>NC_090448.1:389249876-389555751 GCF_031143425.1 Pleurodeles waltl
ACCAGTTGCAGCTGTCACGAAGTTACAGATGGGGGCAACCACTCCTGCCCTCCAGTTAGGCCACCAAGCAACCTGCCATTTGTATAGGACTACAGGAAGTGGATGTATCTTTGATGTGGTCAAGTCTGAATCATGCAAAGAAGCATGATGTAAATAACATGGAAATCTGCCACAGAAGGGACTGGCAAAAGAACAAGCTTTGGAAAAGTCAATAGGTCGCGCTTTCACAATGTGGATGCTGAACTATTGTTTTTTTGCCAATGCTTGTGTGTAAAACATTGTTAAAAAAAGTATAAGTAATATATTTCAAAATAGTGGAAGAAAAGCAAACATCTGTACATTGAATTCAATATTCTAAATCTTCAGAAATGTAAAAACGTTTGTTTATAATCAGTGCTTTAAATTGGCCGGTACTGTCAGCTACGGAGTACCTGCACTTTATTTTGAGAAGGAGAGTACCTGCACTTCTCAAGAAACAAGTAATACTTTTAATTGGAGAGTACCAGCACTTCTCAGAAATAAGCAGGTACTCTGCTACAGAGTGCCTGCACTTCTATTTTTCAATTTCAAGCAGTTTATAATGTAGTACAAAAAGAAAAATGAAAACAGACGAGCAGATTGAGCATCTCCAACACTAGTGTTCGCTGTGTGTGGTATTAACTCTAG
The DNA here is from genome assembly GCF_031143425.1 of Pleurodeles waltl. Classification (NCBI taxonomy): domain Eukaryota; kingdom Metazoa; phylum Chordata; class Amphibia; order Caudata; family Salamandridae; genus Pleurodeles; species Pleurodeles waltl. The sequence goes on from NC_090448.1 coordinate 389,250,543, forward strand.
TCCCCACTACCACCACCATACTTGGCTACATGTCTACAGTTTAAAACCCGAGGCACAACAACACCTGCTTAATATGCCTTTCATCGACAAGCGTCTCTTCGGCCCACAGGTCAAAAAAATCAAGAAAGATATGGAGACGGCTAAAGCAATGGGTGCGTTACAAACACCTACTGCCCACGGCTCCTTTTGCCGCCCACTGTACAGCAGTGCAGGCAAGGCAGCTGCAACACCGGAGACATCAGCAAACTCCTTCACTGGGTTTCTACAGGGGAGGGTATAAAGGGAACAATGCCGGAGGTAGAGGCAAGGGGGCAGCTCCTAAAGGAGCCACTGCCCCAAAACAGTGACACCCTCCTCTTTCCCCTGACTGTGCAACACCTGTCGGGGGCAGGTTGCAGGGGTTCTTGCCCCACTGGGATGCAATTACCTCTGGCCGGTGGGTTCTATACATCATACAGGAGGCATACTGTTTAGAACTCACCCAAACACCACCCAGCATTCCCCCACGCATGCACAATTTATCTACAGAACACAAGTGGCTGCTACAAGAAAAGATGCATATGCTACTTGCCAATGGACCCACAGAGCTGCTGCCCTTGCAACATCGCAGAAAAGGGTTATACTCCCTGAACATTCTGATCCCCACAAAAGATGGCTTCCTCAGACCCATACTCGACTTCTGGCCCCTCAACAAGTACAATGTGTCAGAGTATTTTCACATGGTCACACTTCAGGATGCTATCACTCTTTTGCAGCAAGGCGATGTCATGACCACCCTCGAGTTCCAGGACACTTACATTTTATATTTCCATCCACCTAGCCTATCAAAGATTCACGAGGTTTGTGGTGAGTGGACAGCATTATCAGTCCAAAGTTCTGCCCTTTGGGGTCCCAGCAGCCTTCACAGTATTTACCAAGTATTCAGCCGTGGTAGCCCCCTCATCTGAGACAGGGTGGCACCCATGAGTTCCCTTACACAGACGATTGGCTGATCAAGAGTGCCACACTGCAGCAATGTCTAGTGCACATACAGACAGCCATAAACCTTCTTCACAGGCTAGGCTTCACCACAAATAAAGCCAAATCCCACCTTCGGCCCCTTCAACTACAAACCTTCCTCGGGGATACTCTAGATGCAAGGGTGGGAAAAGCTTACCCTTGACTCGCCAGTGTGAAGAGCCTGCTGCCTCTTGTTCAGCCAGACTGTCAGATAATGGTGAGGACGGTGAAGCGGGTGCTCAGCATAATAGCATCCTGCATTGCTATAGTTCCTCATGCAAGATTACAGATGCGTCCCTTGTAGCAGTGCCTAGTGGCACCATGGTCACAACTTGAGGTTCTATGGGAAGATCTAGTGTTGATTTGGAGCCTTACACCTTGCTTTCTGCAGAGGTGGAACATAAGCATCCTGTTGCAGGGACGATCTTTTCTAGACCCAGTTCCACAGGAGACCATTACTACGGATGCCCCACTCATGAGATGGGGAGCACACCTACAAGATCATTCAGTATAGGGCTTACAATACGCCCAAACAGCAGGGTCTTCACATCAACCACCTGGAGTTGCTGGCTATCCAGCTTGCTCTCCAAGCATTCCTTCAGATCATTCGTAAGAAAGATGTGTTAGTCTGGACGGACAACACCATGGCAATGTTTTACCTACAAAAGCAGATGCCATGTACTCATCCCAGCTGTCTGCCTTAGCCCAGAGCATCTGGCGGTGGGCGATACATCACACGGTGCAGCTGGTCATCCAGTAAATTTCAGATCTGAACAATGACTTGGCAGACCTGCTCAGCAGGACAGTTCAACAGTTCCAGGAGTAGGAACTTCACCTCCAGACCATACTCCCTTACATCCTGCAGTGGGGTTTTCCTCAGATAGATTTGTTAACCACTGCCAAAACTAAAAAATGTCCAAACATCACTGCCAGGTTACCGCACCCACAGTCTATTGACAATGCATTATGGATGAACTGGTCATGGATATTTGTCTTCATTTTACCACCTCTCCCACTCCTATCATTTGTAGTTTGCAGGCTGAGGCGGACAGCCCTCACTTTCATCCTAATAGCTCCAAACGGAGTGCTCCAGCTATGGTACTCCACTCTGCTAAAGATTTCTCTAGTTTCCCACAATAAGCTCCCCAACAGGTCGGACCTTCTCACACAAAACCATAGCACTCTTGGACACTCCAATCCTCAGCAGCTTAACCTTACCATTTGGCTTCTGAGGTCTTAGAGCTTGATTATTTCAACCTCTCAGAGGACTGCTCTCTGGTCTACTACTAGGTCCTGGTACACAGCAAAATGGAAATGTTTTCTAAAATAATGTGTTCCCAAACATACCAATCCACCTACATTGGGTTCAAAACATTGTGTGTTAACTTCTCCACCTAGCCATGCCTCCCCTACACTTCCATTCAATTACAGCTGGCTCCTGTGGCCGCTTACCTACAGACCAGGCAACACATTTTGCTCTTCCAAGTACCAGTCATTAAGGCCTTCATGGAAGGACTTAAGTGGGTCATACCGCCCACCCACCTCCATTCTCTGGCATAGAATCTTTAAATTGTTCTTACAAGGCTCATGGGAACTCCTTTTGAGCCACTTCACTCTTACTTACTACAATTTATTTTGTGGAAAGTAGCTTTCCTTGTAGCCATTACTTCCCTCAGACGAGCCAGTCATACATGCTCTTACCTCGGAAGAGCCTTTCTTTCAGGTGCATCATGATAGGATGGGTCTCAGAACCAACCCCAAATTTCTCCTCAAGTGGTCTCCTGGTCCACTTTAATCAGACAATTGTATTGCCAGTCGTCTTTCTACATTCAGAATCTGGTATGGGAAATGCTTTACTTACCTTAGATATCAAAAGGTTGTCAATGTAATATGTTGGCAGAACAAAACCATTTCGTAAGACACAACAGCTATTTGTGTCCTTCTCTAAGCCACATATGGGTCATATGGGGTTGGCTTGTCAAGTGCATTCAAACTTGTTACGCTAAAGCTAAAAGGTCCCTGCCCATCCGTCTCAGACCTCATTCCACAATCAAGAAAGGGGCTTTCATGGCTTTCCTAGGTAGCATACGATTAGCTGACATCTGCAAAGCACCTACTTGGTCTACTCCTTACACTTTTACTAAGCACTACTGTGTGGATGTCCTGGCAAGACAACAAGCTAGAGTTGGCTAGGCTGTTCCACTCACAATGTTTCAGTCTTCTACAGCATCCTCAGGCTAAGTCACTGCTATTGGGAGGACTACTTTACAGTCTATGCACAGCATGTGTATCTACATGCCACAAACGGAAAAATGTAAGGCATCTGTTTGTGGCATGTAATGCTGTAGATTAACATGCACCCACCCTCCTCCCCGGTCACCTGGAGTCTGTTGCAGATGATCTTATATTAATCTTTTTTTTTTACATGGTCATCTTCACTGTATCTTTCTGCTCCATCTACATATTCACCCTCTGCGCGTAAAAATAATTTAACTATGGAGCTAATGCCAATGCACATTACCTGCAATATGTGGAGTCACCACACCTCATGACTCGAAAAGACTTCTTCAAATAAAAACAAGTTGCACACATCCGAGCCCAACACTGGATGGCAGGAGTATGCACAGCATGTGAATCTCCAGCACTACGTGGAACTAATAAATGCCTACAGGGTAAGTGTAAAGAAATGGCTCCCTGTTGCAGTTACCCCCCACTTTTTGCCTGATACTGATGCTGACTTGACTGAGAAGTGTGCTGGGACCCTGCTAACCAGGCCCCAGCACCAGTGTTCCTTCACCTAAAATGTACCATTGTATCCACAATTGGCACACCCTGGCATTCAGATAAGTCCCTTGTAACTGGTACTTCTAGTACCAAGGGCCCTGATGCCAAGAAAGGTCTCTAAGGGCTGCAGCATGTCTTATGCCACCCTAGAGACCCCTCACTCAGCACAGACACACTGCTTACAAGCCTGTGTGTGCTAGTGAGAACAAAATGAGTAAGTCGACATGGCACTCCCCTCAGGGTGCCATGCCAGCCTCTCACTGCCTATGCAGTATAGGTAAGACACCCCTCTAGCAGGCCTTACAGCCCTAAGGCAGGGTGCACTATACCATAGGTGAGGGTACCAGTGCATGAGCACTGTGCCCCTACAGTGTCTAAACAAAACCTTAGACATTGTAAGTGCAGGGTAGCCATAAGAGTATATGGTCTGGGAGTCTGTTTTACACGAACTCCACAGCACCATAATGGCTACACTGAAAACTGGGAAGTTTGGTATCAAACTTCTCAGCACAATAAATGCACACTGATGCCAGTGTACATTTTAGTGTAAAATACACCACAGAGGGCACCTTAGAGGTGCCCCCTGAAACTTAACCAACTAGCTGTGTAGGCTGACTGGTTCCAGCAGCCTGCCACACTAGAGACATGTTGCTGGCCCCATGGGGAGAGTGCCTTTGTCACTCTGAGGCCAGTAACAAAGCCTGCACTGGGTGGAGATGCTAACACCTCCCCCAGGCAGGAGCTGTGACACCTGGCGGTGAGCCTCAAAGGCTCACCCCTTTGTCACAGCCCAGCAGGGCACTCCAGCTTAGTGGAGTTGCCCGCCCCCTCCGGCCACGGCCCCCACTTTTGGCGGCAAGGCTGGAGGGAACAAAGAAAGCAACAAGGAGGAGTCACTGGCCAGTCAGGACAGCCCCTAAGGTGTCCTGAGCTGAAGTGACTCTAACTTTTAGAAATCCTCCATCTTGCAGATGGAGGATTCCCCCAATAGGGTTAGGATTGTGACCCCCTCCCCTTGGGAGGAGGCACAAAGAGGGTGTACCCACCCTCAGGGCTAGTAGCCATTGGCTACTAACCCCCCAGACCTAAACACGCCCTTAAATTTAGTATTTAAGGGCTACCCTGAACCCTAGAAAAGTAGATTCCTGCAACAAGAAGAAGGACTGCCCAGCTGAAAACCCCCTGCAGCGGAAGACCAGAAGACGACAACTGCCTTGGCTCCAGAAACTCACCGGCCTGTCTCCTGCCTTCCAAAGATCCTGCTCCAGCGACGCCTTCCGAAGGGACCAGCGACCTCGACATCCTCTGAGGACTGCCCCTGCTTCGAAAAGACAAGAAACTCCCGAGGACAGCGGACCTGCTCCAAGAAAAGCTGCAACTTTGTTTCCAGCAGCTTTAAAGAACCCTGCAAGCTCCCCGCAAGAAGCGTGAGACTTACAACACTGCACCCGGCGACCCCGACTCGGCTGGTGGAGATCCGACACCTCAGGAGGGACCCCAGGACTACTCTGATACTGTGAGTACCAAAACCTGTCCCCCCTGAGCCCCCACAGCGCCGCCTGCAGAGGGAATCCCGAGGCTTCCCCTGACCGCGACTCTTTGAATCTAAAGTCCCGACGCCTGGGAGAGACCCTGCACCCGCAGCCCCCAGGACCTGAAGGACCGGACTTTCACTGGAGAAGTGACCCCCAGGAGTCCCTCTCCCTTGCCCAAGTGGAGGTTTCCCCGAGGAATCCCCCCCTTGCCTGCCTGCAGCGCTGAAGAGATCCCGAGATCTCTCATAGACTAACATTGCGAACCCGACGCTTGTTTCTACACTGCACCCGGCCGCCCCCGCGCCGCTGAGGGTGAAATTTCTGTGTGGACTTGTGTCCCCCCCGGTGCCCTACAAAACCCCCCTGGTCTGCCCTCCGAAGACGCGGGTACTTACCTGCAAGCAGACCGGAACCGGGGCACCCCCTTCTCTCCATTCTAGCCTATGTGTTTTGGGCACCACTTTGGACTCTGCACCTGACCGGCCCTGAGCTGCTGGTGTGGTGACTTTGGGGTTGCTCTGAACCCCCAACGGTGGGCTACCTTGGACCAAGAACTGAGCCCTGTAAGTGTCTTACTTACCTGGTTAATCTAACAAATACTTACCTCCCCTAGGAACTGTGTCCACTTTTAAAACAGCTATTTGTCAATAACTTGAAAAGTATACATGCAATTTTGATGATTTGAAGTTCCTAAAGTACTTACCTGCAATACCTTTCGAATGAGATATTACATGTAGAATTTGAACCTGTGGTTCTTAAAATAAACTAAGAAAAGATATTTTTCTATATAAAAACCTATTGGCTGGATTTGTCTCTGAGTGTGTGTACCTCATTTATTGTCTATGTGTATGTACAACAAATGCTTAACACTACTCCTTGGATAAGTCTACTGCTCGACCACACTACCACAAAATAGAGCATTAGTATTATCTATTTTTACCACTATTTTACCTCTAAGGGGAACCCTTGGACTCTGTGCATGCTATTCCTTACTTTGAAATAGCACATACAGAGCCAACATCCTACATTGGTGGATCAGCGGTGGGGTACAAGACTTTGCATTTGCTGGACTACTCAGCCAATACCTGATCACACGACAAATTCCAAAATTGTCATTAGAAATTGATTTTTGCAATTTGAAAAGTTTTCTAAATTCTTAAAAGACCTGCTAGGGCCTTGTGTTAGATCCTGTTTAGCATTTCTTTTAGAGTTTAAAAGTTTGTAAAAGTTTGAATTAGATTCTAGAACCAGTTGTAGATTCTTAAAAAGTATTCCAACTTTTAGAAGCATAATGTCTAGCACAGATATGAATGTGGTGGAACTCGACACCACACCTTACCTCCATCTACAGATGAGAGAGCTAAGGTCACTCTGTAAACTAAAGAAAATAGCAATGGGCCCCAAACCTACCAAAGTACAGCTCCAGGAGCTTTTGGCAGAGTTTGAAAAGGCCAACCCCTCTGAGGATGGCAACTCAGAGGATGAAGATAGTGACTTGGAGGGAAATTCCCCCCCTCCAGTCCTACTTAGGGAGAGCAGGGCTTCTCAAGCCCTGACTCCACAAATAATAGTCAGAGATGCTGGTTCCCTCACAGGAGGGACCAACAACTCTGAAATCACTGAGGATAACTCCAGTGAAGAGGACATCCAGTTAGCCAGGATGGCCAAAAGATTGGCTTTGGAAAGACAGATCCTAGCCATAGAAAGGGAAAGAAAAGAGATGGGCCTAGGTCCCATCGATGGTGGCAGCAACTTAAATAGGGTCAGAGATTCTCCTGACATCCTAAAAATCCCCAAAGGGATTGTAACAAAATATGAAGATGGTGATGACATCACCAAATGGTTCACAGCTTTTGAGAGGGCTTGTGTAACCAGAAAAGTAAACAGATCTCACTGGGGTGCTCTCCTTTGGGAAATGTTCACTGGAAAGTGTAGGGATAGACTCCTCACACTCTCTGGAAAAGATGCAGAATCTTATGACCTCATGAAGGGTACCCTGATTGAGGGCTTTGGATTCTCCACTGAGGAGTATAGAATTAGATTCAGGGGGGCTCAAAAATCCTCGAGCCAGACCTGGGTTGATTTTGTAGACTACTCAGTAAAAACACTAGATGGTTGGTTAACTGGAAATGAAGTGTGTGACTATGTTGGGCTTTATAATTTGTTTATGAAAGAACACATTTTAAGTAACTGCTTCAATGAAAAGTTGCATCAGTATCTGGTAGACCTAGGTCCAATTTCTCCCCAAGAATTGGGAAAGAAGGCAGACCACTGGGTCAAGACTAGGGTAACCAAAACTTCCACTGGGGGTGACCAAAAGAAAGGGGTTACAAAAACTCCCCAGGAGAAAGTGGGTGACACTAGAAACAAAGAAAAAGAGTCCTCTGTAGGCCCCCAAAAACCAGAACAGGTGGGTGGGCCCCAAGACACAACCCAAAACAAAGGTGGGTACCAGGGTAAGAACTGGGATGCCACTAAGGCATGGTGCCACAACTGTAAACAGTCTGGGCACCACACCAAGGACACTTCTTGTCCCAAAAACAAACCCCAGAACAAAATTCCAGGGGTAACCAGTGTAGCCATTGGAGATGACTCCTCAGATGAGGAGGTCTTCATAGCTTTCAACTGGAAAATGGGCCCAACAGGTGAGTTGGAGATTCCAGAGGGAAGTAGACACTTCCACCACCTACAGGTGAATGGAATCCCAGCCACTGCCCTGAGAGACACTTGTGCCAGTCACACTATTGTGCATGACAGGCTGGTGCTCTCAAACCAGTACATCCCAGGTGAGATGGCCAGAGTAAGAGTTAGCCCAGACAGGGTCACTAATAGGCCTGTGGCTCTTGTGCCCATAGAAGTGGGTGGAACTTTTAGCTGGAGAAGGGTGGTAGTCAGTACAGACCTCCCCCTTGATTGTCTCCTTGGAAATGACTCCCCAGAGGTTAGTCAGAGCCTAAGAGAAGAACTGGTCCAGGGCCAGTCCTCTCCCAAGGATTCTGGAGTGCCTGCCTCTGCAGTAAATGCAAGTAGGCCCCAGAAGAAAAAGAAAAGGAAACAGAGTAGGAAAGGTGGACAACCTTTAGCCAAGGTTCCAGCAAGCCAAGGAGATTCTGCTCCAGTAGGGGAGAACTCCACAAATGGCTCTGATAAAGTCCAACCTGACCCACAAGAAGTCCTGGCTAGTCAGGCAACTGTTAAGCCTGAGTGGGTGGCTCCTCAGCTAACAGAAGAAAGAGTGGAAGAAGGGTGTTTACTACAAGATGTGGTAACCCCCCACTCTAATACAGCAGACAGGCACCCTGAACCCAAAGAAGCCTGTAACTTAGCCCCTTCCCTTGTAGGTGAAGAGCTAAAGGTGTGGTTCTGGGCACTGACAGCTGTCAGTGGCCTCTGCTGGGTGTTAGCCTTTATGGCTGCACTATCCTTGGCATGGTGGTCTGACCCCATGCCAAATAACAAGTTAGGCCCCCTGACCCTGTTGGTCATGGTGGGGTTACTCCAGCTCTGGGTAACCTCTTTGGGTAAGCTAGGGGTGACCCTGGCTAAGATAAGATTAGCAGAGGTGGATACCTCTGACCTCAAAATAGAGAGAATGGGTAAAGACATAAAAAGCACAGACAAGAGGCAGTTCAGACTAGGTCCTATCACTGTGGAAGTGGGTCAGTTCCCCAGAGGGAATGACCTGAACAGGAGGATGTAAGGCAGAGTAGGCCCTGCAACAAACCAGCCATTTCCTCTACTCTTCCTCGCCTGACAGACTAGGAAGACTCTTCCAGCGTTGGCTGAGTCTCCTGGCCTGTGGGCTGGGGGGGGCTTGTGTAAAGAAATGGCTCCCTGTTGCAGTTACCCCCCACTTTTTGCCTGATACTGATGCTGACTTGACTGAGAAGTGTGCTGGGACCCTGCTAACCAGGCCCCAGCACCAGTGTTCCTTCACCTAAAATGTACCATTGTATCCACAATTGGCACACCCTGGCATTCAGATAAGTCCCTTGTAACTGGTACTTCTAGTACCAAGGGCCCTGATGCCAAGAAAGGTCTCTAAGGGCTGCAGCATGTCTTATGCCACCCTAGAGACCCCTCACTCAGCACAGACACACTGCTTACAAGCCTGTGTGTGCTAGTGAGAACAAAATGAGTAAGTCGACATGGCACTCCCCTCAGGGTGCCATGCCAGCCTCTCACTGCCTATGCAGTATAGGTAAGACACCCCTCTAGCAGGCCTTACAGCCCTAAGGCAGGGTGCACTATACCATAGGTGAGGGTACCAGTGCATGAGCACTGTGCCCCTACAGTGTCTAAACAAAACCTTAGACATTGTAAGTGCAGGGTAGCCATAAGAGTATATGGTCTGGGAGTCTGTTTTACACGAACTCCACAGCACCATAATGGCTACACTGAAAACTGGGAAGTTTGGTATCAAACTTCTCAGCACAATAAATGCACACTGATGCCAGTGTACATTTTAGTGTAAAATACACCACAGAGGGCACCTTAGAGGTGCCCCCTGAAACTTAACCAACTAGCTGTGTAGGCTGACTGGTTCCAGCAGCCTGCCACACTAGAGACATGTTGCTGGCTCCATGGGGAGAGTGCCTTTGTCACTCTGAGGCCAGTAACAAAGCCTGCACTGGGTGGAGATGCTAACACCTCCCCCAGGCAGGAGCTGTGACACCTGGCGGTGAGCCTCAAAGGCTCACCCCTTTGTCACAGCCCAGCAGGGCACTCCAGCTTAGTGGAGTTGCCCGCCCCCTCCGGCCACGGCCCCCACTTTTGGCGGCAAGGCTGGAGGGAACAAAGAAAGCAACAAGGAGGAGTCACTGGCCAGTCAGGACAGCCCCTAAGGTGTCCTGAGCTGAAGTGACTCTAACTTTTAGAAATCCTCCATCTTGCAGATGGAGGATTCCCCCAATAGGGTTAGGATTGTGACCCCCTCCCCTTGGGAGGAGGCACAAAGAGGGTGTACCCACCCTCAGGGCTAGTAGCCATTGGCTACTAACCCCCCAGACCTAAACACGCCCTTAAATTTAGTATTTAAGGGCTACCCTGAACCCTAGAAAATTAGATTCCTGCAACAAGAAGAAGGACTGCCCAGCTGAAAACCCCCTGCAGCGGAAGACCAGAAGACGACAACTGCCTTGGCTCCAGAAACTCACCGGCCTGTCTCCTGCCTTCCAAAGATCCTGCTCCAGCGACGCCTTCCGAAGGGACCAGCGACCTCGACATCCTCTGAGGACTGCCCCTGCTTCGAAAAGACAAGAAACTCCCGAGGACAGCGGACCTGCTCCAAGAAAAGCTGCAACTTTGTTTCCAGCAGCTTTAAAGAACCCTGCAAGCTCCCCGCAAGAAGCGTGAGACTTACAACACTGCACCCGGCGACCCCGACTCGGCTGGTGGAGATCCGACACCTCAGGAGGGACCCCAGGACTACTCTGATACTGTGAGTACCAAAACCTGTCCCCCCTGAGCCCCCACAGCGCCGCCTGCAGAGGGAATCCCGAGGCTTCCCCTGACCGCGACTCTTTGAATCTAAAGTCCCGACGCCTGGGAGAGACCCTGCACCCGCAGCCCCCAGGACCTGAAGGACCGGACTTTCACTGGAGAAGTGACCCCCAGGAGTCCCTCTCCCTTGCCCAAGTGGAGGTTTCCCCGAGGAATCCCCCCCTTGCCTGCCTGCAGCGCTGAAGAGATCCCGAGATCTCTCATAGACTAACATTGCGAACCCGACGCTTGTTTCTACACTGCACCCGGCCGCCCCCGCGCCGCTGAGGGTGAAATTTCTGTGTGGACTTGTGTCCCCCCCGGTGCCCTACAAAACCCCCCTGGTCTGCCCTCCGAAGACGCGGGTACTTACCTGCAAGCAGACCGGAACCGGGGCACCCCCTTCTCTCCATTCTAGCCTATGTGTTTTGGGCACCACTTTGGACTCTGCACCTGACCGGCCCTGAGCTGCTGGTGTGGTGACTTTGGGGTTGCTCTGAACCCCCAACGGTGGGCTACCTTGGACCAAGAACTGAGCCCTGTAAGTGTCTTACTTACCTGGTTAATCTAACAAATACTTACCTCCCCTAGGAACTGTGTCCACTTTTAAAACAGCTATTTGTCAATAACTTGAAAAGTATACATGCAATTTTGATGATTTGAAGTTCCTAAAGTACTTACCTGCAATACCTTTCGAATGAGATATTACATGTAGAATTTGAACCTGTGGTTCTTAAAATAAACTAAGAAAAGATATTTTTCTATATAAAAACCTATTGGCTGGATTTGTCTCTGAGTGTGTGTACCTCATTTATTGTCTATGTGTATGTACAACAAATGCTTAACACTACTCCTTGGATAAGTCTACTGCTCGACCACACTACCACAAAATAGAGCATTAGTATTATCTATTTTTACCACTATTTTACCTCTAAGGGGAACCCTTGGACTCTGTGCATGCTATTCCTTACTTTGAAATAGCACATACAGAGCCAACATCCTACAGTAAGTAACTTTTTCTAAACGACCCCTTGCTGTGGTGGTGTTCTCTCCTAGTGAGGGTTTGAGGATGGCTGACCAGACAACAGTGTCAGCCACTGCCGCAATCATCACTCCCAACAGTTGCATCATGTGAACCCCCAACTCTAGCAGTTACAATAGGGGTTTCCATTGGGCCCGATGGGCTACTTAACTTGTCCTGTTAAAATATTGACTAGCTCATTATAGACACCTTCTTTCTGTTGGAAAAAGTTGTAAACAGCACTTTGGGAGAATACTATGGCAAGCTGAAGGGCAGGAGCCGATATCTGTGAAGAACAGTAACTGATACAAAGAGAGAAGCAAAGACAGCAGGCTGGAGAAAGAAGTGTGGAGAAGAAAAATTAAGGAAGGGAGAAATAAAAAATATGGAGAAAGATATGGGGCAGAAGAAATAAAGGGTGAAAGAAAGAGCGGATAAAAGGATGGATGTAAGGAAAGATGGAAGTTTGAAAGGAACGTTGAATGGTGAAACACAAGAAGAGTTGTGTGAAAACAGTGAGAATGAAGGGTAAATGGGTGGAAGAGTGAATGAAAGATAAATGCATGGATGAAATATAGATAGAAGGGTGAAATGAATGCTTTTAGGAAGAATCTGGCCTTACCCAAGCAATGCCATTAGAGATATGGTTCAAATGGGGGGTGTTTCAATGTTCTGGCTATACTCTTGGCTACTTTGTAGTACCAGGCCAGTATATGAGCTTTCATCTGGTGGAAAGCGAGAGTACACTGCATAACATGAATATTCACCACACTAAAAAGTCTCTAAAGGAAAACTTACAAAGAAAGTAAGGTATCTTCACTCAATAGAATTTTAGAGTCCTTTGAGGAATAAGTCAGGAAAGTTGTTTGTTGACCGTCAGCCCAATAATATACCTTGCAGTTAATGATAGCTTTCATTTGGCTGAAAATATAAGTAGGAAAATAGAATCTTAGATTAGCTTATAACATTGCACAGGTTGCTTATTTGATGTGGCACCTTTTAAATATGGAGATAAGGTTTAGTAGAATCAACCCTAGATCACCTGATCAAAATATATTTTTTATCATTAACCCCCTAAACTAGTAGAAGTCTTGATGCCAAAATCAAATTACATCACACAGCTCTGCTCACCTCAGTCTTCACAAGACACATATGTTCTGGTGAGATGACAAAACATTTCAAACCTTTGTAATAAGTACCAGTGTACCCTGGTGGGATACATCTGCAGATCATAGTAAAGTACCCCTGAGTCATTCTTAACAAGTTCCTGCTGCTCAGCCCATTTGAGTGTAGAAACCCTAAATAATTGCGTTTGTGTAGCCACTAATACCGCATACACACACGGGCAGAGCAGTGCAAAACATACCTGGCTATTTGTGATTAGATGACAGTATTGTGGAGTTTTAATTCCCCCATAGTTAGTAAATAAACCTGATGTAATGAGTTAGTTACAAAGTCTTTCAACCTAGTGTCTCTTATCTCACTGTTGCAAGTGCAAGTACTTTTTCATTCCAGCTTTACATTGTTTTACCTCTTTGTCTTCCTTCTGGTTTGCTTACAGCATCTTGTGACCATTCCGAAAGCTTCCTTTGGAAAAACATTCCGCCCATTGCTTTCCATGGACTTTGTGATTTGCAACTTACATACATTTTCTTGCTCTCCGTTTGTTGCCTTTATTTGGTTTAGGCTGCCCGGTTTGAGCGTGTCCTTTCCATGGCTCATACCTTATTTATTGTATCATTCTAAATGCTCTCTTTCTGTAAACAGGCCTTTAAATCTCGTTCTTATCTTATCACATTTGCTGTGCATCCAAAGACAGAGGTACAGTGTCAGGCTCTGTCTTCAGTTGGAGCTTGGTGTTTATTTTTCTTTCCCTTACTTCAGTTAGAGAGGTTGAGACAATCATGCTGGCTAATGGGTGTAATTCGGGTAACTCTGAAGTGTGGTGGAATTTTGTTTTTTAATATGATCAAAACAAATCAGTATTTTTGGTGATTACATTTCTAGACATTATCGTTTGTGTGCTGTATACTTTTATCAGTAAAACTGTATGTCTGTGCAAATGTAATGATCCTTTCCATTGAAGATGTGTTGTCTGTAATGGCAGCGCACTACCACACCATGCATACTCCACCCCAGTCTACTCGGTTCCGCATCACTCCATGCCACTGAACTCTACTCTGCACCCCTTCACATTATGCCACTCCACTCTGTCATTGCACTCTACTCTGCACCACACGGTATGCTGCTCTACTCTACCCTGCATCACTCTACTCTTTCAGTGCACTCTACTCTACTGTGCTCCTGTACACTATTCCTCAGTCCACTTTATGACACTCTACTCCGCAACACTGCACTCGCCACAAATGCACTCTACCCTGTACCACTCTATGCCATGCTAATCTACTCTGCACCATTGCACTCTACATCACTGTACTCTATGCCACTGCACATTACCCTGCACTACTCCATTCTACCATGCATCACTCCACTCTACATCACTTCGCTCTACACTGAAACAATCTTCTTTAATTGACTGCACTCTAAACTGCAACACTCCACTCCGTACCGCTCTACTCTGTACTTCTCTACCCAACTACACTCCATTCTAACCACTGCTCTCTGTCAAAACACTCTACACCACTTTACTCAACACTAATGCACTGTATGCCCCTCTACTCTGCAACACTGCACTCCCTGTCACTGCACTGTATGCCACTATATTCTATTCTGCAACACTTTACACTATGCCACTGAACTCTACACCATTGCACTTTATGTCACTGACCTCTATGCCACTCTACTCTCATGTGCACCACTGTACTCTATACTCTGCCACTTTACTCTGTACCACTCTACTCTGCGCCATTGCACTCTACACCAATCACTCTTCGCCACACTGCACCACTGCACTCTGAGACTCTACTCTGCAACACTGCACTCTCCACCACTCTACTCTGTGCCACTCTACGCAACTGCACACTACTCTGCACCACTCTACTCTATGCCACTCTGCTGCACTTTACACCAATGCACTGTATGCCACTCTACTCTGCATCTTTTCACTTCTCTACCCCACTCTACTCCACCCCACTATGTTCTATGCCACTCTAAACCACTGCACTCTATGCCAATGTACTCTTTGCCAACTACTCTGCAGCTCTGCACTCTACGCCACTATATTCTACTCTGCAACACTATGTCACTGTACGCTACACCACTTTACACCATTGCAGTCTACATCACTGCATTCTCCATCACTCTATTCTACTCGTCACCACTTTACTGTACGTCACTGCTCCCTACAGCACCTTACTCTGCAACACTCTACTCTGTGCCACTGCTCTCCATGCCAGTGCACTCTACACCACAGGACTGCACTCTCTGCCACTGAACTCTAGGCTATGCCAGTGAACTCTATGCCACTGCACTCTACTCTGCACCACTCACCTCTATGGCACTTTGCTGCATTTTCTGCCTCTAACACTCTATGCCCCTCTACACCACTCTACGCCTCGGCACTCTGTCCTGTGCTCCACTCTACCCTGCACCACTTCATTCTACTGTGAAACACTCTACTGCATGCCACTGCACTCTATGCCACTCCACTGCACACCACTCTACTCCACGCTGTACCACTTCAACCTATGTCACTCCACTGTATGCCATTGCACTCAGTGCCACTGCAATCTTGGCTGCACCACTCCAGTCTACTCTGCTCTGCACCACTCTACTTCGCTGCACTCTACATCAATGTGCTCTACACCACTTTACTCAAAACCAATGCACTCTACGTCAATCTGCTCTGCACCACTGTAGTTTAAACCACTTTACTTTAGGCCACTCTACTCCACTTTACGCACTCTACAACAGTCCACTCTATAAATCTCTACTCTATTAAACTCTTCTCCACTCTGACACTCTATTCCACTCTATGCCACTACTCTCTACAACACTCTACTCCACCCTACGAACCTACTCCACTCTACAACACTCCACACAACTCCATCGACGCCACTCCATGTCACTTTACTCCACTCTGTTCTACCACACACTACTCCACTCTATTCCACACTACTACTCTATGCCACCCCATGCTACTCTATGCCACTCCACTTTATAGCACTCTATGCCACTCCACTGCACTCTACTCCACTCTCTACCACTCCACTCTCTAACCCTCTTCTCCACTGTACTCCACTCTATGCCATTCTAATTTACTACAGTACTCCACTCTATTCCACTCTACGACAACCTACTCCCATCTACGCCACTCTACTCTACCACACTCTACTCCAGTCAATGCAGCACCTTCTACCCCACTCCACTCTACTCTATACCACTCCTACACTCAATGCCACTCCATTCTACTCCACTCTGACACTCTACTCCACACCACTCAACTCTACGATACTATACTCCACTCTGTGACACTACACCTACTCAAAGCCTAACAAAACTCCACTCCACTCTACCACTCCATACAGTTTTGGTGACTTTTGTAGACAACTACATGTGGCATGTTGAATAATAAGAACAAGCCTAGAAGCCTAAAATGTAGGTTCAACTGCATGTGTGGCTGTAGATACACAGACACTGCAAACTCCTGCCATCTATTTTTGGGTCCGGCTTGGTGCCAGCTGTTTTTCTTCGAAGAAATGTTCTGAGTCACAGGATCGAGGGACTCCTCCTCTTGGTGATATTGCACATGGGCATCGACTCCTTTGTTAGATTTTTTTCTCTCCACCGTCGGGTTTGGACGCGTGTCTCTGCTCCTTCTTTCGATTTACTCGGTCTCTCACCTTACCCTTTTACGATGGTATTGTTACTGCTTGCTTTTCTTCCATCCTAGTGCTCCCCTCGATCCGTCAATTCGAGCACCAACCGCCCACCCTTCAAGGTGCCAACACCCAACTGGGGCCTACCTTCTACGCAGCACAGACACACATGCTAAACTGATGGAACGGATTCCATTCCTCTTCTGCCCACGGTGCTACGCCAAATTCCCACACACCAACCAGCATCTCATGTGCAATCTCTGCCCCTCCCCCCGATCATCAAGAGGCCAACTGAGTCTCTGGCAAATCCTTCCAATCAAAGAAGACTCTTCAGGACTGAAGAGCACGTCGATTGGAAATGGCGCACAAGACTCTGAATGAAACCCAGGACATCTTTGGTGAGGAGCATGCTCAAAAGGATCCTGTGCGGGAGGAAGAGGCCCTTTCTATCCAAGACACTTCAGACTGTGACGTCAAGTCATACATCGAAAGCCACAAGATCGCCTCAGCTCAAACTGTGAGTACTGTGGCCCCTCCTGCCCACCATAACACTGTTAAAAAGACGTTTCAGCCCCTTCTCAAGGTCACCGGTTCGCCACTGCCACCAGACCATAGTCATACCAAAAAGCTACTTCGGCTGCCCCGCCCTCTGGCTCGGCATTGAAACCATCTGCAAACTCTAAGGCTCCGTCTACAGTTTTGACCTCCTTTTCTTCAGACCGAGAGATTGTCTCTGTTTCGAGCCTCGGCACTGAGCTGGACACAGTCAACTTCTACTTTGGTGCCGACAAAACCGCACCAACCAAAATCTTCAGTGCCAAAAACGTGTATGTGTGTGTATGTGTATGAGTGGTGTGAATGGGAGTTACTGTGTGGGGGTGGGGAGGGGGTCCTACCACCTTTGGGGGTGTGTAGGGGGGTCGTGGGTGTTGGGGGAGGACTCAGGGGAGGGGGGAGACCCCAATCAGTGCCAGGGAACGTATTCCCTGGCACTGATAGTGCCTACCGCCATGGATTTCGTGGCAGTATAAAACCCCACAAAATCCATGGCGGTATGCGGGGTCCTGATACCGGCGGCGGTCTAGTGACGGCCGCCGGGCTGGAGACCGAAGTCTCCAGCCCAGCGGTCGTTACCACCCTGGAGGTCGATGTGTAAAAGTGGCGGTTTTCATGGCGGTAACCGCCATGGTCATAATTCAGTTTTTTTTCCGCCGGCCTGTTGGCGGTATTACCGCCGCTTTTACACCGACTGCCAGGGCTGTGATGAGGGCCTAAATCATTTAGTTTAATTGTATCATGCATTAGGTTAATTAGCCTTGTCAAGGCGTACAGGCCAACTCTCCCAGTTCAGGTGGGAGACTACTTATTTTAAAGCTAGTCCCCCACATTATGATTCCTGCATGTAGAAACCTGATTTGGAGTTTTGTAAAACTGCCAAAAATAAAATGTTGATGCCTCTCACGCACTTTGCAATCTCCCCTTCCAAGAACTACCTCTGACATTAAAGGTTAACACTGTTCTTAATTCTTGTAGTGGAAAATTATGGCATGTGACAGGCAACGACGTTATATTTTTGGCAGTTTTACATAGTACAATCAAAAGCAGAGTTTAGAACTCTGTTTTTGTTTGCGCTATTTTCCTAAACTGACAAAAATTAAATGCTGATTGTCACCATACATACTGCAGTAGATTGCCTTTGCTTCAATATAAGTCAGTGGGGAAAATACATTCTCCCGACTATTTTTTAAACATCTCCCACGTGCCTGCTCCAAAATGTTGCCATGTATGTCAAG
This sequence comes from Pleurodeles waltl, assembly GCF_031143425.1. Taxonomy (NCBI): domain Eukaryota; kingdom Metazoa; phylum Chordata; class Amphibia; order Caudata; family Salamandridae; genus Pleurodeles; species Pleurodeles waltl. Next base: position 389,268,934 of record NC_090448.1, read on the forward strand.
GATACAAAAAGTTGGAAACATGTTAATGAACTTCGAAGCAAGAGATTAAATGCAAATGCAAGGAGTAACAAAGGCCGGTACAAAAGGGCAATGCGGGTAAAGGGTTGGGTCGGGCTCCAAATAACAGGGAGCCGGGATTTCAGAGAGGGCCTGGTTCTGTGTTTACCGCACATCCGTCTGACTCGCTATCTAACTACGTACCGGTTACTCTTCTTTTGTGAAATGTTTTTGTTTTGACGTTACAGCTTCCAATGAAGTACATAAATACATAATAAAGAAATCTTAAGAGTTCCATATGATACCACAAAAGCGATTTCTTATTCGGATTGTGAGTCCTAATTTAAGTTGCAAGTGCACTACGCATGAGTGTGTTTGCGGCTGGCTTCCTGTCCCCGACCAGACAGACTTTATTTCCTTTCAATCAAGATTATCGCCATAATCTGTTAGCAAGGCCGCGTGGTGCAATTGTGACTGGAGAGGGCGGGACCAACTGTTTTAAATACGAAGGAAGCGAGATGCACGCGATGGAATTCGCTGACTACGTGACCCCCTAATAACACGGCTGACAACACCATGAAAGCTTTGGTAATCGGAGCACTGTGTTTGTCCCAAAGTAATACGTATGCATCGGGCGAGGGGTATGATCGAAGCATTCATGCAGCAATAGAGGCCGGGACCAAACTGAAGAGCTAGGGAGACATGTTGACTATTCGATTTTAATGGGTACGAATCAAACACGCATTGGCAAAGGCAACAGGTCTCGCTTTAAATAGTTTTGTTTGTTTTCTTTGTATAACTTAGTGAGTTTATTAAATGTTAGTATACATTATGGCTTATTGTTTTTATTGTCTTTAATAAGTTATGTAAAGAATGTGTGATTGAATCTTTGTGGAGGTGAATGTGAGGCTTCATTGTTAATTATAAATTCGCAGAGTGGCTAGTGTGTTGTATCAGTGAAAAGTATTTTGTTCGTGTACTTCCAATTTGTTTTCATGTAATAAAGGACGAAGCAACATTGCAGAAACAGATAAATATCGGAGGAGCCTGTCACGCCATGCACTGGTGTCACCAAATTATCAAACATTATAACAGACCGGCGAACGAACAGATTAAGGCACCGTGTGTGCTTTAAGTAAACGAAGAAGAAAATGGTAGGTGGAATAAGAAAGCGAAGTGGTAAAGTGTGGACGGGGGCAAGAAAAAGAGAAGTCGGGAACATCTAAAGGAACTCGTGGAGTTTGTTTGGCAGAAAGTGAATACCCGAGACACCAAACATAAAAGCTGTCGCTGTAACACAGAGCTGAAAAACAATGAAAAAGCGAAGCCATCGAGGCAACTGGGAAATGAAGAAAGGAACCAGAAGCAACAACACGGAGAACGAGTGCAAAAGGAAAGAAGGGAGAGTGAAACAATTGAGAGTGTAAATAACACAGGCACCTACAAATTGTGATCCCAAACATATCTAATCATCCTGATTTGTAAAGGTAACGACACAGCAAGAATAAAGAACACATTGCAGTGAAAGGCTGGCGGCTTAAAAAGGAATGGATGTAGAGGCAAGTGGAATGCAAATGGGACTGTAGAAGAATAGGGCAGCCTGGGGGATAAGCACATCATGGTGCTCTAAATGAGGTAGGCAGCCCATAAACACCTGTAGTCCCATGGAGTGCTTTGACAAAAAGAAAACAAGCATTTGCAATGCAATGGGTCTCACGTTTGCTCGAGGTAGAGCTATTAGCGTTGTAAATTCCTAACTGGACTTTTCTTGCCACACAAACTGGAAATAAAAAGTAAAACAGTTGACATAAGCGAACTGATTCAAAGCGCCGCCATGAGCGCGCAGAGAGAGACAAAAGGAAATAGAAGTTCGCAGGCAGTCAAAGTTATCAGGAAAAGTTCATCTGTCCATGTAACAGGATCGAGGCCAAGGCGGTAACAAAACTGCCCTAAGGAGGGAAAAACTTAAAGCAGTTAACAACTAAAACAAAGGATTTTTGAAAGGCAAGCCCATGAACAACTGATAGTGATGGGCATGCGGTGGGTGTGGTTAAAAGCCCAGATACATACCAACAGGTTGGAAAAGCAGTGCTTGCCCGCTGCTATGCTCAACCTAAAAAGTATCTCCCACAAATAAATCTGTGGAAAGGCACAAGTATTTTGGTCATGCTCTAGGGGAGGATCAAACACAAGAATAGGATATAAAGCTGCAATTGTTAACAAATCAGAAGGAACCAAATGAGAGTGATGATTAAGCCAACCAATAGTAAGCAATGGTCCTATTCTGAGATGCTTAATCTCCTGCTTAAAATTACATCTTTAACCTGCTGATCTGAGCTTTTCTCTAAACCATGTGAAACATTTGTATAGCTGCGCATCAGTTTTTTTTTAAATCATCATTTTGGAATTAGTTGTCATCACCACATTCTTTTCATTATCAACCAATATTTTGATAGTCTGTGATGGAAGGAAGAGCTGTGTTAATTTTCACAATGCTGATCTGTGAGGATTCTGAAGCTCAACATTTTCTCAGGCACACTCTTGTTTTAGGCTCTCCTGAACACACATCCGTCTGGCTTCATGTCAGGGTTGGGGACAGTGGAGCAGGGGCTTAACTTATACCTGTTAATTGGCAAGTACACTATAGCCAAGAATTGTGAATTGTACTTGGCTTTTATGAACCTGCTCTCCGCGTTAGACTCTGTAAGCAGAAGAAAGCTATGGAGTGTTCTGACAGAGATGGGAGCGGAGCAGTATATCGTGGATTACTTAAGGCAACTCCATAATGCTGTCACGGCCAGCATAAGATATGGTCTGGGGGTAGGGGGGTGAAGGGGAAGATCATCGTGGCTTTTAGCCTTGATAGGGGTGTGCAGCAGGGCTGCGTGATGGGTACATTCATGTTTTCTCTTTATACGAATGGCTTGGAGAGACAGCTGGTGGATCTTGGGGCGGACTGCCCACGTGTAGCTGGTTGTAGTGTTCCAGCTTTTATTTACACCCACAATACAGTTTTAATAGCCAGGACAGCCAAGGGGCTGTAGCGTTTACTAGAATGCATCTGCCAATATATGATGAGCCTAGATTTGAGGGTCAGTCAATCTAAAACTGATGTTATGATCTATGGTGCAAAGAAGAAGGAGAACCCAGTTTTTTATACTATTTATAGATCCGTAATATGTGTTCTGGTTTGCACTTTTATGGCAATTGCCGAATAAAGTTATTTGACCAACTTATTCGAGAACCCAGTTTTAGTGTGCACTGTGCCGACCTTTGTTTATCTAGGTGTTCTCTTTGGCAACCGCCTGACATGGAAGCCCTTCAAGACTACTAGGGTGCTTGTCTGCTTGAAGGCGGTTGAAGCAGTTTTTAGTTTTGCAAGCCGACTGGGCCAAAACTCAGTAAGAGAACTCATAGCTATTTACAGGGCCAAGTGCATGACTGTGGCTTCTGATGGGGTGGGGGTCTGGGGTCTTAGTGTCCAAGGGGGCTTGACGTCTGTTGAAAATGGGTTCCTTAAAAGATTGCTTCATGTCCCCACCAGTAAAAGCTCACTCATCTGTCACTTGGAGGTGGTTCTGGATTATCTTGGGGATATTGTTAACATGCAGCCCCTATTACGGAGGTCACAAATATGGTCAAGGGAACAAACCGCCTTTAATAGTGCCATCCTCACTGACTGTCTGCATTTGAACCATCATCGGAAGATTCCTTGGATAAAGTATGTACATAATACTCTCAGAAGCATGGGATATGAGGAGGTCTTTAATGTTCCTGGTAGCATTGTAACCATCCCACTGAAGAGCACATTTCTAGCTCATTGTATGGATACCAGACTGCAGAGGGAAGTCTCCAGTCAGAGGGTCCAAGTTTACGCAGATATTCCAGCTGGCCCCAGCCTAGCACCATATTTAACATAGGTGGAGAACCAGCGTCATAGGTTCCTGTTAGTCAGGTTGAGGTTGGGCAGTGTTCACTTTCTGGCGGCCTTCCCGCCTCCGGGCCATTATTTTCAGAATTTCTGACAGCCATTTCACACAGAGCACCTTGCACTTAATGTTGTTTGTAAGTGTTATGCAGCTCTGAGAAAATACTATCTTTTACCTTTTTTTAAACAAATTAATATTCGTTTTACCAGAGCAGTTTTTAATTACCTATTGTCACTGCTAAATCTAAGGATTTTGTACTGTACTGCCGTTTACATCCAAAGGGCCTTTAGGTTAAGGTCTGTTATTACTGCATAAAGAATGAACCTGTGCTCTTTGAGTGGCACCTTGTAGCACTTGGTTCTTTAAAGTTGTTTTTATGATGACGATCTGTTTTTAAAATTGTAAGATTTTATTCCAGTCGATTGTTTGTTTTATGGTCATGAATATGATCGAATAAAGATTAATTGAATTGACTAACAACTTGAATTCGGCTATTTCATCTGTCAGTGATCATAGAATTAGAGAACAATCATATTTTTTCTATCATTTGTGTAGTTTCCTCCCCCAGCCCCTTTGATGGGTCCTTCTGGAAGCCCTGACCCACGGCGAAAGGCAAGAATGGATATGCTATCAACACCTGCAGACCCACATGTGGCCCAAAAGAGCACTGGATGCTGCCCTCAGCAAATATGCCAATACTTGCTGTTTAGTGGTTATATGCATGGACCGTACATGCATAGCACTGTGATGAACATATTGAGACTCATAGTAATGTTCCTTCCGGTGTCACCTTCTTTTGGTGTCCTTAAAGTGGACCCCAACAGCAAAGGTCCTGTATTAGACTTTGGTTGAGTTCTGAGTTTACTATTCCATTCAGAACTTCCACTGGGTCTTTACTGTCTTCACACTCCTGTATTGTGAAGGTAAATCCCAGCGGCCCTTCCTGATCCACTGTGACACTGTTGTCACTGCCTATGTTTTTTTTTTTAATTTGGGCATACTATTATGGATCCTTTTGCTGCTTGCCTGGAATGTCTGCATTGCTCTGCAGCTCCGATCAGGGAGAATCTGGAAATATGTGCAATATAAGAGGCTGGGTGTGAGGATTCACTGGTTATGTCTTTGGGCGTAACCTTTTGGAACATTTCTTGGTAGGTCCCTGTGAGGTGGCACTTCTGAGCTTGATGGTCCCCAACCTGGGAGCCTCGTATGAAGCCGGCCTCTGCCCCTGTGGTCCTCCAGGCAGTACTTGTCTGACAGCCATTGATTCTTCTAATTGAGTACACACGTGCAGGGATAGTTACACATAGTGTTTAGAGAAGGGAGTCATAAAACAAATAAGGGACACCAGTTTCAGCGAAGGTATCCACTCTTGGCCATTCGAGGAGAGTCAAAAAGAATACAAAACAACCCTGTTGTGCTTACAATAGTTCTTCATCTGCAGCCATTTCCGCCCATAAAGCCTGCCAATGGTTCCCATTCGCAGAACACAAATGCATTGTGTTTGAAAGTCTCCAACAACTCACCCCGATATATTTCTTTTCCAAATTCATGCATCTCGAAATCTGCACATCAATACTAAGGTTTTACTAATGCATCTTAAATTCAATCTCAATACTTGAAGAGGCCGCCCAATGTTGTGCAGGCTGCATTGTTGCAGAATTAACTACTGATCAACATCAAGCTCTCGACCAAACTTCGAATCTTCTGGAAAACCTGAAGCCTTACCTTGTTGGCTCGACTGGGTTTATGAGACCTCAATTAAGGTGGTGGGCACTATACACGAGCTGTAAGTCAGTCACTGCTTCATCAACCGCACCAAGCTCAGCACCTTTATTACAAGCGAGAGATTAAAGAAAGTTGCTGTGGGCTATGGTAGAGAGGTTTCCCTTGCACCTGTAAGTGGAGAAGACACCACCAAGCTTCCAACAACAGGGGGCACTGCCAACATTGGGAATCAGGATTACAATGCTCTTTTGCACTGTCACGCTTCCTTATGCCAATGCGACACAGAACGTAGTCATAACAACTGTATGGGGACAGAGGACTCTGCTGCGAGGCCCACACACCCAACAGTCATCGACGTGACCAACTGCTTCCACAGTGCACGCTGAGGAACAAAGTTACCATAACGGTAACCACGTCCATCTGATTATGTGTGTGTGGGGGGCACAAAGAGTGGCATTCTACTGCATGGAAAATTATTCCTTTTTACCGCGGTGCTCTGTAGGTTGTTTAGGTATTTGCTAAGGTGTGGCTCAGATTGGTCTCTCTCTAGGCCCTAATAGAACATATACAGTTTGGAGATGCACACCCGTGGCTTTCCTGCTATTTTCATACTACTGCTGTTACTTAGCCCCCTCTTGATCACTCCCCTCTTCTCACCATTAGCTTATATCTCTTCATAATCTCTGACATCGTTTCTTCCTGGGACCTTCCTCTGTCTCCAAATGACTCTATTTATTGAGAATGCTATATAACGTGCTCCTTCAAATATGGAGAACCGTGTCCTTTGGGCTTCAGGCTAGAGCATGTTGCGAGCGGGATTTGATAGCGCATTTGATGAGAATGTGGAACATTCAACAATGAGAATGGGAGAGACTGCGGAGGAACAGAGCTGCAGGAACCAGAAATGAGTAAGTAGCGGCTGTCAAGGACAGAAGACACTGGATTTCAGGAAACCTTTTAGAGCAGATTATTGCCATTTGAAACCATCAGCTCTGGAATCATCATCTACCTGCCCTCAAATAAGTTTCTGCAAATTATTATTCTGAGCTCGAGTCAAAACCCATCTTCTTAATATCTCTCATCCACTTTTTCAGGAGGCTGTAACAGCCAAGAATCAAGAGCGACTCTGTTCTGCAGTTTGTGCATTCTTTGTGATCCCACTCGTCTGGCCATTTAATTGTGTTGCAGAACCATGAGAAACCAGAGCTTTCATTTGCTAATGCGTATCTTTGACACAAGTGAGAGTTACACTCTCATTTGATCACTTCTATTCCTGCCACAGTCCATGTGGTGGTTGGGTCTGGCTCAGTCTTTCCTCTGTTGGAGGGATCTTCTGCCCCATTGCAGCCTGGGGTGGGCGAAAGAGCAAAATATAATGGAATCCATAGGTGGAGAGGCCAGAGGGAACTCAGCAGACGTCCCAAAAGGTTTGTTTCTGTGAAGGGTAATGGGGCAAATCTTAAGCATTTTAAAATTATTAGGCGACCCACAGGGTAGGAATCTTGGGTATAATATTTGTTGTAGTGAATGTTGCGGGAACTAACTGAGGCATCAGGAGGGATACATTTTCAGTACATTTCCTTTGTCGATTCACTTGGGCCTTTATAGTCCTGTCCAGGGTGTGAGTGGTGGAGCTGGGGATGAGGGAGCAGAGGGGATGGGCCAAAACCATCAGTGTTTGAAAGTGTGCAAAGATGAAGAGGCTATCGTACAGGCTTCTCCAACAAGTAACTTGTGAGCTACTACAGTTCTCCAGCTACCCATAAGTAGCTCTCCTGTGTGCAGCCCAGTCTACTAAATCAGAAGCTTTTGCTTGGTTGAATTGATTTATGTATAATTAACTGAAAATTGGTTATTTAAGACAAAAATGTAAATTTGTCTGATGGGGTCAGTATTAAAATTCGAATAATATTAGTAGCCCTGGATGATTTTCATTGAACATAGCTAGTTTTTAGTACAGAAGAGGTTTGCGGCCCCTGAAGTAAGGATGTCAGATTTTTGATCTGGTTAAAATATATATATATCTTTGATAGAAAGGTAATGGGGCCTTCATGGAGCAGGAAAGATCAGAGCATGACAGGGTCAGAGAGGGTGTGTCTTCAAAGAAGGACTCTCTTACTGTGCTGGAAGAGGTTGCATGGCATAGAATTGTGAACAGGCTGCCCAGTGCTCTTTCTTACTGTCTTCATAACAATAGCACAATCGAGGTTTTCTCTCATTACGTATTTAAAAAAGGTAATGTTTTATGTCCACATCTATTAGAGTTGAGCGCAGTCCTATTGCTGAGCAGTATCGTCATCATGTTGGTAAAAAAATTGCATTCCATTATTTCTTTGACTTCAATGATGAGAATTTTGACTGGCCAGTTTAACTTCTAATGGTAATGATAATAGCTACTCAGTCAGTCAAGCAATCTTTATTCGGGTCTTTGTTAAACATCTATAAAAGAGCATACATACACTATTGATCAATAAGTTAAAACAGTAAATACATCATTAACTATAGATAAAAGGGAATACATACATGATTGATCAATAAATTAAAACACAGTAAATACATCATCAGTAAATTGCACACAATTAAAAACCATTAAAAAGAATTGAATATCTATTAAAATAGTCACTACATCAAGTAAATTTAAAATATATCATAATAGACTGTGCAAATTAATGGCCAAAGTTTCAAGGGTTTAACAAAAGGGGCCATGTTTTTTCCTCTCTTTTATCACCTCAGTAATAAAATGATAAATAACCATGCAGACCATATCGGACTGTAGTAACTGCAGGTAGAAGATAGTTTCCTTGCACATCCTAATATTTAATGACCTAAGAATTAGGATTACAAAAAACGTTCTCTGTTCTTTGTATAACTTACAAAATAAAAATATGTGCATTTGTGATTTCTCTGAATGCATGTCGCATGGACAGAGTATTAAATCCCTGTGGCAATACACCTTTGGGGGATACGCCAATAAAAGGGGAAGCCAACCCCAGACAAAACCTTGTCAGATGAAATCTGTGGTGGCGTGGGACAGTTAAAAGATAGGGTTCGATTTTAAATGTAGTACATAGGGGGAGATAAGCTGCCCCCATACCTTTCCCCAAATCGCACCTCTCTCTATCAGCAGACATTTTTCCATAAAATAAATTTTTTACTACTGTAACATCCTGCTTAGCTATAGCTCTAGGCTTGAGGAACAGGTCTAGTCTTTTGAGGCTGCCCAGAGAATCTTTAATTTACATAACCCATGTACAACTCTGTACTCTGTCCAGTCTCATGAAGTCCATGCAGTGCTTAATTTGTTCTTGTTGTTTCTGGTGCTGAGCACCGGCACTTATTGTTGAGGGCCGGCAGTTATTCTTCGCCTCCAAGCATTTGCTTCAAGCCAAAGACACATATGGGAAAGACAGAGGAAGAGAAAAACGAAAAAGCGTCACAATCGGAGAAAGCAGAAAGCTGCAAGAGTGAGCTGAAGGGGCAGGGAGCGGCTTTAAATGGAATTAAGTTGCCCGAGATGGATTCACGTTTATGCAACCTCAATATTCCGTGTTCCCACATTTAATTGCAGCAGCCTCGTGTTTTTAAGGAGAACTTTGAGCACCAGCACCTTGTTATTTACACATTAAGCACTGAGTCCATGAGCAGTGACTGAGTAAGGGCTGCTTCCGGTCTAGTCCAAACAGACATCCAAAGAGCTAATGGGGCTAACTTGATCAAGTCCTCCATAAAAGGAAGACCCAATTCTGCATGTAAAAATATAGTGGAAACACTTGGAAGGAGAGAAAGTAGGCTTCTCAAAAATTTATTTTCACTTATTTGCAAGGAGGGTGCACCCGTATATCCCCACACCCCAGTTCCATATCTGGCAATTGATGTAGGCCTTGCCTTGTAAATAGTGGTAATGGGCTGTAGTCATGCCCAACCCAGTTTTGTAATAAATTTACGCAAAGCTGCCACTGCCTAATTATATTGTGTATTCTTGATTTCTCTGAGATGATTCCAATTAGACCCATTAACAAAGGGGATCCCCAAATACGTGAAAGTGTTCACACAGTTCAAGCGGATGCCTTCAATATAAAACTGAGGGACTCTGCTTCTTGGACGGCCACAAACCATAGTATAAGATTTTGCTTTGTTAGTGGACAAACCCAACGCAGTCATGAACTCTACAAATCTTTTTAACAATTTTTGACGGCCCCTCCTGGTTCTGGCCATCAGAACACAATCATCGGCATACATTAAAACTGGTTGTGGTCTTTCGACTAGGGGGATCTGCATTTTCATCAATCAAAGCTTCCTCTAGACCACTTATATAGAATGTTAACATAAAGGGTGCTAGAACACATCCCTGTCTAACTCCTTTCCCAAACTTGAAGGAGCTAGTGCATTCCCCCTCTTGCCCATATCTGACCTTAGCTTCCCCATTATTATGAAGTTGGGCCAACAGAGTTACTATCTTTGGGTTTGCTCCTTTATTAATCAACCTTGCCGATAATTTACTCTGGACCACATTGTCAAAGGCTGCCGTTAGATCCATAAATGCCAAATATAGACACCCTTGCTTTGCCCTCTCGTACTTTTCTGTAATCAAGTGCAGATTCAAACATTGATCGACTGTCCCCACCGCCTTCTTGAAGCCATACTGTGACTCTGAAATGATGTTATTATCAAGGGCTCATGCTTCCAGGTGGTCCAAAAGGATTCTCCCAAAAATCATTGCAGTGGCATTGATCAAGGAAAGGGGCGATAACAAGCAGGATCGTTCCGGTCCCCCTTTTTAAAAATTGGAACAATGATGGCATTAGACCATGATGGAGGAATGACGGAGGTTGACACAGCTCTAAAATCATTAACCAAAATTAGCGCCAATAGATCAACATTATTCTTAAAGAGGTCAGCTGGAACACCACCTGCCCAGGGGCCTTATTGGGGGATGAGCCATTTATTGCCAGTATCACCTCATTCAGGTGTATATCAAGCTCTTCATTGTCAGAGTTAATAGAGCCTTTAACAACATTGTTTTCACACTTTTCCATATTACATTCATACATCTTTGTAAAATGAGTGATCCAACTCTGCTCTGGGATGTAGACCTCTACACCCTTGTTTGTGTCAGAGCTAAAAAAGGGGGTGTTAACTACTTTCCAAAATTGAGCCCCATTATTAGTAGCTGAGGCAGCCTCTAGTTTCTCCCATGCCTCTTCACTGATCGTCTTCTTCCTTGCTGAGACTGCCTTCTTATACCATGCTCTGCATCTTATAACTTATGTTTGATTTCTCGGACTGGTCTTTAACGCCCGTATAGGATTGGAATGGGCATGTGTAGTTATTTTATCAAACCACTTTACAGGTTTAATTCTATCAGACTGAGTTGGGAAAGTTAAGTAGACCCTTATAGACATGCAGATATCTGCGAAGGCTCCCAGGACCTGGCCTGGGGATAACTCAGTGTTTAAGCAGGCTTCAGTATTAGTTCGTTTTTTACCCACTACTGCAGTTAAGGGAATCTCTTTATCCACTTTTTGCCATTTGCATAACACACCTTTATTCCTGTGCTATTCAATAGGGCCTCACATTTTCTGCAAGCTTCTCTTCTTAAAACCATATTGAATTGATATGACCATTGGGTTATGATCACTGAAGCCACTGAGAATTACCTGAAAAGCATCCAGTTTATACAACCATAATCTTGATATCATAATATGATCAATAACGGACCCGCAACCCCTCCTATTGAAGATAATATCAGGGGGAATATGATTCAATGAGATACCGCTTGTCAATACCAAATCATGAATCCTCATGAGATTATTTAACTTGTCCCCACAGGGATTATGAGTAAAATGAGAATAATTGCAATCATCTTCATAGAATATTCCACAAATCTTATCATCCCCTACAGAACAAACAGAAACATTAAAATCCCCACCCCACACAATTATGTAATCCTTATCCATACAGCATACCATTTCCTCAATGGCCTTATCTAGGGCTTGTAAAATTTCAACATTGGATCTCAAAAAATTATTATGATAAAAATTAATTAGGAGCATTATCGGGCTACCCTTCACTAGTAGCATCGCTAATTGATAGTATGGAGAGTCAGTTCTATATTTAATCACTTTGGCACTGAGGCGGTATTATTCAAAGTCAGCAGTCCCCGACTACCTCACCCAGCAGGCGTTCGCATTGCCAGGGTTGTAACTGATTGAAACCCATTGATATGGGTCGCTCTGTTAGCCCACGTTTCCTGAAGGCAAACTACCTGCTTGTTTTTTATCAAAGCAAGCCAATCATTGTTGAGATGTTTCTCCCCACTACCGGACACATTCCAGAATAGCATCTGCCAATACTGCGTGGAGGACCCTTCAACCCCTACGGGCTGCACAATGGAGTTTAGCCCCTGTATGTCAGATCTCCCACACTCTAAATTCTGGGGGGGGGGGTGGAATAGCCTTTTTCTCCCCAGATTTTTTACTCTCCACACCATCACTTACAACACCATTCTGTGGGGAATTACTTTTATGCCCATCTATATCAGCATTTGCCATTTGTGTCAGGGTAACCAAGTGAGTCGGAGTCGAGAACCCGTCACTCTCCCCTTGTCAATCTACTTCATCTAGACGGGTGCCCAGAGCCCAGTAACGGGGTATGGACAAGAAATTTAGTGGTTTTCCCTGGCTGACTACACTCGGCTTGGGAGGTCTGGTAGAAATATCCCAGCGGTACAGCCTGGATATTGACATCACTACCCTGCACAGTACCACACTGATTCAATATCCATTCTACCTGCTGCGGATTTCAGAAATTTACCACCACACAGTCACCAGGGAGACTTTTCTTACTGTAACCCACCCACTGTACCCTCCTTGCCCCAATAATCCAGTTCCAAAGACACTCACTATTGATCCCCCCCATGACTTATTTAGCCAATAGACCACTGTGTTTTTCAATTGTTAGTCCTGCTCAGTGATTTTGTGAGACAGTGCTGGAATGCTTTTTAACACAATTAAATAGGGGGTGCATTGAGGTGGGAGTTGCAGGACTTGTAAGTTCTTTCCCTTGGGTGAGCGTTCTGGTTTAGACCTCAAAAGCCCTTTACTGCAGATATAGGTTTAGCAGGGATTTCAACACTAATATCGGGCCGATCCATGGGATATTTGTTAGTTTATTTGGCCCTCCTGGTGTAAATTGATGGACCCTTTGGTGTACCACCGGATTGTGTTCTACTGGTGGGCTTAGGGATCAAGTCACCTTATCCAGCTCCGTATTTCAGGGAAGAGGTGGATTGCACTTCGTAGATTCTAAAAGATGTTGTAAGAAAGTGTCAATGCTATGCAATAAATCCACTAAAGGTTTAAGTGCTTTCTCTAAAATAACTTCTAGGGAAACTCAGTCCCAACAATTGCCCTCAAGATCTTTGGGTCCTGTAGGGTCCCCCAGCTGTCTGTTCCCAGCTAGTTTTGACTTATGTATCTGAGAGGTACCCCACTCAGGCCCATTAGATTTAGAACCTTTCATCCTGGACTAACCCATGTTCCCCGGGGCGAGCTTCTTCCGTTTAGTAGGAGAAGAAACAACATCTTCCAAATGTTCATTGATATCTTTATCATTAATGGTCAAATCACCATTTCTACTGGAGGAGATATTTAATTCCCCCTGTAGGACACCCCCCTTTTGAATGCTTGGTATCATACACCCATTCCTTTCCTTAATAACTTCCGAGGGAGCCCCGCCCCTATCAGAACTGCGGTATGACTGACCTTAGACACGTGTTGGGACGAGGGAACAAATGACTTTCTCGCTTCCCCCAGTTTCTCTGCAACCGATTCAATTTCTGTATTTAATGCAGTCATGGCCATAGTGAGAAATGACTCTATCAAGACTGAGGGATTAGTATCTTTAGAGCTGGCAGAGGCACTCACCGTACGTTTGCCCATTGTTGAAGTTTAAATACAGTAACACACCCTGAGAAGGATACAAAAAAGAAAAAGACTTATGACCTGCAGATAGCAAGACCAAGAGACAGGGCCCAGCCCAGCCTCATCCAGGCACGGATGGGCGCAGATGGGCACGCTCCTGGCCCGGTCTTAGCTGGGGCAGTGCCCGGGCGTGACCCGCATTGCGGGAGCAGTTTGTGGGTTATATAAGCGCCTTCAGGTGCTTTTGCAACAGGCGTTCCTCCTCCTAGCACGAGTGGGGCTGGGGATTATAGTTCAAAGACCCCCCTTCCGTGTTCTTGGGCCCCGCGCTGTGGAAGCAGTTTGTGAGTTATATGAGCCTCCAGGCGCATTTGCAACAGGTGGCCCTCCTACTCGTGCGAGTGGTGCTGGAGGTTGTAGTTCAGAGACCCCCCCCCTTTCTGTGTTCTCCGGTCCTGCACTGCGGGAGCAGTTTGTGGATTATATGCGCCTCTAGGCGCATTTGCAATAGGCAGTCCTCCTCCTTGTGCGAGTGGTGATGGGGGTTGTAGTTCAAAGACCACCCTTCTGTGTTCTCGGGTCCTCCACTGCAGGGCCAGTTCGTGGGTTATATGCGCCTCCAGGCGCGTTTGCAGGAGGGGGCCTCTTCCTAGCGCTGGTGGTGCTGGGGGTTGTAGTTCAAAGACCCCCCCTTATGTGTTCTTGGCTAATGGCTACTCATATCACATGCACCATGAACCGAAATGTCTCTGCCATCTCAAAACAGTTATTATTAGCCAGTAATATTCCTATTCAGTAACACATTCTTTACACCTGAATTGGACTCAGGCCTTTGATAGGAAACTCAGATTGGAAAGCCACCTCAAAACTAATGAAAGTGTTGCAATGCAGTATTCAAGGAAAATTTGCAAAAGAGAAATGAACATAACACAGTGATATTCATTATACCAACTTTAAGAGTTGGAAAGACTAGTGCCCTCAACCTTGAGTGAACAGGTGTTGCAGAGTGGTGATAATTTTATATCTCTGGAGTTACCAATGCTCTGTATACGGTTAATTCTGAGGGTGCAGAACTACCCGGGATTCGAAGTGAAACACTGTTGAGGTTCCACTATGGAATTCGGAATTATGAGGGAATCAGTAATTCAGGGTCTGATTCCTCCAGTTATTCCCCATTTTTCCATGCAGTTTTCCTTGGGAATTTTAGCTTCTTTGAGCAACCAGGGAGACTCAGGAATATTTCCAGGTCAATGTTTGACCCCAAATTTCAGAATCTAGATAGTACTGGTAAGTTGTGTTACTGATCCCCTTGGGAATTCTGAGAATCTAGTAATAGGGGTTAAAGTTTACTGTTTGCAGGTCTCGGGCTGGAACTCGGCCCACTTTCCTACTGACTTGTTGATGAAAGTGATATAAAAAACAACTGTTCTTGAGAATGATTTGACTGTCATGTTGGAACCTGTGCTCCATTGCCTTGTGCACAGCCCAACACTGCCCAGAGCCCAGCCCAGTCCTGAGGATATCTGAGTTCTTAGTCCACTCCAGCCCAGTGCACCGGGGAAAGCCCTGCCAGTAGCTTTGGGATCATGTGACATATAGACTGAGAAAGAGCAAGCTTCATAATCAAAGACAGAAAAAAATTATCTATCAAAATATCTACCACACACAGATGGATCCCTACAACAATTCAACATACATCCACACCCACTACTAAGCAATGGCTGCCATATTTGTTAGAATTTGAGAAGAAATAATAAATTACCTCTGCCCTACAACAAGATGGAACTAGATTTGTTAGAGTTAAAGAGGCAATTTATTTGTTTGGAGATGTTTAGTAAAGTCGATATTTTGGTAATCTATATTTTTAAGTAGGTGTTTTGTTTTCATATTCAACCACTACCTTTCCACCAAAGGCCAGCTCACAGGACTATCCATCCCATTCTAAACTAGAACCATTTAAATCAATCCAAGACCAGTCTAGTCCAGTCACTTTCAAATTCTTCCCATGAAGCCAATCAAGCCCATAACTGAATACAGCCTAGCTGATCCCAGATCAGCAATAGCCCAGCCAAGTGCTCGGCCAGTAGCCCAGTCAAGAGATCAGTCTCAGAGTCGATGTCTTTCAACAGTGGTTTCTGTTAAAAAAACAGGCTTCCTGCTAGGATAATGGTTTTGTTTATAACTTTGGTGCAAACCAAATTGCAGGTCCAGTCTCCAACGTCAAGTGATATTTGCTCATGAATCCACTGCAGAGGTGCTATTTGGTCATGTCCCTCCAAACTGCCTACTATGCACTGTTTGCTCACAGGTATTCCACAAGTGAAACCTCCAGATAATCTTTTTGTCAAAAAGTAAAATAAATCACATTCCTGCACCTCAGAAGATGCAAAAGTATACAAGGGTATGCAAAGTAGAACAACCATACGCGTTCCAGTATGCACAAATCAAAACAATTAACTATTTTGTAGCAGGACTTACCTTCTTAAAAAGTGATGGTAAATTACATGAGTTAGGCAGTTTGCAGATCTGCAAATAGAACATGCATAATTAGCCCATGGGCAAATACTGGCCTACTTGGGATCATTAGCATCAAGCTTGTAACAAGGAATATACTTGATATATAAATAACATTGACTTACATAGCTATATTTTCATTGCTGTTTATTTTGTGCATATGTTGATAGCGAGTAAAGGAGGATGTCAATTACTGGAATTATGCCTCAGCCAGGGGTGCACAGGAAGTTAAACCATTGTGGTTTTGGTGCCCATACCACTAAGTATCTTTATTAGAAGTTGATATAGTGTGTTTTAGTTGAAGGTGACCTTACGTAACAGAGCACCTGGTGTATGTATCCCTCTAACGCAAAGGTCTTCATACTGGAGGGCAGGCCCCCCTAGGGGGCCCTAAAGAGATCCCAGGGGGACCCCAGGCCCCTGCCAAAAAGGAGCATTATAGTGAGAATAGTGTTTTGTTTTAGTGACTGGTAGTAAGCCCCACTGTGATGGGCCATCACTAACATCGTTTGTCATTTATATCCTGGCTGGCAGAAGCTGTCAAAAGGGAAGGGACTTTAAATATTCTTCAAACCCCTCACTCCCAGTTTTAATAATCACACTATGGATACTTTTACATGTTAGTAAAGCCTGCCTGACCAGAATAATATGTTTGGCAATCATGTATTTGATTGCAATTTTAAATCAGTAGCAGAACTCAACAGCAATGTTTAAATAAGGCTAGACATATTTAAACATTGCCAGTTTAATAAAATAGTTGTGAAAAATGTTGGGGGGGGGGCGATGATATTTTATTTTCCTCTGAGGGGGCGCGGCATTAAATAGTTTGAAGACCACTGCTCTAAAGTCAGTTCAAATGTTATAATGAATGACATTAATAGATAGGATACTTTACAGTTGCAGCCTACATTATTTAAGGCTATGTGAAACTGATGGCACTACTGCTAACTGGGTTCATTCGACTCTGACTGAATACAAATTCTAATACTGGGTGCAAAAGTCAATTGTTTCCCAGTCAGTACACCATTGTTGCATATGACTTGAAAAGGTAGCCATCTAGAGGTGGTATCATCCAGGCCTCTAGCTAGATTAAAGGAAACACAGAATATTCTAATCAACATTAAAATTCCATGTGGAGGTCGCTGCTAACAAATGAACAGGTGTATATCCTTCATCTTGAACTAAATGGCCCTTTCCTGGAGCAAGTTTGAACCCGATCCACCCTGTACCTGAGGAGGGCCTAGTGGTCACACCAAGCCAGCGAGCCATGACTTGTGAGTCTTTCTGACTTGGTAGTGGCTTGGGGATTCTGCTGTGATCCTTCTGTGCCCGGGGAAATTTGTCCTGGTCCTTAGTGTTTCAAGGAGTCTATTTTCATGTCATGTGTGATTTACCAGAGAGTCATCTGTCCTACCACCTCAGTCTCCAGAACACCAGCTCTGTTGTCTCACTGTCCAAGGACATCTTTCCTAACACAATATTGCTGTCCTTCTACAGAGCACAAATGAGTCTGTCCTGACAGTGGAGTTTAATCCTCAGGATAGCAGCAACATCATCTCCAGTGGAAAATCCCACGTCTTCTTCTGGAGTTGGAGCGGCAGTGTTCTGTCCAAGAAGCAAGGCATCTTTGGGGTAAGAGTTCCAGGTTCAGACCAAAGTTGTGCTTCTGCTGTTTGACAAAGACATGCAGATGTTTGGGGTAAAAGCAAATTGTACAGGCAAAGTGTGAATGTGTGTACTCTGTTTATTGAAAAGGCACATTTGGAGTAGATTGGCGGATTAAGGGGTGCTCCTGTAGTTTGATCAAGAAACAAGCATCACTGGGTGAAGAGCACCAATGGATTGGGTGTCTTTTGGTTAAGAACACCCAGTAGCCGTGAAGAAGTGCCCTTTAACTCATGGGCAAGCAGTAGGGCAGCTTTAAGCAATCACCCCTGAATCCTGGAGTAATCCCATGGGAGGAGTTCAGAGGGGTTTGAAGCTGCCCTAAAGGCAGTCCTTTTTTATACCAAGCAGGTGATATTTCTTGTGCAGTGGGTAGGTTGTGACTGCCTATGCAACATCACTGTATGGCTTCTGTTTGCCTCCTCACAATTATTACACATATATGTCCATCTCCCTTTGTTTATTGCTCTTTTTCTTGTGTATGATGTTGTGATCTTCATGGGTTGGAAGCTCTCTCACCCACTCTTGTCGCCCATCACTCTCTCCAATTGCAGAAGTACAAGAAGCCTAAGTTCATGCACTGCTTTGTGTTCAGCGTCAATGGTGACGTCCTGACTGGAGACTCCGAGGGCACCATCCTGACCTGGGGCAAGTCTGCCGCTGACATCAAAACTCTTGGCAAAGGGGCCAAAGGTGAGGAATCCATAAGGTGGAAGGCATAGGTGATAAACCAAAGGTGAGGTGTAGTAGATAGCAGCCAAAGATGAGAGCACCTTTTTGACCTTCAGTAAGACCACTGCTGAACTCTAAACAGTGGGCAAGGTGGTCAAATTAAGAAGTAAGGCAAGGCATGGGAATTAAAAATTCAAATGTTAGGATCACATAATATGAGGGACTCAAGGCAGAAGAAGGGTAAGGACAGCATTCTGGCATGAAGTAGACCAGTGGTGACCATGAAACTTTGGGTAAGAAAGCCAAAGATGAGAATTCTGGTAGGTGTATGAAAGATGATGACCTTGTGAGAAGTGAGCAGAGGTATACGAAGCTAGGAGAAGAGTTCTATGACAGACCTACCGAGAAACTTTAAATAACTCTAATCCAGGTCCTGAATATCAGTCCTATTTACTTCTACATCAAAACCATCAGTATTACACCAAACCAGCAATTCATGTATGACCCCTGTACTTATAAAAATATGCTATAAGGTATTAAGCATTTTAGTAAATCTTCACAGGTCTAAATCCATAAAATTGTGATTAGAAAATTCAACACATAAGCAGATTAGAAAACAAATATTTGAAAAATTTCTACTGGATCTAACACACTGTATGTAACTGGATTAGATATTGAGGAACACTAGACTCAGCCCCGGCCAACAGAACACACCTTTTAGGGTATTCCTGGGTCACCAATAAATTCTACACACACGCCGAAAAACCCTTAAAGCCTAAAAAAATTGTGCAGGGGGAAGTGTAATAATTCTGTTGAACTCCTGATCTGAGGGTATGACATATATAGTTTCACAGACAAACATCGGGTAAGACAGGACATGCTCCTTAGTTATGTCAGTGCTTCCAGCGCGTAATATACCTTCAGCAAAGCAATCACTTTATCTCAGTCTATTATGGATATGACAAAGAGTTTTAGTGACACTGTGGAATCTCCCCACTTTCAGTTGCCCTAAACATAAATGTGAAACAATCTTGGCTTTGCCTTTGGCTACAGTCCTTTTATGGCAACATTGAAGAAGGCGTTGTGCTTATGACAACAGGTTTAGTCCTTCCACTCTACCAATGAATCAAGGAAAAGTGTCAGTCCATGAGTGGCCCCCTGGCTGAGCTATGGGTCATGGAACCATCTTGAGCTGGATAATATATTTTATTGTCAACTGTAAACTAAGTCATTGTTGTGCTCCTTTCTTTTGTGCCCAAATTGGTTACTAAATATAGCAGCTTTCAGCCAGCCTGTTGGCTTTCCAGCAGCTACAGTGAACCTGAATTGTGCACAAAATATATTTTGTATACAGTGGAATAGATTCAAATACTTTAAATTCACAGACGTGTTCCAAAAGTACATTATATGGTTATACACAGCTATTTTGATGTCACAAAACTTTCTGGGTCACTTCTTATACATAGTGAAGTAGAGTTTCATTGCCTGGTGCTTTCCATAGGCAGTGAAGGAATCTGTTTCTGTAGGTCTTATTTTGGTCCTGGGCCAGGAGAACCCATGCAGTCTGTTCTAAGGTTGCTTACTTGGTAGTCATAATGGTCTGTGCTTTCAGTCTTAATATAGTGCTAGGTATTTTTTATTTGACCTCTACCCAACTCTGCAGTCATTCTGTTTAACTTTCCCAGGGGGGCACAATCCTATAGCACTTCTATCACTAAGGCCTTCATTAAAACATTGGCGGTAAATGCCGCCTACTGCCACGGCGACAGCCGCTAAAAGACCGTCGCTGCGGCTAACAGCCATCTGCCAAATAATGACCACAGCTGGATTTCCAGTACAAGAAGGGCGGAAATCCGGCTGTGGCCATGCTGGCGGATGGTGTTAAGGTGGTGCTGCTACCACCAAGCAGTGCTACGTCAGTTGACCGCCGCCAGACGTATTTTGTCAAATAATACGGCCTGGTGGTGTTCTGCTGGCGGGCGCTGCTGACGGTAGCAGCTCCCCGTCCCATCCCCTGCCAGAAGACCCCCTGGATCCAGGTAAGTTCGGTTTCCGACAGGGGAGGAGGGTGTTTTGTGTGTGTGTGAGGGGGTGTGCATGAATGTGTGAGTGTATGCGTGAATGCGAATATATGTGTAGTGTTGTTTGCGTGCATGTATGCATGTGTGAGAATGTGTGTACAAATGGATATGTGAATGCGTGTCTGCGTGTCAGTGTGAATGTGGTACGGATGTGTGCATGAATGAATGGATGCATGCATGTATGAATGCGTGTATGTCTGTGTGAGTGAGTGTGTGTATGCGTGGTGTGTGTCTGCGTGTGTGTGTTGGGGGTGGGGAATTGGAAGGGGGGAGCGTGGATGGAGGGGTGGCGGCGTCTGGGGAGTGTTTAGGGGAGAGGGGGCCTCCTATCAGTGACAGGCAAGGAATTCCCTGTCACTGATAGAGACTACCACCATGGTTTTCGTGGCATTATGAAGCCACGAAAACCATGGTGGTAGGCAGGGTCAAAATGCCTGAGGCGGTACAATAGCAGCCTCCGGGCTGGAGATTCTTATCTCCAGCCCAACGGCTGCTACCACCATGGCGGTCGGAGTGGTACATTGGCGGGTTGGCTGAAGCCAACCTGCCAATGTCATAATGTGGCGGTATGTACCGCCAGCTTGTTGGCGGTACCACCGCCACATTACCACCGACCGCCGGGGTCAAAATTACCCCCTAAATGTCTTGCTCATTTTTAACTTTCATCAGAGCTTTTCACCTCTCTGAGAAAAGATGTATACTGTTAATCCCAGAAGAGTGAGGAGAGTCTACATTTCCAAGAGTACAGTTTACTAGGGACCCACAGGAGGTAGTAAGAGAGGGGCACATGTCAACCACTGGATATTCTGTAAAAAAATCACTTTAAGTCTTTAAATGTCACCCCAATGCTGGACATGTATTTGGGGGTAAATCTCCATTAGCATTAAAGTAATCCACTTATGAGATTTGTTGGGAGCCGATGATTCTCAATAGTTTCCTTTGAAAAGTAATTCTCTGGATTGAAGACAAGTAAATAGGATAGTGCCCATTTGCCTCCTCATCTGGTGGACCTGGTATTGTCCATCATTTGAACATGACAGTGTCATGAGGTCGGACTGTGTGCTGTACTACTGAGGTTTCATGCCAGGAGTGATTGTGGCATATTATCTGGATTCCTGTCATTCCCTTCCCATAGACTACTCTGTTTTATAGAATAGCCACTTTGAGTGTGATTTCTGAAGGGGCTTACTCTGGTCTTATTATATAATTGACCCTACTGACAATTTATGTAACTAAATACAGGTTCATAGTAGCACCTTCTAGGAGGTTTAAGTTCTTCAACACACTTGCTTTTGACCCAGAGATTTTCACGTAGAATACTAAGAAAACTGTACCTAAACTGAGCTTGAAGATCATATTTAGGGAAACCCCTTGTGCCAACCCAGGATTGCCTTTGGCACCCTTGGTTCGGAGCTTGATTGTTGTGTGTTAAAGCACATCTCCATGTTGACTACTCACGCATTGTGCCCACTTCTAGAAGGGAAAATCTAAGAATACTTTACTGCAGAATTCTTTGTCCTTCTTGGACCGTACTCTGTTCTTCTAAGTGATTAAGATCTGCACTATAATTGCAGGACTTAGAACCAGTGCAGGAAAAATCACATTTGAGTATATCAGCTGTGTGCCAAAGGTACATGCCACCAGGTCAAGAATACCTTTACTCCTTAACTTATAGTAACCAACCTGGTCCTATTCCTGCATAGATCTGCACCGAAACCAGACACCCCTGTTTTACCTACATACCTGCATTGTCATTTTTAGATCTGTTATGTAATACTTACTTAATAAATTGCTTTTGTAGGGGTGTAATACTATTTTTTTGATTTCAGGTTAACTATTATATTGTTCATCCTTTTTAGAAACATGTTGCCTCATTTAGCATTAGAACATTGTAATTAAATTGAATATACTACATAACACCACATGCAAGGTTCACATCTTAAGCTTGGCAGAGCTACCAAGTGGTGAACCAGGTACACATAAGAAGACTTTGTTCTTCCTTTCAATCTAGCTGTACCTAGGCTTTTGAAAGAAATATCTTCCTTGGAACAACGCAATGGCTACCTTTATTTATCAAGGTGCTAGAATCCAGTGTGAATTTCAGAGTGCTAGGGAAATATGATTGCATATTGCAACTGATGAGGTGCATCAAAGTCCACATATATTTCCGCTCTCCTTGTCTGGATATACTCCTGCTTTCTTTTTATCCACCATTCTAATGGTGTCCTTGTGTGTAGGGAAGAAGTGGACAAACATCAAAACATGAATGGATGCTCCAGCTGCCATACCTGTGCACCTACTGCAACACCTCCCCCCACATTTAAGGTGATGAGCCATACTATTAATCTGCCGAAGTCTTAGCTCACTTCGCCAGTGGATGCCTTTTGTTGCAATTGAGCTGCCACCTGACCACTAGCTGACATGCTTTGGAAGCCTGCCATATTTAAGGCAGCTTACAGTGCTCTTTTTTCTGGCTGGGACCGCCATGCAAGGCTTTGTGCTACCACACAGGAAAATAACATACAATTTCCCCCTTCTGCTGAAAAAACCCTCTTGATAGTTTGTTTTCAGGTGTTTGCTTAAAAAAAAAAAAAAAATGGCTGGCCCACTATTACATGGTCTTCAAGCTGACATTCACATTTTGATTAACAGGCAAGTGACCACCAGACTGGTGGATGCAGGGCCTCCACCACCCCAGTGGTTTGATGGTCTCCCTGATAAGCTTTACAAAAGGCAGACATTTTATTTCCACTTGTCTACCTTCTATCCTTCTGTCTGTCTCCCTTCCAGGCCCCCTAATATTTCATCCTTACACATTGCCCTTCATTCTCTGTCTGGTCTCTTTCCTGGACAGCACGATTCTCTGTCCTGATTCACTCCTGCAGAATCTGTCCCTTCAGTTTGCATCACATCTGTCATTTTCTTTCTTTTAACTTTACTCCCCTGTGAAGACAGAAATCCTTGCCTAACTTGGAAAGCATCTGCTGTCAAGCTTTGTTTTTTCTGGCCTATTGTGTGACTTTCCTAGAGGACTTTCACAGCTGTGAGTACACTGGAAGTGCTCCATTATTCTAGTGTCCTTTGTCAGTAGAAGAACCAAGGTTGTACGGAAAAGGAGGTGTCCCATGAGTTTGTCCTTCCATCATGGGTGCCCTCTGGCCACCATATATCAGACTAAGGCATGAACAGCAACTGGTGGCAAGCACCCTACCAATTTTCCCAGTGTAAACCTCAAGCAGTCCCCCATAATGGGGATCCCTACCTTCTGCTGGGTATTCATGGTATGTAGTGTTTTATGTTAGGTGTGTGATGCTACTGGGACTGAAAACAGTGTGCAAGGTGAAAAGTGTCTTTAGGGAATTTGAAAAATGCCTTTAGGGTATTCTGTAAAGGTTATCTTCACCCCTGGGGAAGTGACAGTCTAAACAACTTTGTTCCCTTGATCTTTGCTCTAAAACGGAACTTCCTCGTGGGCTATGCTGTAATGCACAGGCTCTCCTGGCAAACCCGTTTTCCTTTACTGTACCTTAAACCGCCATTTCCTCTGTATTACTGATGTAGTCTAGCAACCAGAGAAATGGTGCAGAGGAACCTTGCCTGATTAGACCCGGCCACGATCCAGGCCTGCGGCCCAGAAAGCTTGACAGAAAAGCCCAGGAAAAGAATGAATGGAGGAATAACTGTATACAAGATGAAGCTTGCACTTAAATTACCCACAAATTAGGGTAGATACATCCCCCTTTATGCCAGTATGTTGTAGTCATCTGGACTTCAAGAAAGAGACTCTGCCAACATCGGCACAGAGAAGTACTTCCCAAGGGATTGTGTTCTGTTTGTGCTGTCCCATGTATGAGTTAAGAGCAAGCCCTGGACTCTATAAGAAGCCCTGTACTGCTCCTTCGTTTGGGAGAACTGCAGCTAAACTACCTGTGAAAAGGGAGCATCAACCCCTTTATATATGAATGTATGTATGTGTAAAGGTATTTATTGAGCATTAACAGAGTTTTTGCAGTAATAGGAGACCAGAGTCTCCAGGGGTACAACTGCTCCATGACCAAGAGGACAGATGGGTAGACTGAGCTGCAGTCGTGGCTCACTGTGCTCTAAAGGGGTTGGGCAGCGCGTGGAGAGGGGGATAACAAAAACATTTAATACCTTTTTTTAAATGAGAAATAAAAAAGTATGTGTTCCGCCGCCGTTCCTCTTTCCCTCATCACTGCAGGCACAGGCTCCCAGCCTGCCCTATGGCCAGTCCTGATGCTGCTCAGAGCAGCACCCACCTAGGGTGCTCGAAAGCAGATTGGGAGCGTCTGCCTGCTTTCTCCAGCCCGCAACACAGTGCCAGGCTGGAGAGAGCACAGTGCACACCCCTCGTCCCCATCATCCCCAATGCCCGTTGCTGCTGGCAGGGGGGCGATGCTCCTCCGCCATAGCGGAGGAGCCACTGCTGCTGAGCTGAGAGAAGCATGCATTTAGGATGCCTCAAGGAGCTCAGTCTTGTAGGAGCCAGAAAGACAATGCAGTACATGCAATACATGCACACGGAGAGAGACGCCCTCAACCTGCAAAGTACCATAGAGGAGCCTGCATGCTGCTAAATGCAGTCTCTGGGAGGCTTGATGGTGTTTCCTCTTCACCTGATTCTTAGTGACATATCTAATTGGCTTCAGCTAGACTTCCAGATCCGTAATCATTAAAATGAGCTTCTTAGCTATAGCCGTTCTTGGATAATTGCATGTAGGGTTCTATGTTCCCTCTGGGGTGCGCACATGCACAAGCTTACACTCCGCTTCCTTGAAGTGCCGAGAGACTTACATGGAGTATGCAGGCAGTTCCAGAAAGCATTAAAGAGCATTTTGTTACCAGACACATGTCTTTTAACAAACATTAGTAAAGCCAATAGATCTTGCATATGTGAGAACTATTGGCTTTGCCAATGTCTTTCAGCCATGTTGCATGTTAGCTGCTGTTCAGCATGGCTAAATATTAGTTGTGTGGCATATAGTAGAGTTTTTTTAAGGAGAGCAGCGCGGAGGAGAAAGGAGTAAAGTGGCATAGAATGGAGTGGTGTAGAGTGACATGGAGTGGAGTGGCATAGAGTTGCATGGAGTGGAGTGGCGTAGAGTGGAGTGGCACAGAGTCGAGTGGTGAAGAGTAGAGTGGTGAAGAGTGTTGTGGAGTGACGTAGACTGGAGTGGTGTAGAACAGCCTCAAGTGGAGTGGCATAGAGTAGAGTGGAATAAAGTGGGGTGCCGTAGAATCAAATGGAATAGAGTTGCATGGAGCACAGTGGCATAGATTGGAGTAAAGTGGAATAGAGTGGCATAGAGTGGGGTACAGTGGTGTAGAGAGTAGAGGCATAGAATGGTGTAGAGTGGTGAAAAGTAGAGTGGCATAGACTAGAGTACAGTTGAGTAGCTTAGAGTTGCATCAAGTGGAGTGGCATAGAGTAAAGTGGGGCAGAGTAGGGTGAGGTGAGTGCTGTAGAGTGGTGTGGAGTGGGGTAGAGTGGAATGGAGTGGCGTACAATGGAGTGGAGTAAAGTGGCATAAAGAGGTGTCGAAGCATAGGGTAGAGTTGCATCGAGTGGAGTAGAGTGGCATGGAATGGCATGGAATGGCATGGAGTGGCATAGAGTTGAATGGAGTAGTGTAGAGTAGAATGGTATGAGGGGAGTATTGTAAAGTTGCGCAGAGCGGAGAGGTGTAGAGTGAAGTGGTGAAGAGTGGAGTGATGTGGCATAAAGTGGTGTTGAGTACAATGGCATAGACTAGATTGGTATAGAATGCCATGGCACAAAATGGTGTGGAGTGGGGTAGAGTGGTGTGGCATAGAATAGAGTTGCTTAGAGTAGAGAGGCATAGAATATCATGGAGTAGGGTGGTGTAGAGTAGTGCGGAGTGTCAGAGCAGCGTAGAGTACAGTGGCACAGAATGGCATGGAGTGGTGTAGAGTGGCGTGCCATAGATTAGATTGGAAACGAGTGGGGTGAAGTGGCGTGGAGTAGAGTGGATTGGCGTAAAGTGAGGTAAAATGGCATGGAGTGATGTAGAGCAGAGTGGCAAAGAGTAGAGTGGTGCAGAGTGGAATGATGTAAAGAGGCATAGAGTGGAGTGAAGTATTGTAGAGTAGAGTGGCATAGAGTATAATGGCTTAGGGTAGATTAGTCTAGAGTGGCAGGGCACAGAATGTGTGGAGTAGCATAGAGTGGCATGGCAAAGAGTAGAGTGGCGGCGTGGAGTTGAATGGTATAGAGTGACTTGAAGTGATGTAGAGTACAGTGGAGTAGCACAGAGTGGAGTAGAGTAGAGGTGAGTGGGGTAGAGTTGAGTGTAGTAGAATGGTGTGTAGTGGTGTGGAGAGGAGTGGAGTGGTATAGAGTGGAGTGGCATAGAATAGAGAGGTGTAGAGTGGCATGGAGTAGAGTGGAGTGGCATAGAGCAGCATAGAGTAGAGTGGAGTAGAGTGAGTTGGAGTGGTGTAGAGTACAATGGAGTAGCATAGAGTGGAGTAGCATAGTAGTGTAGAGAGGAGTGGTGGAAAGAGGAGTGGCATAGGGTGGCATAGAGTACAGTGGTATAGAGTAGTGTCGAGTTAAGTGTCATACAGTGTAATTGTGTGAACTGGAATTGAGTGGCTTACCATAGAGTGGCCTTGAGTGGACTAGTCTATAGAGGTGTAGAGTAGAGTGGAGTGGCATACAGTAGAATGGCATAGAGTAAAATGGAGTTGCATATGGTGGTGTAGGGTGGCATAGAGTGGAGTGGAGTGGCGAAGAGTGAATTAGAGTAGAGTGGCATGGAGTAGTACAGTTGTGAGTAAAAGTAACTAAAGTGTCGATTGAGACAGCAGATAGGGTGAAAGCAACATAAATAAGAAGCCTTATGCCTATGTTAAAATGAAGGAAAGCACATTGAAGGTCTAGGAATAATACTGAAAAAATTTGAGGAAGAAAAAAGACGAGGAGGAACACATGTTCTTTGTCCATGCGTCAATGTGGAGCTAACACAAGAAAGGAAGGGAAGCCTACGGGAGCTAAGCAATCAAAAGATTACCAATGAGAGTGACATTGAAAATAACAGATGGTAAGCCGTTTGCGTGTTGTAAGCCCACTGAATAGTAAATAATAACGCATGTGCTGTGTATGCGAGTCCTAAAAATTTGCATGTGTGAAAGGTTTCGTTTCTTGGTGGATGGCATGATAAGGAAGATAAAGGAAGCCAGCTAGCAAAGGATCAGGTATGTCCTGCCCTGAGATGGGATCAAGCTGTGCGATTACCCTGGATGTGAGGAACAAGCGGGGGTTGGGGGTATTGCCTTTGCTTAGTTGGTCATATACCTTAAATTCCAGTTCTCAAGTGAAAGTGAGTAAGAGAGAGTAGAACACAGTTTACATTCTCTGAAGTTTTGTAGAAGACTACGCTAAAGGCTTCAAAACTAAAGAGTTGTTCCGCATTCCAACCAAATCTATGTCCCAACTAGAGCAGAGGGCAAATACAGCGTATCTTGCTTGATATATTGTTTCTCTGTATCAGCCATCATCACTAGCATGTGCTAAACCAACAGTAGTAAACCTGATGACTATCAAAGGCACCCACCGACACCTAACATTTTCCCTAAGGATAACTTGGCCACAGGTCTCTATGTTTTAAAGACTGAACTAATACACTATGAAGATATATGTGAAGTATCTCAGCAATTGAATGTGCTATCACCTTCTGTTTCTAGTGAAGCTTATTGTTATCTTTATGATGATTGTTATTTTACATTTGTATAGATCACTGCAACCTCGTGTGTCGTTTCATAGCTCTCAATCCGGTCCATTATATGAGCAAGTGGCATAGGCATGCATTATTGGATGTCTACATCTGTCAGGGGAAGTGTGTTCTATGACAGTAGAGTTTGTTGTAATGCCTGCAGTTCTTAGCGACACTTTACAGCGTTACATTGATGCTGAAGTTAGGCATGCATGTGTTTGAGGAGTGAGAGGGAAGAGTAGCATATTCATGCATAGCTTGATCATGAGCACTGTTAATAGCCTCCACATCGTCCTTGTGGACTAAGATCAGTATTTGTGTAGGCTATCTTTTAAAACCACAATGTTGTCCACTCACACCTTATATGACCTACTTTACCTCCATTTAAATAAGGTCCTACAGTTTATAGAATAACTATTTAGCTCGAGTTGTAGTGTGTGCATGTTATTTGCTCTGTGATGCTGTATCTGAGATTCTAAACCACTACTTCCTCCTGCAGCAACATAACGTGTATCTGTAAAGTGCATGTTTACTTTTGGGCCTCTCGGCACAGAAGTGCTAGATGTTTACTATTCCCCAGCAGTTTAGTGGTGCTCATTTTATCAAAGTCAAAAGGATGAAAGGCTAAGATATATTCTCTTATCCTCTCCAAATCACACCCTATTGTCTGTTTTCCTTTCATGTTATGTATCCTCTTATGTACTCCATTCCACATCTCAACTTTTACTTTCTTGATCCCAGATAACAATGTCATTGTGATCTCTTCTCATGTATGTACTTGCTCTTTCGACATGTGTCTTTCCACCACCCATTCCTCTCATAGAAAGTAAAAATTTACCTCTGCTTACCCTTCTGCCCTCTTGTCACCTTCGTTAACATCCTTCCTTGTGAATGTCTGGTGCAGTACAACTATCCTTTTTCTCCTATTAGTCTTTCTTTGTTTTGATATGCTGAATATATGCTTTTTAGATAAAGACAAGTTAAAAGCGAAATGGACATAGAAATAAAAGCCAGCACTTCTTCAATAAGACTTTTTTAAAGTATCAATGTCCAAATGTAGTTTTAAATTAAATTACTGAAAAGCCAAACTCAGTTCTACAAGAGATAGAGGCAACATTGATGGGCCATAGCAAGGAAGGTGAAAGGCGACATATTTAAAAAACTAAAGATTGCTCACTAGAGGACCCTGTGTAATGCGGTCAACTGTTAGAATAAATGTAGAGCTGGTGGTGATAGGTGAAGAACTTTGGAGATTGGGTACCCGGTACACCGGGAGATGGTAGGTTGATGTCCTGGGCTGCTGATGGTCATAGACGAGGGGGTCAGTGGTGAAAGGTAATGGGAACCCTCAAGCAAGAGATGTGGTAAAATGTGAGGCACAGTTCCCACAAAGATGAAAATTCCCCTTAGACAGGATCAGAGACAACAATATCCCCAAGCCCCAGGAATGGAGTTCAACACTGCATAAAAAAGGACTGACAGCAAAAGAAATTCCATTTGTTACGGTTAAGCGTTAAGTCATCGCGGAAGAAGGAGCTATGATTGATTGACCTTGAAGAAGAAAATCAAAGCTTAGAGAGACAAGGGTTGAAGACCAAAGTACTCAGTGTTTCCAGAGGATACACAGAGTGAGCTTTGAGCTCTTCTATGTAGGATATCAGGTGTAGGGAGAAGTGCAGAGGGCAAGGGGGTCTGTACTGAAAGATGGAATCACTGACACCCTGATGGTATCTAGCTGATAGAGTGGATGACCACTTGTCAAGTGAGGGAAGGAGGTCTATGTTGACTGATGCAATCTCTGCCTCCCCTTTGGAAAGAGGTTGTAGGCCTTCTGCACAAAGATAGTTGGGGATGTCTGTGCTGCTTGGTAGACATGCTAGGAGACCTCTGGAGAAGGGTACAGCAATGTTTGCTGATGAATGGAAAAAGTTGCTCTGTGAAGAGAAGCGGGGGCAGTGTGCTTCCTTTGAGGAGAGATGGTGACAAATGTGGTGCCTCAAGGTCTCAGTGCACCCATGTATGGAGGGATGACAAAATGTTTGCCGTTGTTTAGTCCTTGGTACCTTTCAGGATTACGTGGTTAATATGCCTTCTACTCTTTCTCATTCAGAGACCTTTCAGATCGTCAAACAGACAAAGGCCCACGAAGGTAGCATCTTCTCACTCTGTCTCCTGCGTTCTGGATCAGTGCTGAGTGGAGGGGGCAAGGATCGGAAGATCATCCAGTGGAGTCCCGCACTCTCAGTGGAACAGGAAATAGAGGTGAGATGATGGATGAACCGCTGTCTGTAGTGTGGATCTCTTGTATAATCAATTAATTCACCATCTAAAACACATACTTAGGGGGTCATTCTCAGAGTTCCCCCGACAGAACACCGCTCCGCGGTCCGAAGACCGCCGCGGTGATTCTGTGTTTCCCGCTGGGCTGGCGGGCGACCGCCAGAAGGCCGCCCGCCAGCCCAGCGGGAAACCCCTTCCCACGAGGAAGCCGGCTCCGAATGGAGCCGGCGGAGTGGGAAGGGTGTGACGGGTGCAGTTGCACCCGTCGCGAATTTCAGTGTCTGCTAAGCAGACACTGCAATTCTTTGTGGGGCCCCCAGGGGCCCCACGACACCCCATACCGCCATCCTGTTCCTGGCAGCCGAACCGCCAGGAACAGGATGGCGGTATGGGGTGTCGGAATCCCCATGGCGGCGCAGCAAGCTGCGCCGTCATGGAGGATTCCGTAGGGCAGCGGAAAACCGGCGGGAGACCGCCAGTTTTCCCTTTCTGACCGCGGCCAAACCGCCGCGGTCAGAATGCCCT
This sequence comes from Pleurodeles waltl, assembly GCF_031143425.1. Taxonomy (NCBI): domain Eukaryota; kingdom Metazoa; phylum Chordata; class Amphibia; order Caudata; family Salamandridae; genus Pleurodeles; species Pleurodeles waltl. The sequence continues at coordinate 389,300,004 of NC_090448.1, forward strand.
TGAGAGCACCGCCAGCCTGTTGGCGGTGCTCTCGCGGTCGTTGACCCTGGCGGTCAATGACCGCCAGTGTCAGAATGACCCCCTTAGTGTCCAGGTCCCCTCTCTGCAACTGCCTCACTTGTCCTTGCAAGCCAGCCTGTATCATATCTGCAAACTTGTTTTGCTTGTCACCACAAGCATATGCTGTCCTCGCGCACACACACTTCACGTATGTATCAGCTAACAGTTCTGCACATCGATTAACTCTGCCAGTAGTCACTAGTAGACTGACTGACTGGAAATAAATCAGCTCAGGGGTAATTTGAGCTTTGTTTGTAAATGTCTTACCCCACTGTGCCAAATAAACTGGACTCTTTCACTGTGATCCGAAAGCAAGCAGATCTCGATCTACTGCTAGCAAGCTAGAAAACGGATTACACACCTCTCCCCTCTTATTGTTTGCCCATCTGCACATTCTCTACACACAGCTGTCTTGCATTGCAAACCAGGCTGGAGCCTGACTGCAATAACTTACTGTCACCACTAAATAAGCACAAATATCTCCATTGGCACTGCTGGTCCGTCCGCAGACTGATTACAAGGAGCCCATACATCATTGCTAGCCAATCCACACATTTCCTACAAACACATGGGCAGAGTTTCCTATCCTACAGAATGGCTACATCCCCTCACTAGTCACTAAAGTGCTTATTTGCCAACTAGCGACCTGCAAACACTTTAGTTGTGTCACTGTTAATCAGTTTGAAAACATCTCACCTGTTACTGTTAGCCAATCCACATTTAGAGTGGGCACAAGTATTCCGCCACTGCTCGGCATTCCAAACGTTATCTTCAAATAACCTACCTGTTACTGTCAGCCACATAGACATTATCTGAAAGCTTCTCACTTGACTCCGCTGGTCCGCAGTACCTACAGCTAGCCATACACCTCAATGTTCACACACAGTTTGCAAAGGTCACATCTGCCATGCTTCTCTTCCTGCTTAGTCTGCCAGCTCCACTCCAGTGCTCCTGCTCATCAACCTGCACATATCTGCACACACCCGCCTACCAGTGGAAGCCAATGTGCATCCTTTGTGGAAACAGCTCAGCAATGAGTTTGACACCTGCACCTTCCCTTCAGGCATGTTGCCTGTCTCGTGTATTCATTCCCTACACTACTGCAAGTATTTGGTCTTTATCAGTTCTACCCAACTTTCAAATTATATCAAAATGCTTCAGCTGTCACTCAAGCAAGTCTACATATAATCATCAAACAAGTGGACTGTCACTTATAGCTTCACACACTGTCGGCAAATACCTCATCTGACATCACTAGCTAACTTCCATACGCTCTACAAACAACTTCTGTATTACAACTAGACAAGCATCGTGCCGTCTTGAAACATCTCCCTTCGATTAACACTAGCCGACCCCACAATTGTGTGCAAATGCTACACTTGGATTGCTCCTACTGTCTGCAAGTATCTCATCTATCGCTGCTTGTTTCCATCTCATCTGTATCACAGCTCTTAGTGCTAGTTATGCGATGCTCTGCAAACAGCCTCTGGTGCTGGCGATACTCCCTCCCGCACCCATTACACTGAATCTGAGAAGATAACAATCTCAAATGAACCTGGGGTCACCCCACCCTGGATGCAAACATTTAACATGACACTGATTACTAAAATGCACAGTGGGGACTCCTCACCTGTATTGTCCTAAACAGTGGGAGTAGTCTGAAACCTCACCTGTCCCTGATAACCATCCCATAGGCTGTTTCTAGTACCACACCTGTATAGCAGAAAGCTTAACCACACACTAAATGCAAACAGCCCACTTTTATCTGCAAGCTAAGCTTCAGATGGTCCTTAAACATGCATTTTACCTTTAGCCAACTCTCACACAGGCTACAAAAATCTCACCTGTGCCCTGCGAACCAACCCACATCATCTGCAGTCACCATATTTATCACTGTGAGGTAATGTGGACGCTGCCCAAATATACCTGACTGTTTTTTTAGTGTCTGACACTGCCAGCAGACACGATCAACTGGCTTACACTTTCTGCAAGCTACACACCAGTCACTATAAAAGTAGCCACATATTACTCGTATGCTAGTGCTAGCCAAGGAGTAAATTGTCTGCAAACACCTCATGGCTGTCTGTGAAGTGACCTGCACACTATGTGCTTTACCCCTACCAATGCCTATAAACCCATGCATATATTCATACAAACCTAAGTTGTCACGGCTAGTCAGACATCACCATGCCTACTAATATGTCACCTTATACTTCAAACTCTATTTCATTTTTTGTCATTTAAACCTTTGCACACAGAACTTTAAAAGAGTTCGTTGCAACGTTGTAGAAACAGAACAGAGTGAAAAAGGGAAGGAGTATCAGGGTAGCCGTGCACCCAGGTGTCCTAGTAGTGGAAAGTGTGGGAGGGCAGACACGTGACTGTGATGGGCAAAGAACCCCAGGCAGAGATAACTTATGTTTGTCTTCCTGCCCACCTTTCATTGCTTGCCTTCCTGCACAACACTAATAACTTGTTTTAATGCCACATTTTGCCATTTCCGAGCTGAGCTCTACGAAAAACAGGTGCCATTTTTACCAGATTTAATGGTGTTACACTTATATAAAGAAGGATAAAAGGAGAAGACGGATTTACCAGGATTTGAACTTGAGACTTGCAGGTGATTCACCTAGGTCTACAGCAAACACTTAGCTCACAGTGCAACCACGTCAGTAAATATCTCTTCTGTCAAAGCTGACCAACTCATGTATTTGTCTGAAAACAACCGACCTACTACATCTGGCCAATCTGTGCATAACACAAATATGACCACGCCAGTGTTGACTCCAGCTGCCTCGCAAGATGTTTGCTGACACTTTACCAGTTAAGGCTATCCAATTTGCATTTTTTTTAAATCTCTCATCAGTCACAGCTGGCATGCCCATAAATGTGTACAAATACTTCATCTGTCTCAATATTATTCAGTGTTCCAGTCTGGCAAAGAAAAGTGCATCCTGCTCCGTTTCTGCTTTGCCCTGAGCCACCAATCTATGTTTCCATTTTAGGCCATCCTTGCTTTAAAATGGCACTTAACAGCAGAACTCAGGCTCTGTTAGTTAGGGGATGCAACAAAGTGTACTTAGTCAATGTGGCTATTGGTCCCCAGACCATGAAAAAAGGGACTAGTAGTCAGTGACCTCTGAATAAAAGTCTCAAAGTCACAGGCCATTTTTCGTGCACCCCTAGAAAAGAGACACCTGCATATGCTTTCTCCATCAGGTCCAGCCTACCTATGTACCTGAGCCACTTTCAGTCTCATCACCCTAGCTGAATTATTTTGGATGCACCTGAAGACCATGGCTGATAGTGTCAGGTATCAGTCAGAGGGAATTCACAAAACCTGTTGCCATTTGATATCAGTTGCTTTATTCTATTTGGAAGAGTAGGGTCAGACTGGTCTATAGGGCAATGTGGCAGTGCCAGAAGGGCTGGTCTGACAAGTCACTGTGTGCTCTGTTTTTAGGTCGGGCGCACAATTGCTTTTCGACATGTTGTAAGTTTTCTGTGGGCTTTTAACCACACCCATCTCACGCCCATCACTTTCGCTTGTTCGTGGGCTTGTCTTTCAAAAAACCCTTGATGTCATTGGTAAATGCTTTACATTTGTCCCACCTTGAGGCGGTTTTGTTACTGCCTTGCAGACTGACTCTGTTACATGGATTATTGCACGATTGCCAATGTACTTCAGCGTGGGTGAACTATTTTGTTCTTTTGTCTCTCCCCTTTGTGCTCTATGGCACTCACAGCGCAGAACAGCGCGAACTCCATAGGCGGTATTGAATTGCTGGTCATTGTTCACACTGTTACCTAATCAGAGTCATTTATTTTGGCTCTCCCCTTCACCCTCCATATCTTTCACAAAAACACCTGTAATTGATAAATGCTTAGGTAAAAAACACAGAAATCCTCTAAGTGGCTCTCCCAACACAGCGTGAGTGTCGATACTACAATATTCACTGCACTCGGTAAACTCACCCCCATAATGCTTTGCAGGGATTACTTTTGGAGAACATTTCTGCTCATAACTCAGCCTGTGGTGGTCCTAGGACAATGGGGCCACCACCAAAACATCACAACAACATGCTCTTTCTGTCTACATCATCTCAGTGACCCCACACTAGGTTAGTGGGAACCCCCAAAAAATAACTCCTCCCACCATTGTGTCTTTTTTATGCTCTTTCATGGCTGGAACCTTTGTTTTACAGCTGGGAGGAGTTTGTGTTTTAAGGGCCTTGTTTGTTATATCATTGCAGTAGACCTGCTAGCCTTCAAAATGTGTAATGCACCATGCCCTGTAGGGGCTAAATATATGCTTACACTGCATTACTTTCTGTTATTCTCTTTTCATGTGGTTATGCCCCCTAGGGGCTAACTATATGGTTACATGACCATGTTTCTTACAAGTGCTATTTTTATTTTGGTGTCCTCTAGGGATGGTTCTGAGCATTTCAGTCAACATACTACAATATTTGCATACTCAAGAGCTCACCCCATAATGCTTTGCAAGGCATTACTTTTACAAATCAATTTTGCTCATAACTCAGCCTGTGGTGGATATCCTAGGACAATGGGACCATATTCAAAACGTTCACCACAATGTCTACATTATCTCTGGGTCCCCACACTAGGTTTGTGGGGCCCCTTAAATAATTAACCCCTCCCACCATTCAGTATCTTTTCAAGTGCTTGTATGGTAATAATAATTGCATATTTTTTATTAATCTCTTTGTATTGCAAGTATAGCCATGATTCAGGCCAACCTAAGATCTTTATTACACTATGACTGTTTAAACACTCTTGATATGTTTGGGTGACCCTTCTGGTTTTGGCTATTTGTGGGCCTGCTTTATGGTCTTAGGGCTGGTTTTTACAATTGGATTCGCTGATATTACCACAAACATTGACTGCAGCAAGCACAAATGCATGCAGTTTACCATACCTTGCAAAAACACTTATACACCATGGGCCAGATGTAGCAAAACTCCAAATTGCGAGTTGCAATTTGCGAGTCCCAGCGACTCGCAAATTGCAACTCGCAAATTGGAATGGTGTCTCAGACACCTTCTGCGAGTCGCTTTGGGGTCGCAAATACCAACCTCATTAATATTAATGAGGTGGGTCGCAATTTGCGACCCCATAGCGAGTCAGGGCACTCACGGGGATGGTGGCCTGCTGGAGACAGCAGACCACCATGTCCGTGACTGCTTTTAAATAAAGCAGTCTTTTTTTTTCAAAGTGTAGCCCGTTTTCCTTAAAGGAAAACAAGCTGCACTTTGAAAAAAAAACTGAAACCTTTAGTTTCGGTATTTTTCAGGGCAGGTAGTGGTCCCTTGGACCACTGCCTGCTCTGAATTATTTTTTTTTTTTCCAGACACAAAGGGGATGGGGTCCCATGGGTACCCCTTCCCGTTTGCGCCTGGGTTACCATCCACTTCAAGTGGATCGTAACTGCGCTTTCATTTGCAACCGCAATCGCGGTCGCAAATGAAAATGCATAGCATTGCGAGTCGCAAATAGGAAGGGAACACCCCTTCCTATTTGCGAGTCGGAAATGCATTTTGCGAGTCGGATCCAACTCGCAAAATGCATTTCTACATAGCACAGAGGCTTTTGCGACTCGCAAACGGCGATTTTCGCCCTTTGCGACTCGCAAAACCCTTGCTACATCTGGCCCCATGTCTTTACAAGTTCAAAGCTGCCTGATTTGCAAAAAGGGGCCACTTGTGTTTTTTAGCTATATAATTCCCAAATGGGGCCAAATTTATTTTCAGGCCTGGGCCTATTTTCTATCCCATTCCTACCCCATGTAATTGTGTTTAAAATCGGTAGGGAATGCAACCTTTGGTTTGTTCTGGCTTTTCCTTAGTGCTTCCCCTATGTGGAGAAATACTGCCCCACTGGAGTTTATCTTGATTTTGAGGAGATTGAACACCAGCCCAGAGGGGTATCTTAGCAGAGGCAGGGTTGGCTGCTGTTCCCTTTTGATGGTCAGCACCAGGCCATGGAGGGGGGGGAGAATGTGACTCAGGGACCAAGCTTGAGAAAAGTCAGGTCTGACTTTTCTCCTGACTGGGATGACTGTTGACTGAAAGCACATGTCAATGAGGATGCCATGAGAAATTGAGTCTGCCAGGAAGCCAGAAATACCATACAGCTCAGTCAGTCAGAACAGGCCAAGAAGCAACTGCATGGACAATGGTTGGTGACCTACAGGGACACACATGCAAGTCTGGTGAGGCTGCACTTTCCATGTTTTGCCTGGTACCAGACCTGAACCCAGTGGAACATGTAATTCCACTTGTTTCAGCCCCAAAGGGGCACAGAGGTTTTTCTTATTCATTATCACCTATGAGCTGCATCAGTGCACAGCACTTTTCTCTTACTACTGGATCCGCAGTAGCCGTGTTAACTGGCCATAGTGACATTGTTAAATTAGACTTAGGCCTCTGGAGAATTGTTTTTAACCTGGACTGTGCCCCTGTAGGAAGCTGGGCTGGTGTGTGGTGGGTACCCAAGGTACTTACACCTTATACAAGGCCCAGGTATCCCCTCTTAGTGAAGTGTAAGCAGAGTCTAGAAGCCAGGCTCTCTAGAGGTAGCTGTGGATGAGCAGCCAAGGCTTATCTAGGCGACATGCAAAGCGCGTGCAATACCACTGTGGTCACACAGCACTTACACACATGAAAAAAACCACACAGTTTTACAAAAATAAAGGTACTTTATTTTAGTGGCACAACACCAAAGTTACTAAAAAGGCAATACTCCCTAAGGAGGTAAGTAGACACACTAAGGCCCATATTTATACTTTTTTAGCGCTGTATTTGCGTTATTTTTTTTAAGGAAAATCGGCGCAAACGTACAAAATACAATTGTATTTTATACGTTTGCGCTGCTTTTGCGTCAAAAAATGATGCAAATGCACGCTAAAAAAGTATAAATATGGGCCTACATATGTACACTAGTAATCAGAAATAGGCATAGAAAAGGTTATAAAACAGTGCAAATACCAATAAGCAATAGTGACCCTAGGGGGAGCCCAAACCATATACTTTAAAAAAATGGAATGCGAACACAGGACCCCCACCTAGGTAAGTGGAATGTGTAGAGGGGAGCTGGTAGTACTAGAAAATCACAGAGGTAAGTAACACAGTACCCCCAGGGACCAGGAAAGCAGGAATAAATCACTACAATTTCCCCAAACCACCCAAAAGGTAGGAAAAGAAGAAACAAAAACATCCAGGCAAGACTGCAAGAAACCAGTGGTGGATTCCTGGAGAGGAAGACCTGTGGAGAGAGGGAACCAAGTCCAAGAGTCATAGTGGATTCCAGGAGGAATAGGAGCTACTACCCACCCAGCTGTACTTGCAGGAGTTGGTCAACGGTGATGAAGAACAGGTCAGCACTGCAGCCCGGAGCTGGAAAAGAGTTCCTGATGGATGCAGAAGATGTCGCACGCAGGAGTGAAGATTGCAGATGGGTGTCAGTGCAGGGCTTCAACCAACAAGCCTTGGCAAAGGCAAACTCGCAGTTAAGGGAAAAGTGGTGCTGCTGGGGATTAACAAGGCCCAGGAGAACGCAACCCAGGAGGGGGAGTCACAGGGCACCCTCAGCATCACAGAGAGTCAACAGGAGCAGAGGCAGCACCCACACGAGTCCCACAAGACAGGGAAACAGAAGTTGCATAAGAAGCCCATGCAGCACTATAAAAAGGGTTCCACTTCGCAGAAGAACCACACAGAGGGCTGTACATCGCAGGAAGGAGTGCTAGGGACTGGAGCTACACATCACCTGAAGATCTGTTGGAGGAGATGCAAACAAGCCTTGGCACCCTCAAGAGACACAATGCGGGGGGGTCCCTTCACCTAAGTTGGACAGCTGGCAAAGAGGACCAAGAGGACTACTCCAGACCACCACTCGTGATGCAGGATCCATGCATCTCAAGATGAGGGGAGATCCACTCAGCTGGTCATCATTGCAGCAGGGGCCTCCGGATGCAGGGGAGTGACTCCTTCACCCCAAAGGAGATTCCTTCTTCTTCCTGAGCAAGCTGAAGAGTTGCTGTCTTCTGAGGATGCACAGCCAGGGAAATGTTGAAAAGGTGGCAGGAGCCTTGAAAACAACGTTGCAGAAGAGTCTTCTTTGTGGATTTCAGCGTTGTCAGTTCCTGAAGGGTCTAGTTGCAGTTCCAGTGTCCAGAAGTTGAAGTGGAGGTTGCAGAGGAATCCTGCTGCAGTCTTACAAGCTGAATCTGAGAACCCACCCAAGAGAGAGACACTAAATAGCCCTGAAAGTGGGATTGGTCACCTAGCCAGGTAAGCACCTATCAGGAGGGGTCTCTGACATCACCTGATTGGCCTGGCCAACCAGGGTTCCCTGCCAACCTTGGAAACAAGATGGCATAACCCAGGGACTTTCTGGAGGAGCTCTGAGCAGCACCCCTGCGGTGGTGATGGACAGGGGAGTGGTCACTCCCCTTTCCATTGTCCAGTTTCGTGCCAGAGCAGGGATTGGGGGTCCCTGAACCGGTGTAGACTGGTTTATGCACAGAGGGCACCAAATGTGCCCTTCAAAGCAAATCAGTGGCTTGGGGAGGCTACCCCTCCCAAGCCAGTCACACCTATTTCCATAGGGAGGGGGTGTCACCTCCTTCCCCCAAAGGAAATCCTTTGTTCTGCCTTTCTAGGTTTTATCAGATTAAGCAGCAGGAGGGCATAAACCTGTCGAAGGGGTGGCAGCAGTTTGGGCTGCCCAGAAAACCCTGTAAGACTGGTGGTAGCAATGCTGGGGGTCCTCTAAGGAGCACTTAGAGTGAATGGAATCATACTTCCAATACTTGCAACATTATTAGGGTATTATTCTGACATGTTGGATACCAAAAATGGCAAGGTTCGGAATAACGATTATGTAGCTGGACATAGGTAGTGACCTATGTCCAGTACACGTGTAAAACAGCGCCCGCACTCACAAAGTCCAGGCAAATGGGCCTGGAGTTTGTGGGGGTTAGTGCAGGGGTGCCCTCACACTCAGGTACCTGCACCCTGCCCTCTTGGCTGAGAGGGCCTGCCATAGGGGTGACTTACAGTGACCTGGTGCAGTGATCTCTAGTGAAAACAGGTGTATGCACCTGTTTCATGCAGACTGCAATGGCAGGCCTGCAGAACCCTTTGCATGGGCTCCCTATGGGTGGCAGAATAAGTTCTGCAGCCCATAGGGTTCCCCTAGTACCCCAATGCCCTGGGTACCTAGGTACCATATACTATATATATGCCAATTGTGAGAAGAAAAAGATACAGTTACCAAGTTAGAAGGGAGAGAGCATAATCACTGGGGTCCTGGTTGGCAGGATCCCAGTCAACACAGTCAAACATACTGACAACAGGCAGAAAATAGGGGTAATCATGCCAAGAAATAGGACATTTCCTACACCCCTGCAGGAAGCTGGCTCTGTATATACTATATAAAATGAGATATAGTGTGCACAGAGTCCAAGGGTTCCCCAGAGGCTTCACAGAGGCTAAAGTAGATAACACTAATGCTCTCTTTTGTGGTAGTGTGGTCTAGCAGTTAGGCTTATCAGAGGGTAGTGCAAAGCATTTGTTGTACACACACAGGCAATAAATGAAGCACACACGCAATGACTAACTCCAGGCCAATGGTTTTTATATAGCAGAAATGTATTTTGTACCTTTAGTTCTAGAACCACAAGATTCAGTTTTCCGGTAAGTACATTTGCTTGTAGGTATCCATCATATGTATCAATACCACTTTGTTTCAAATTGGCAAGTTATACGGTATTCGAATAAATAGTAATAATTAAAAGTTGACACTGCAATTTTCAGAAACAGTTCTGGGGGAAGAAAAGTTAGCACAGTATCAAGGTAAGTACAAGGCTTACAGTTCCAGTCCCCGGATGTTTGGATGTCCACAGGTTGGGTTCAAGTTAACCCAAAACACCCACCACCAGCAACACGGGGCCTGCTGGTTGGAGAGGTCAAAGTTGAAGTCGATTTAACATGGGTTTATATGGAGGCTGAGGGCACTCAGAATCAGGCCTAATTGCAGATAAGTACCTTCGTCCTCGGAGGGCAGACCTGGGGTGTTCATAGGAGCACCGGGGGGCAACAGGTCAGGACCAAACATACACCCTCAGCAGCGCAAAGGTCGGCCAGGTGCAAACACAGCATCGGGCTCCCAATGCTTTCCTATATAAGGGTCCCAGGAGTCACAAAAATGCTGCAGGTGAAGTCCAGGGGGTCAGTTCCGGAAAACCAAAGGCTGGACAGGGAGGAGGGCCACCTGCAGGACATTGCTGCACCGAAGGTTGGATTTCCCAAGGCCAGGGGGCTGCGGGTGTAGGGGTACCTTTTGGCGTAAGAAGTCTTCATCCGGTTCTGTCGCGGTCAGGGGGGTCCTCTGTATTTAGGCTGCAAGCGTTGTTGTGTTGGACTGGAGGGGTCAACCCAGGGTGGACACTAGGTCAGAATCACCTGGGGACCAGCTCTGGTCAGTTGGGTCACCTGGACAGGGGCTGTGGGTGGCGGGTGCAGAGTGGGCAGGACTCGCGGATCCAGGAGGGCTCTGGAGTCCTTTGTTAGAGTTTCTTTCTGGACAGGGCCGCTGAAGTGCAAGCAGTCCTCTTGAGGTTTTAAGGATGTGTTGCCTTCTTGTAGCAGGGCTTCAGAAGCTGGAGACAGGCCTGTAGGGCTGGGGCCAAGTCAGTTGGTGTCTTCAGTCTTCTCTGCTGGAGGTCACCTTAGCAGTCCTTCTTCTTTTCTTTCTTCTTCTTGGGGTCGCCAGGAATCTGACAGCTAAGTTCAGGGGAGCCCTTAAATCCTGGATTTAGGGGCGTTACAGGGGCCAGAGAGCAGTAGCCAATGACTACTGTGCCTCAGGGTGACTACACCCTTCAGGTGTCCAGTCCCTTTGGGGAGGGGGACACAGACCTAACCCTATTGGTCCCTGTCCTCCAAATCAAGATGGAGGATTTTGCAAGGAGGGGGTAACCGCAGTTCTGGACACCTTAGGGGTGGTCCCACCTGAAGTGGTCACTCCTCTTTGTTTTCCCTAATTTTCCCGTTAGAGTTGCTGCCAAAAGTGGGGCTTTGTCTGGGGAGCGGACTAGCTGGAGTGCCATGGGGCACTGTAACAAGAGGCCTGAGACTTTGAGGCTCACCACCAGGTGTTACAGTTCCTGCAGGGAGGAGGTGTGAAGCACCTCCACCCAGTGCAGGCTTTGTTTCTGGCTGTCAAGAGCACAAAGGCTCTTGCCCCAAGTGGTCAGATACTCATCTGGAAGTGGAAGGCTGGCACAGACTGGTCAGTCCTGCACTAGAAGTTTGGCTAAAATACAGGGGGCATCTCTAAGATGCCCTCTTGGTGCATGTTTCAATAAATCCAACACTGGCATCAGTGTGGGTTTATTGTGCTGGGAAGTTTGATACCAATCTTCCCAGGCTTAAGTGAAGCCATAATGAAGCTGTAGAGTTCGTAATGACAAACTCCCAGCTTATTCACTCAGTATGGCCACACTGTACTTACAATGTCTAAGAATGGACTTAGACACTGTAGGGGCATATTGCTCATGTAACTATGCCCTCACCTGTGGTACAGTGCACCCTGCCTTAGGGCTGTAAATCTTGCAAGAGGGGTGGCCTACGTATGCCACAGGCAGTGGTTTGTGGGCATGGCACTCTGAGAGGGGCGCAATGTTGGCTTTGTCTTTTTCTCCCCACTGGCACACACAAGCTGCAAAGGCAGTGTGCATGTGCTCAGTGAGGGGTCCCCTAGGGTGACATAATACATACTGCAGCCCTTGGGGGCCTTCCCTGGCCACGTGGCCCTTGCTACCATGGGTACCTTTTAGAAGGGGTGTGCCAATTGTGGAAACCATGGTACAGTTTTTGGGAAAGAACACTGGTGCTGGATCCCAGTTAACTCTCAGGCAAGTCAGCATCACTATCAGGCAAAAAGTGGGGGGTAACCATGGTAAAAAGGGGCACTTTTCTACAGCCCCTGTACTTGTTTGGGTGGTTTTTAGGGTTTACTGTTTTGTGAACAGTTTTACTGGAACCCCAGTGACAGACTCAGAGCCACTGAGCTGTCCAGCCTTGCATGCAGCGTGGCTAAGAAGGTAAGACACAGGGCAAAGATGTATTATTGCATTCAGTCTGGCTCCTCTGCCCCAGTGCTAGTTCAAGATAAATAATCATTTTGCTAAACATAGAATTGGATGCAGGCAGCTGAGGACAACTGAACCATAGCTTATAGACTTGCAGTAGGAAGGCAGATGCAAGATGGCGGACAGGTAGATGTTTAGACGTTTTTTCCTGACTGAATGTACTGTGGATGATCAGCTGAAAGCAACAGTTCTATCATCAAGGGCAGAGAAGGAACACACCTTAGATTTAGGGACTAGGTAAGTCCGGCCCTTCAGAAACATGAGGCTAGTGATGATCCAGTACCCCAGTACAGGTCCTCTCCGCAGTACTCACCCAGGAAAACACCACCTACAGATCCCCCTTTCCTCAGCAACCCTTCTTCTAGTGTTTGCTTACTTCTGACTTCTTCAAGATATGGTGCATCAACCAAAAAGTTCATGGAGAACAGGCCAAGTATGCCTATAGTGCAGAGATTTGATTTGGGAAAATATTGGATAGAGCAAAGCCATAATAACGGAGATGGTCACACTGTGCATAAACACCTCTATGTGTGTCCTTAAAATCCTGCATGAAAATGTTGCCCTTGACTTGAAACATCTGATTGTCACTGCTCCTGTTTTCTTTGAATGATCCTCTCTTTACTTTCCATCCTCTGCATGCCTTCTCTCTCTCAGTACAGCGTACTCTAAATCACATTGCAAGCTTGCCTTAATCTCCATTACTGTATTTTTCCAAATTGCCGCACCTCACTTCAAAGACCACAACCTATCCTTTAAAAGTCAGCCCCTGCAACTTAGCAATAGGTAATCCCCTCTAGACCATCAACTAATCACAATAACCATCTGCATGAACTCTTCCTTCTCCCCACTAACAATCACACTTAACTACTACTTATTTAATCCACCCCAAGACACTGTACCAATAACCAGTAACCACAGGATTATCCACAACCATTGACTACCAAAGCAGTGTGCTGCCTGCCATAAAGCGCGTCAACTCCTTGTCAAAGATGGTAAGCGCTATATAAATGCAATTACAATATATTGGCTTTCTATGCGCATTGCATCATCAGCGCTGTTATTCACTATACTAATTTAATCTTCCTTAAAGCCACTGGAATAAATGCATGAAATTGTCTCTTTGAAAGCCCAGGACTAATTCCCACAGTTAACAATAACCATTGGCTTAACCACTAACCTTGGATTCCAGTGCAGTGCGCTGCCTCCTCTGGGGCAAGTAATCACTTTTGGAATATTGTGAAATACAGCTGTCAAAACAGACTAACATGCATGTTATTATAAATCTCCCCTGTTACCATTGAGCACATACATACTCAGATATTCTATATATATATATTGCTGCTAGCAAACCTATGCACTGTCTGACATTCCCCGACCTGTCATAGATGGCCCATGTATTCACCATATGAAAACACTACTTGATATCCCTGATCCAACTCCTGTTGCATTTTCAGGCAATTTTCCTGTTACTGCAGCCCACCGTGCACTGCTTGGTGATACCTCACCTGTCACAGTTAACTAACATGCATGCTGTGCATGCTGACTGCAGACATCTCCTCTTATAAAGCTGGCAAATAAATATTATGTGTGAAAAACTTCAGTGTTTACGGCTGCTGATAAACCATTACCTGAAAACAATGCACCCTTCTAAGCGGGACAACCAACACAATTTCTGTAAACACATGTCCTGCACGTGGTGGGCTAGGCAATTACCGCTCTGGTGTACAAAAACTCATCTGTATCCCTGATAGGCAAGTACACCAAACCTGTCACCACAAGCCAATCTGTACTTAGTGGGCCAGTTAGAGCCTGATGGGCGACTCGCCTGCCAGATTGGGGGGGAGTACTGCCCTTCAGCCCGCTGTTGGAAAACCGCTGGCCATATTTTGCTAGAAGTGAAACGGATGCAGTTTTCACAGAGTTGGGAGTGAGTAGGCCCTTTGTATTTTTTCAGCTGGTAGGCACTCTTTTTGCTTTTTCAAAACAAACGCTGAAAGAAGTAGTTTCTTTGTAAAGAAACAAAAAAAAGCCAGTGGCTCTAACCCACAGGAAGTTTTCTTGCCTGAATAAGCAATTCTTTCCCTTCCACGCCAGGACCAGCAAGGCTCACATGGTGAACCCAAAATGTATAATATGCATATGGCGGATCATCCTAAATAGGGTGTTCCTCTGGATGGATGAAATGCGGCACCCCTGTGGCAGTGGCTCTTAATGGACTGCTGGTGGTTAGTCAGTGGTCCTCCTGCTCTAAACTGGGTTGAGAAAAGATGCGGTTCTTTCGCCTTTGGCAAGGTGGAGGAACTGTCAATATATGGTGGTTCTCCCACTCCTGTCAAATTCGAAATGTCCTTAGCTTGTAAACAGTTCACCTGTCAGTGGTAACCAATTTTCATATTGCTTGCTATCACCTCACTTGTCAATTCACATCCACCCTGTCACTGCTAAGTAATCTATACCAACGGTTCTTAACCTTTTGACTTCTGTGGACCCCACCACTTGATTATTACTGGAATCTAGGCCCCCCCACTGAGTCATTATTAGAATCCAGAGACCCCAACTGAATTATTATTAGAATCCAGAGACCCCCACTGAGTTGGGTAGCCCGGCCTAAGCAATTTCCATGATCTGAACCTCAAATAAATGCACAAAAATACCGAAACAAGCATTCATCAAAAAATACACAAATGATTAAATATGTTTTTTAACTCACAAACAAGTATTAAAAAATCTAAATTTTTATTCATTCGGTTGAGGCCTCAAATCGTCCATACTGAATCATCTTTGATGTACTTACACTGCTCCCATGAATCATACTGAGGACACTAGCCACATTTTAGCATACAGTTTCAAATTCGTTCACACTTACAGAACATTTTACATTTTCAATTCTAAATGTATTTATTAATCTGCTAATATTATTTAGCAGCCGTGGGCCTCCCGAGCAGTCATTGCGGATTCACAAGGGTCAGTGGAGTCCGAGTTAAGAACCACTGATTTATACGTTATCTAAAAACACTTTACTTGGGTGACTACTAATTAATCTACCTATTACCTGAAAATATGTAAACTTTATCACTGTAAACTAACTTACACCTAACCGATTCAGGTTGCAGACTCTGACCTGTTCCTTATAGCAAGCCCAGACACAGCAAGCATTCACTTGTGTCACTGATCACAATCTGAAAAGATCTCAAGTGATCCACCTAGTTTACTAATACAATCTGCAAATGTCTTCTCTGTTATTTCTAATAGTTCTGCACGCTGACAGCATCTCAAGTGTGTCAAGTCGAACCATTCCACAAACAACAACCTCACTTGTCGCTGCTAGCCACCATGCATATTGTTTGCAAGTAACTCATCAAAACAGCGTATTTACACCCATCCTTACCCAATAACTCATTCAGCCTACAATTGGCAAATATCCCACCCCTTAATATGATTTGCACCTGGAAACTTAGCTATATTTCAGCATTAGTAGTGCCACCTACCTAAAAACAAGCATTTGCAATGCAACGGGTCTCACGTTTCCTCGTGTTAGAGCTGATAGCGTTGTAAATTCCTAACCGGACTTTTCACTGGCAATGAAACCTATCGGCAAAAGTGCAATTATGTATATAACCGGAATAAGTGCAATGGAATGTGTAAGAGGGTCGATATTATGTAAAACGCTCGACTTCTGCCAAGCGAGATCGCGCTGGGAAAATAGAGAAAAAGTAGTCCACAAGGCGGACGGAAAACAGCAAGCCTCGCATGTTTTCTGTACTTGGTCGATGCGCTCGAGGAGGGGTATCCACTAGAAAAGGCATGAGGTATGCATGCCTTCCACTAATGAAATCAAGCAGATTCTAACAGGCAAGCCCACAAACAAATGAAAGCCACTGACGTGACGTGGACAGGGCTCCGAGCCCTTTTTAATTCCTAAAGTGTCTTGCTTAGCGAAACGCATGCGCAAGCGCATGCGACTCAGGCTCGACCCTAACAATGCCAAAAACTCACATATAACTGCTACCTGCTGCACATGCACTATCTGTAAACATCTTGTTTTTGTGTCACTGCAAATGCACTTAATCATAATATGCAATTACAGCTTTGGTGTTCTTGTGAACAAACCTGCACACTGTTTGCAAAAGTATTTTGTTACTTGAAACGCATGTACACACTCTTTGTAAACAGCTCCGCAGGCATTGCTGTAAACAAAGATGCACGCTGCCTACACACACCTTACATATCACTGCCCAACCGTCTGTATAGTTGCACCCAAATCACTGCAAATGCTGCCATGCACCCTGGTCAAAACCGCGTTTTTGTTTTGCCTATACACTACCTTCCACGAACTTACCTACAACACAGCAGCCTAATGTACACAGACTCTACAAACACCCCACTTACTATAGTGCTTTATATCAGCACTCCATCTGGATGCATCATTTTTGGGACACAATTTAAGGAGTAGCAATTTTGCTTTATATCTAATCAATTGTGTGTCTCTCTGCAGATCCCAGAGCGATTTGGGGCAGTTCGGGCTATTGCTGAGGGTACAGGCGCAGAGCTCCTGGTTGGCACAACTCGAAATACGCTTTTGCGGGGAAGCTTTGCAGAAGGATTCACTCCCATTATACAGGTATTACAGGGGGACCAGAAGAGGGTGGGTGGGGGTTTTGGGCGTGTGTGTGTGTGATTGTATATATGTATTTGTACAGTGGATTAAAAGAATGACAGCCCTAAACCACTCTACAGTGCTTTCCTCTGCCTTTTGCTTAGTATTATTTTCATGAAAGCTACGGAAAATCTCATTATTCTAATTGAATCAGGGACCATTGTTAGATGAACCTTGCAGGCAACAGCGTCGAAAATATTTGACTTGTAAAAACAGATTTTTTTAAAGAAAGCAGAGTGCACTTTTTTCTAAAATCCTATATGCTTAATTATATAAATGTGATTCTCTCGTTTTTACTGCAGACAACCGAACAGTGTAGCTGAGCATTTCACGTAGTCTATCCAGGCCTCCTAGGCCAGCCCCAGCACTCAGTCCCGAGGACATGGGGCTGAGGGCTGTGCACAGCAGGTAATGTGCACAAAGGGGCTGGGCACATGACCTGGCTGAAGGCCATGCCCTGCATCCAACCCTCACCAGTGACTGTGCAGTGGATTAAGTCCACATTTCTGTGAGGAGAAGAGCCTGGCCACCTTCGTTGTGCACAGCTGTATGATGTAGGGTATTTCCATGTAGTAAGAAGGTACAGAGCCAGGCCAAAGCCAACTCCCTGCACTCAGTCACCATGGTGCATGGCCAAAGACTTAGTTCGTTATGTCTAAACTGGGCTCAGGGCAGCGACTGGCCAAAGGCCAAGCCCTGCACCCAAGAGCTTGGTAGAGGCATACTGTGATGCTAGTGATGTCATTAAATATGTAATTTGTGTTGCGATGTATGACAGGTGTTAGGTTATGAACAGTGCATTATTTGATTAATTATGATTGGGCTGCTCAGTTACTCTCTGCTTACTGTAACTGTCAAACATCAGTGGTCATTAGGTTTTAAATTGCAACAATAATGTTCCTCCACTTTAAGGTTTTTAAGGGTATTTCTATTTTCTTTACAGAATTGTTTGTGTCGTATGTGTAACATAATTCTGCTTTACAAAATACAATGAAGCTGTGTGGTTTTGAAACAACATACATTGACCCCTAACAAAGCAATTAACTGGTGTATATTGGTTTCAGCACTGTGCAGTGCTTGTTGGGCACAGAGTTTTATGGTACATTAAACTTAATTAAACTTTGGGTCCTAACAAAGACTTACAATAATTCATACGTTGATTACAACTGGATTTACCCTAAAATGCAAACAATGGAATAAGGTGGGTATAAATCTGGTAGTCCTTTTTTCTTATGAATATTCTTGGTATGGTCATCTGTCTGGCACATTAGTGTGATTCAAAATTGATGTACTTCAGAAACGTAGACCATACACCATTTTTCATTGAGATGAAGTGCTCTTTAGAACTCATTCGTTATCCCAATGGTGAATGTTAGAAATGGGGTATTTAGTTGGCAGTGCTTTGCACCCTGTTCAAGTAGGGACCCTCACTCTAGTCAGGGTAAGGGAGTCACACAGCTAAGATAAACCCTGCTCACCCCCTTGGTAGCTTGACACAAGCAATCTGGCTTATCTCAAAGGTAATGTGTAAAGTATTTGTACACACACACAGTAACACAGTGAAAACACTACAAAAGGACTCCACACAAATTGAGAACAATAACCAATATTTATCTGCATAAAACAAGACCAAAACAACAGAAATCCAACATGCACAAGCAAAGATACACATTTCCAAAGATTAAATCTTAGTATAGTGCTTAGAAACACAAAATCTCCAACTGGGGCTATCATGGCATCTTGACCCAGTCTATCCCAACAGTCCAATGCCACTTGCAAGGGAGTGTGGGCCAGTAACCAACTTGCAAGGAACCCAGGTACAGTACCTTAGAAAACAATGAGGAAACAAAGACGTTGCACGGAGCCGTGGAGGTGAGGCGTCGCTGAAGCCAGTGCGATGTCGGTTCTGTTCTGCTACCGGGTAGGCATCCAATCTTAACTGTTAGGCAGGGAAGGTGAGGCATTGGTTACTTACGGTTGCAGGGGAGGTATTCGGTGTTGAGGCATTAATTCCTTATAACCCGACGGGGTCGATGAATCCAGCAGATCAAGATGTGAGGCATCGAATTCGCGGTCACACCACGGGGTCACAGGTGCTGTGGCAGATTCAGAGCCGGGTGCCACGGATGTCGTGACAAGGCGCTCTGTACTCACAATGTGGTGGGAATTCAGAGGTGCTGCAATGGCATCGGGCCCACAGCGTTGGTTGCGGTTGTTGCACTCAACGGGGCAGTGGTGTGGAGTTGGATAGCAGCACCAGTTCCAAAGCTCCTCTGGAGTCGAGGTGCTTGGTTTCTTCTTGGTTGCATCGGAGCTCACTCCCAAGGGCCTAGGAGCTCGGTTTGGCACCATTTGGCAAGTCAGGACTCTCAGCGCGAGCGCCCAGGTGCTGGCAGATGAAGTCTTTGATGTCCCTGAAACTTCTTAACAGGAGGGAAGCCCAGTCCAAGCCCTTAGACAACCTTTGGAAGCAGGATGTCAAAAGCAATGTTCAGTCCTTTCACTCCCAGGCCAGAATCAGCCAGAAGCAGGCCAGCATTGCAAAGCAGGAGGCTGAGTGGCAGTCCCTTCTACAGCATCCAACTCTTCTTCCTGGCAGAGGGTCCTCAGTTAAGAAGGATTCTAACTATGTGGGGTCAGAGGTCCAGTACTTATACCCATTTCAGTTTTTGAAGAAGGTCAACTTCAAAGAGAAGTCTTTGTAGAGCACAAGACCCTGCCTTTTTCTGCCCTGGCCCCAGACACACTCCAGGGGGTTGGAGACTGCTTGGTGTAAGGACAGGCAGAGGTGTATTCAGGTGCAAGTGTCGGATCCTCCCACTACTCTAGCTCAGGAACACCCATCAGCCTGGTGATGGGCCATCAGGATATGCAGGGCACACTCAGTTCCCTTTGTGTGACTGTCTCGAGTGAATACACAAACAGCCCAACTGTCATCCTGACCTATATGTGTAGTCCACAGACAGACAGAGGTACAGAATGGATATGCAAGAACATGCCCACTTTCTAAAAGTGGCATTTTGAAACCTACAATTCACAAACCAACTTCTCCAAAAGTTCTGTTTTTAAATTGTGAGTTCAGAGACCCCAAACTCCATATCTCTATCTGCTCAGAATGGGAAATCACACTAAAAGATATTTCAGGCAATTCCCATGTTACCCTATGGGAGAGATGGGCTTGCAGTAGTGAAAACCGCAGTATTTTACTATCAGAACATGTAAAACACACGTTACGTGTCCTATCTTTTAAATACACTGCACCCTGCCCATGGGGCTGCCTTGGGCCTACCTTAGGGGTGACTTATGTAGTAAAAGGGAAGGTTTGGGCCTGGCAAGTGGGGGCACTGGCCAGGTCAAAATGGCAGTTTAAAAACTGCAGTGGCAGGTCTGAGACATGATTACAGGGCTACTCATGTGGGTGGTACAATCAGTGCTGCAGGCCCACTAGTGGCATTTGATTTACAGGCCCTGTGTCCATGCACTGTACTAGGGGCTTACTAGTAAATCAGATATGCCAATCATGGCTAAACGAATCGCTAATATAATTTAGACATGGAGTATTTGCACTTTAGCACTGGTCAGCAGTGGTAAAGTGCCCAGAGTCAACAAGAACAGGTCAGAAAAATAGGAGGAAGAAGGCAAAAAGTTTGGGGGTAACCCTTCAAACAGGGGCAGGTCCAACAGTGGATACTGCTGTTTGTCTTCAAAATAAAGTTTGTCTCTCAACCTTCTTTTTACATTCAATGGATTGCCAACTGAAGAACTCTTTGTAATATGCATGTTTTGTGTTGCTTTCATTCCATCTCAACAGGCTCCCCACCCACCCCTTTTTTATCATGGAATGTATAGAAAGCATGTCCACAATTAAATAAAACACAAACCTATAAAGACGTATATGGCATGGAATATAACTTTCTGGCATAATATTCAACACAGGCTATGGAAGAGTAACTAAGTCAGCAGTAAAGCTTGGAAGTCAAAGACAAGTGAAGATGCAAGGTAGTGTTCTGGGCCACTGGCTGCCTGCACAGGAGCTAATCAGTGGAGAGAAGATATATTGAGATAAAACAATTTCAAGGAATGACATATTCATATATATGAGGAAAAAACTCAGTGGGGCACATCAACAAAACAGTGTATAATTTAGAGATAATTTGATATCTTGATGAGATAACATGGAAAAAAACTATTGAATTCTAACTATATGACTAAATATGTAGACTCCCTTTCCTGAGAAGTATAAAACAACAATAGGTATTTAAAGAATGACATATGTAAATGTACAAACTAACCAAAAAAAAAAAAAGAAAAGGGGAAGAAAATGTCCATACAAAGAGAAATTATTTTTAATACAAAAAAAGAAAAAATCCTATTGTACACATACACATATATACATATAAACAAAACATATCGAGGAACAATAAAAAGCCATCAGCCGACACGTGTTTCGTCCTGACTGGACTTCTTCAAGGCTGAGAAAATCACAACACAAAACAATCAATGACAACAAATATACATATACAATTTTATACAAAAAATTAAAATAAATATGCCTCTGAACTTTTGTTCTTTAATTTACCAAAACACATAAACAATGAATTTTTTTTTGGTCAGTTAACTGCACAAACCCTTATATACACATAATGTTTGTAATATGGCACTTAATTTAAATCTGAACAAAAAGACTTCAAAGGAAAGGGAAGAAAACCACCACCACACAACCTTAGTGGCAAAGGTGTTTTTTTCTTTCTTCTTCTTAATGTCCGAAGGTATGATATAAAGTACTACACATGTCTCCAAGAGTGGGTCCGTTACAGCCAAAGCAATATTCAACCCTACCGCATGCAAACCCAAGTGAAAAGGAGATTCTTTTTTGTTGGCATTAGATCACTTAATATCCAAAATTATCCTGTTGTCAGCAAAAAAACACTTTCTACACAAAACAACCCCTCCTTATGTGATGGTGAGGAAAGAAAAAACAATAAATGTATACCTTTAATCATTTCTATGTCCGTATATTTCTATTCCATCTATCATCCTCTACAGAAAAAAGGAGGAAAACCACAATTCTATTACTCTCCTTTTGCTTGTCAAAAAATGTTTCTGCCGAAATGTAAATCTAATATATTATAATGTCATTACTGACCTGTTTAAAACCACAGTCAATCTCCTCTATTTTTTCTTCAAAACCAATCTACAAGGACATCGCAACCTCATGTGTTGAGGAACCAACTGCAATAGAAATAATCAAAATATCTTAAGTATTCTCTCTAAAAGAACCTCCGTTTCTTTATAATCTTCCTCCACCCATCTGGCAAATTTTAAACCAATGCCTCTACACTGTACAGTAATGCAACAAACACTCTAATGGGGCTTCATTTTTCCATTAAGTAACATAAAACAAGCTTCCCAAACTTGTGCTGTACACTTACCTATGTAAACCTCTTTCTGTCCTTTTAATCCATCCTAATTCCGCTTTCTAATATGTCTCAGCAGAACTATCGAGGGCTTATGTGCCCCGTTTAGACCTCCAACTTATTAAAAAATAGGTGCAGGACCCTCGCCGGCGTTATAAACGTTGCGTTTATAATGAAAGGGGAGTTATTTGAAAGCAAAGACAGACTTCCGCCTTTGCATTAGAGGCACAGCGGCCATTTTGACGTGGCTCGAATCCAATGACAGCTAACACACAGTAAAGCCGGATTGTCTGTATATTCGGCGGCCATTTTAAAGTTCCGATTTAATTATAACTTATCAGTCAACTGATACAAAGGCCGTATTATCGGCCCCCTGTGAATTTTCCAGCTTTGTTGATAATAAGTATAGGTTTTAAAGCGCTGCGTTAATACTCCGACTGAGCTACTTAACCCCAGAAACGGCCTTATACCTATCAATTAGAACCACAGCGGCCATTTTGGAGTGGTTCATATTCAGTAAGAGCTACCACACAAAGAGAACGGCGGCCATTTTTGAGTGGCAATCATCATCTATCGTATATCATTCTAACATAAACCATGTATGCAAATTTTACGATAGCAAGACTGGATGGCGGATAACTTTATTTTTCTTTTGTTGGCAAATAGATCTAATTCATATCTTCTCACAAAGTCTAAAATCTATTACTTTGATAGCATTCTGCATACATGGTTTATGTTAGAATGATATACGATAGATGATGATTGCCACTCAAAAATGGCCGCTGTTCTCTTTGTGTGGTAGCTCTTACTGAATATGAACCACTCCAAAATGGCCGCTGTGGTTCTAATTGATAGGTATAAGGACGTTTCTGGGGTTAAGTAGCTCGGTCGGAGTATTAACGCGGCGCTTTAAAACCTATACTTATTATCAACAAAGCTGGAAAATTCACAGGGGGCCGATAATACGGCCTTTGTATCAGTTGACTGATAAGTTATAATTAAATCGGAACTTTAAAATGGCCGCCGAATATACAGACAATCCGGCTTTACTGTGTGTTAGCTGTCATTGGATTCGAGCCACGTCAAAATGGCCGCTGTGCCTCTAATGCAAAGGCGGAAGTCCGTCTTTGCTTTCAAATAACTCCCCTTTCATTATAAACGCGACGTTTATAACGCCGGCGAGGGTCCTGCACCTATTTTTGAATAAGTTGGAGGTCTAAACGGGGCCCATAAGCCCTCGATAGTTCTGCTGAGACATATTAGAAAGCGGAATTAGGATGGATTAAAAGGACAGAAAGAGGTTTACATAGGTAAGTGTACAGCACAAGTTTGGGAAGCTTGTTTTATGTTACTTAATGGAAAAATGAAGCCCCATTAGAGTGTTTGTTGCATTACTGTACAGTGTAGAGGCATTGGTTTAAAATTTGCCAGATGGGTGGAGGAAGATTATAAAGAAACGGAGGTTCTTTTAGAGAGAATACTTAAGATATTTTGATTATTTCTATTGCAGTTGGTTCCTCAACACATGAGGTTGCGATGTCCTTGTAGATTGTTTTTGAAGAAAAAATAGAGGAGATTGACTGTGGTTTTTAACAGGTCAGTAATGACATTATAATATATTAGATTTACATTTCGGCAGAAAAAAATTTTGACAAGCAAAAGGAGAGTAATAGAATTGTGGTTTTCCTCCTTTTTTCTGTAGAGGATGATAGATGGAATAGAAATATACGGACATAGAAATGATTAAAGGTATACATTTATTGTTTTTTCTTTCCTCACCATCACATAAGGAGGGGTTGTTTTGTGTAGAAAGTGTTTTTTTGCTGACAACAGGATAATTTTGGATATTAAGTGATCTAATGCCAACAAAAAAGAATCTCCTTTTCACTTGGGTTTGCATGCGGTAGGGTTGAATATTGCTTTGGCTGTAACGGACCCACTCTTGGAGACATGTGTAGTACTTTATATCATACCTTCGGACATTAAGAAGAAGAAAGAAAAAAACACCTTTGCCACTAAGGTTGTGTGGTGGTGGTTTTCTTCCCTTTCCTTTGAAGTCTTTTTGTTCAGATTTAAATTAAGTGCCATATTACAAACATTATGTGTATATAAGGGTTTGTGCAGTTAACTGACCCAAAAAAATTTCATTGTTTATGTGTTTTGGTAAATTAAAGAACAAAAGTTCAGAGGCATATTTATTTTAATTTTTTGTATAAAATTGTATATGTATATTTGTTGTCATTGATTGTTTTGTGTTGTGATTTTCTCAGCCTTGAAGAAGTCCAGTCAGGACGAAACACGTGTCGGCTGATGGCTTTTTATTGTTCCTCGATATGTTTTGTTTATATGTATATATGTGTATGTGTACAATAGGATTTTTTCTTTTTTTGTATTAAAAATAATTTCTCTTTGTATGGACATTTTCTTCCCCTTTTTTTTTTGGTTAGTTTGTACATTTACATATGTCATTCTTTAAATACCTATTGTTGTTTTATACTTCTCAGGAAAGGGAGTCTACATATTTAGTCATATAGTTAGAATTCAATAGTTTTTTTCCATGTTATCTCATCAAGATATCAAATTATCTCTAAATTATACACTGTTTTGTTGATGTGCCCCACTGAGTTTTTTCCTCATTATTAGAACAGGTTTTCTTTTAGCAGACCTGGTTTTACACACCAAGGCAACGATGTGTGTCAGTGTATGAGCACTCATAAGGTCTTTCTTATATATTTGGAATGTTCATTTATTTCAAGTAATGAGTTGCCACTTGTTGTTGATTATATTCATATATATCATCTCTCTCTCTCGCTCTCTGTCTCCTGTTTGGTATGGATTCTTGGGGTCACAGACCTCTGTCCCAGTCATTTCATCCCTCCCTGTAAAGCTCTCTAAACGTATGGGGAAATCTATGCTGGATAGGAAAAGAAGGCTTTTTGGATGGCATTGCTCTTTCCCACAGTGGCTAAAATCTCTATTTTGGATCCTCAGTGCTTAGTACTAGAGGCTGCCTTAATGATTTCATGTGTCCCATTGCTTCTGACTTCGCTATCAGCTTTCATTAAGTAAGCTAGATATATAGGTATAGTCTCCAGAACTACAACATAAAGGGACTAGTGCAACTGGGGGCAAGTTGTATTTTGCCTGATACACCCAGATTTAGTTCATGAAAAGGGAAATGGTTAGTGACAGATAGTGACAGACGAACACTTAAAGAAATTGTCATTTCCATTTCCCAGTGACTTAACTATGAAAAGAACGACTCTGTTCTCATTTCATCGCCACACACATATCTCATTGGTTGAAGGAGGTCGTCCTGATTCTGGAGCCCTTGGCATGAGCTTCCTGGCTGCTCTGGTTCCTGAGATATCCCTGGTTAAAGCTACAGTCCTCAACTTTAGCCAGTGACCACTGGTCTTTTGGGGCCTATTGTGGGTACCCCCTCCATGTCATCTGTGCCAGCCTTACGTTTCATGGGTGTCCCAGACACCAAAACATCTCAATCATAAACCGACAGTTTCAAAGAAACAGACCATTATTCCTAAAACCTACCATATACCTTCATCTAGGGACAGATTTAATGGAAAATGACGGTGCATGGCGCTGCACCAAATTTGGCAGCATTGTGCATCGTCATTTTCACAATGCAGGGATGCGCCGAATTTAATTGAATACGGCGCACCCCTGTGTTTCCCCCTGCTCCGGTGGTAAATTTCCTGCTGTGTGCCAACAGAGCCACCCTTGCACCATAGTGCAAGACCAAGATTGTTTGTGTGCAGGAAAAAGCACCTTCCTGCATAAAAACAATTTTTAATGGCAATTTGCTCTTTCTATGTGCGCTGCAAAATGCAGCACACATAGAAAGAGCAAAAAGCGAGGAGAAATTAAAGCATTTCTCCTCATTGTGCCACTCTAACTCCACCCTGGGTTTGCTGTTAGATTTTGGCGCTGCCTCAAGTTTACTCGTCAAAATGCAATGGATGTTGTTGTGGCACACCCATAGCAACACCAGTTGCACGCCCCTTTCACGTAAAGTGCTGTATGTGAAGGGGCCGTATTTACAAGGTGCTGTTATGCCACAAAAAGTGTTTTAACGCCACCTTGTAAATACGGCGCAGGGCATGGCGCCACCGAAGCGTCACAAAAAGTGATACTCCGGTGGCACTAGGGGCTCTTAAATATGCCCCCTAGTGTGTAGTGGCACATTAGCCTGGCAGTACCCCGAGCCTAGAGTCCAGTGCTTATTGGGCACAGGACTCCAGTGAATTTGCCTTGTCGAGGACACAGGGTCATCTCCTACATCACTCCAGTGCTTCCACAGGAGAGCCTTAAGGACTGTTTGTGTGGTGGGTTGCAGCCAGAAAGGATTTTGCCTTCAGCAGATTCCTCGGTGAAACTTTATCCACAGTCTCTGCTGTGATTCAGAGGGCTGGAAGTATCAGTTACAAAAGTTGTAATTTCGCATCTTTCTTTTGTGCCCTTTTGCTACTGACTAACACAGTAGAAATCAGATGCTTCGAACGCACCCGTGTTCTCCTGAATATCCCAACAGGGGATAACAGCATCCATAGGACTCAATATTACCTAAAAGTCAACGTGATGGAGCTATAAACGTTGGAGGGATTGCAACTTGAGTCCAGAAGGTTCGAGACACTTCCGGTTTTTGATGTATAGCCTAGTTTTTAACGTAGAATACAGTAACTATCCATAATAAAGTGTCTTTCTTTTAGAAAAAAAAGAATTGTCTGCACATAAAAACTATTCTCTGAGTGTTTCTGATTTTCTAACTCCACATCACCTCTGTCAGGATGCCTTGACGGATTTTCCCTGCTTCCAGGTGAGAGACAGGTGCTAAAGGGGAGTATTATGTCATTCAGTTTGAGTGCAACAGTATTGTGGACCCAGAACACTAAAGATAAACAACTGAAACCCTACCATCTACTGTGAACCCCAAGAAAAAACTTCACACTACCCAAGAAACTTTAAAAGACCACATTCTACTCTAACTCTGCAACAGAAGAATTCTTGTTCATCCATTGTTCCAAGCACTTAAGTTTAGGGGATACCACGTACACTGCCTGTGTTGCCTATGGTGTCTCTGCAGTGGGGCAAAAGAAATGAACATAGACTCAAGGGACTCCAGGAAGGAGGAAGAGTGAAGATAACACACATGTAAACATCTGGGGAGATTCCAGACACACATGGGTCCTAGCTTGCACTGTTAAAATGGCATAAGGTTAGGGTTATCATGTCTCGATTCAGTGTCCTATCTTTAAAAACCTTTAATGCTACTTTGATGTAGGGTCACACAGATGAACTATGGGGGCTTGCAACGCACCCGTCCAAGGACCTCTTCTTGACCTGCGGCCATGACCGGCTGGTGTGCGGATGGGATGGCAGGGAGCATTGCCTAGCCTGGAGCTTCTCCTTGGAGGTAGGTTTCTAAGGTTCTATGTTCTGTACAAGATTCAGCAGATGTCAGGTGCAGACAAGGTGAGGTTAGAAAGTAACACTTAACTTTTATTCCCTACGGACAGGAGCCTGGACTTTGTGCGGATTTCCATCCCGGAGGGAATGTAGCAGCTGTGGGACTCAACACTGGACGGTAACTTTTTTCTAAGAAAGCATGTGCATAAAGTGCCTTGGGCAGTGGTGAAAGACACTAAAGATGCCCCATGAGGCACTCGATGCTTGCAAAGGTGAGCATCCGCGGAAAAGAAGGCAGTGTGCTTCCTGTGCTTGTTAAATTCCTCTTGGCCAGTGCCTAATCTGTTCTTGATTTTCTGGTGTGGCACAAGGACATTTTAAAGCTCACTCAAGCATTAGTTTTGTTCATGGGTTTCCTGGAATTTGTCCTTTTTGGTTTGTATTCATGCCTAATATATTGCGTGGAGACTGGACTTCAGAACTGGAGATTGTAAACTGCGAGAAATACTAATGTGATGCACAATGGGTGCAGTTTAGGTGTACTAATAGCATGGGATTTCATCTACGTGGGTGAAACATTTGTAAATACAACATAAACCAGATAGTATCTTGGCGTTAGGACGGCCCTGGACAACAATGTCAATAAAGAGAGAAGATAGAACAAACTCCAAACAAAAAGTGATATTTGGTTTCATTTTGTTTACACTGAATTCACTGATATATCCTCCGCAAAATAAAATTAAAAAAACAGTTGATCATTTGTCCATAGATTACGTTGTGCCCTATTGGTCCAAAAGGGCATTCATAATTGATATGCAATATTAAATAAAATTAAGCCTCCACTTTTCTCACTATATGCAATAATGCAGAAATTATTAAATTAAGCAGGTATTTTAACATTAAGGGATGGTACATTTAGGAGAATGCATTACTGTGTCATGTGGATGATATGTTTGACACCCGCCTACAAAGTATCTAGACTATTGCTAATCCATTGTTTATGAAATGTAAAAATTAGATTCTGGGCAATGGAATATATATGTTCGATGGCATCTGTCGCTGTAGATACACATGGTATGCATGAGCTCGCCATCTGGTGTTGGGCCGGAGTGTTACAAGTTGTTTTTCTTCGAAGAAGTGTTTTCGAGTCACGGGACCGAGTGACTCCACCTTCTGTGCTCATTGCGCATGGGCGTCGACTCCATCTTCGATTGTTTTCTTTCCGCCATCGGGTTCGGACGTGTTCATGTCGCTCCGAGTTTCGGAACGGAAAGATAGCTGAAGACGGAAGATTTTCGACGGTATCGTTGCGATCCGGTTAGAGATAGACACATACGACGACGCGTTGAACATCGAAGCGCTTCGGTGCCCTTCGGGGTAGATTTCGGCACCCCGTCGGGGCCTAGTCGGCCCGACCGCGTGGAGGACAACGCCGATGGATCGGACCCCGTTTCGATTCTGCCCCGAATGCCACAACAAATATCCTTATACGGACCTGCACTCGGTCTGTAATCTGTGCCTGTCACCCGAGCACAGTGAAGAATCCTGCGAGGCCTGTCGGGCGTTCCGGTCCCGAAAAACTCTGCGCGACCGTCGAGCGAGAAGACTGCAGATGGCGTCCACGCCGAAAGAGCGTCGACAGTTCGAGACAGAAGAAGAACAGGAGGAATCCTTTTCCATCCAGGATTCAGACTCCGACGAGCTACACTCTACAAGAACTGTGAGTAAGACGTCGAGATCAAACCTTAAAAAAGGAAAGAAGGCCCAGGGGACGCCACTGCCAACCGGCCATGGCTCCACCCAAATTCTCGGTGACCAACAATCGGCACCGAAAAAGGCCCATTCAGTGTCGAGATCGTCCGACTTCGGTCGAGACACCGGCACGCAGCCTCCTCGGGACCGAGAGAGTGCTAAACAGAAGCATCGACACCGAGAGTTCGGTGTCGACACCGATCGACGCCGAGACAGTGGCGCCGAAGACCATAGAGGCCAAGAATTTTCGGCACAGAAAAAGAGGAAGGTTACCTCGGAGCCGAAAAAACAATCGACAGGGCTTTCGGAGCCGAAAAAAGCGACATCAGACCCTGTTTCTGGCTCCTATACCGAAGAGCATTCTATGTCTTCTCAACTGAAGAAACATAGATTTGAACAAGAACTGCAATCCACTGACGTGGATCACACGCAAAAGCGTATCTTTATTCAGCAGGGGACTGGGAAGATCAGTACCCTTCCACCTGTCAAACGAAAGAGAACGCTTCAGTTTACTCCTCAGCAAGACACAACACAAAAGGTAACACCTCCTCCCTCGCCTCCACCTGTAACTCCGGCTTCGCCAACTTACACCCCGTCACATTCGCCAGCTCACACCGCCATGAGCCACGACGACCAAGATCAGGATGCGTGGGACTTGTACGACGCACCAGTGTCTGATAACAGCCCAGACACATACCCAACTAGGCCATCACCACCGGAAGACAGCACAGCCTACTCACAAGTGGTGGCTAGAGCAGCTCTATTCCATAATGTGGAACTACACTCGGAACAAGTAGAGGATGATTTTTTATTTAACACCCTCTCCTCAACCCACAGCTCCTACCAAAGCCTGCCGATGCTCCCAGGCATGCTACGCCATGCAAAAGACATTTTCAAGGAGCCAGTTAAAAGTAGGGCAGTGACGCCTAGGGTGGACAAAAAGTATAAGGCGCCTCCTACGGACCCTGTCTTCATCACCTCTCAGCTGCCACCAGACTCTGTGGTGGTAGGGGCTGCCAGAAAACGGGCAAACTCACACACTTCTGGGGATGCACCTCCCCCAGATAAAGAAAGTAGGAAGTTCGATGCAGCCGGGAAGAGGGTTGCTGTCCAAGCAGCAAACCAGTGGCGCATCGCAAATTCACAAGCGCTGCTAGCGCGATACGACAGAGCCCACTGGGATGAGATGCAGCATCTCATTGAACATCTCCCAAAAGATCTGCAAAAAAGAGCAAAACAGGTTGTTGAGGAGGGTCAAAACATTTCCAACAATCAAATACGCTCCTCCATGGATGCAGCAGACACGGCCGCAAGAACCATTAATACGTCGGTTACCATCCGTAGGCACGCATGGCTCAGAACGTCTGGATTCAAGCCAGAAATTCAGCAGGCAGTGCTTAACATGCCAGTAAACGAGAAACTTCTGTTCGGTCCGGAGGTCGACACAGCTATAGAAAAGCTCAAGAAGGACACTGACACTGCCAAGGCCATGGGCGCACTCTACTCCCCGCAGAGCAGAGGATCTTATAACACCTTCCGCAAAACACCTTTTAGAGGAGGGTTTCGGGGTCAGGCCACACAAGCTAGCACCTCACAGTCCGCACCGCCCACCTACCAGGGACAGTACAGGGGAGGTTTTCGGGGCCAGTATAGAGGGGGGCAATTTCCTAGGAATAGAGGAAGATTTCAAAGCCCCAAAAACACTACCAACAAGCAGTGACTCACACGTCACTCACCCCTCCCACACAACACCAGTGGGGGGGAGGATACATCAATATTACGAAGCATGGGACAAAATAACTACAGATACATGGGTCCTAGCAATTATCCAACATGGTTATTGCATAGAATTCATGCAATTCCCTCCAGACATACCACCAAAATCACAAAATTTATCAAAATACCATTCACAACTTCTAGAGATAGAAGTTCAAGCACTACTGCAAAAAAATGCAATAGAATTAGTACCAAGCACACAAATAAACACAGGAGTTTATTCACTGTACTTCTTGATACCAAAAAAGGACGAAACACTGAGACCAATTCTAGACCTCAGGGTAGTAAACACATTCATCAAATCAGACCACTTTCACATGGTCACACTACAAGAAGTGTTACCATTGCTCAGAAAACACGACTACATGACAACCCTAGACCTCAAGGACGCATATTTCCATATACCAATCCATCAATCACACAGGAAATATCTAAGGTTTGTATTCAAAGGAATACATTACCAATTCAAAGTATTGCCTTTTGGTTTAACAACCGCTCCAAGAGTATTCACAAAGTGCCTAGCAGTAGTCGCTGCACACATCAGAAGGCAGCAAATACATGTGTTCCCGTATCTAGACGACTGGCTAATCAAAACCAGTTCGCTCACACAATGCTCTAACCACACAAATCAAGTCATACAAACCCTCTACAATTTAGGGTTCACCGTCAACTTTGCAAAATCAAACATTCTGCCAAGCAAAGTACAGCAATATCTAGGAGCCATAATAGACACAACAAAAGGAGTAGCAACGCCAACTCCACAAAGGATCCACAATTTCAACAGGGTCATTCAACACATGTCTCCAAACCAAACAATACAAGCAAGAACAATACTACAGCTCCTAGGCATGATGTCCTCATGCATAGCCATTGTCCCAAACGCAAGACTGCACATGAGGCCCTTACAACAGTGCCTAGCCTCACAGTGGTCTCAAGCACAGGGTCACCTTCTAGATCTGGTGTTGCTAGACCGCCAAACTTACCTATCGCTTCTATGGTGGAACAGTATAAATTTAAACATAGGGCGGCCTTTCCAAGACCCAGTGCCACAGTACGTAATAACAACAGATGCTTCCATGACAGGGTGGGGAGCACATCTCAATCAACACAACATAAGAGGACAATGGAACATACATCAAACAAAACTGCATATAAATCATCTAGAATTATTAGCAGTTTTTCAAGCACTAAAAGCTTTCCAACCAATCATAACCCACAAATACATCCTTGTCAAAACAGACAACATGACAACGATGTATTATCTAAACAAACAAGGAGGAACACATTCAACGCAGTTAAGCTTGTTAGCTCAAAAAATATGGAAGTGGGCTATCCACCATCAAATTGGTCTAATAGCACAGTTTATTCCGGGGATCCAGAATCAGCTGGCAGACAATCTCTCTCGAGATCACCAGCAAGTTCACGAATGGGAAATCCACCCACAAATTCTGAACACCTACTTCACACTCTGGGGAACACCACAAATAGACTTATTTGCAACGAAAGAGAACGCAAAATGCCAAAACTTCGCGTCCAGATACCCACACAAGCAATCCCAAGGCAATGCCCTATGGATGAACTGGTCAGGAATATTTGCTTACGCTTTTCCTCCTCTCCCTCTCCTTCCTTACCTAGTAAACAAATTGAGTCAAAACAAACTCAAACTCATTTTAATAGCACCAACGTGGGCAAGACAACCCTGGTACACAACACTGCTAGATCTGTCTGTAGTACCACACATCAAACTGCCCAACAAACCAGATCTGTTAACGCAACACAACCAACAGATCAGACACCCGGACCCAGCATCGCTGAATCTAGCAATCTGGCTCCTGAAATCCTAGAATTCGGACACTTACAACTTAGCCAAGAGTGTATGGAAGTCATAAAGCAGGCCAGAAGGCCATCCACTAGACACTGCTACGCAAGTAAGTGGAAAAGATTTGTTTGGTACTGCCATCATAATCAGATACAACCACTAGAGGCAACTCCAAAACATATAGTAAATTACTTGCTCCATTTACAAAAAGCAAAGCTAGCCTTCTCTTCTATTAAAATACACCTTGCGGCAATATCTGCATACCTGCAAACTACATATTCGACTTCCTTGTATAGGATACCAGTTATCAAAGCATTCATAGAAGGGCTTAAAAGAATTATACCACCAAGAACACCACCTGTTCCTTCATGGAACCTAAACGTGGTTCTAACAAGACTCATGGGCCCACCCTTCGAACCCATGCACTCTTGCGGAATACAATTCCTCACCTGGAAAGTTGCCTTTCTCATCGCCATTACATCTCTAAGAAGAGTAAGTGAAATTCAAGCGTTCACAACACAAGAGCCTTTTATACAAATACATAAGAATAAGGTCGTCCTACGACCTAATCCAAAATTTTTACCAAAAGTTATTTCTCCATTCCATCTAAATCAAACGGTAGAATTACCAGTATTCTTCCCACAGCCAGATTCTGTGGCTGAAAGAGCACTACATACATTAGATGTCAAAAGAGCATTAATGTACTACATTGACAGAACGAAGAACATCAGAAAAACTAAACAGCTATTTATTGCATTCCAAAAACCTCATGCAGGTAACCCAATATCAAAACAAGGTATAGCCAGATGGATAGTTAAATGCATCCAAATCTGCTACCTTAAAGCAAAAAGACAACTGCCCATTACTCCCAGGGCACATTCAACAAGGAAAAAAGGTGCTTCAATGGCCTTTTTAGGAAACATCCCAATACAAGAAATATGTAAGGCAGCCACTTGGTCTACGCCTCACACATTCACCAAACACTACTGTATAGATGTGCTATCCGCACAACAAGCTACAGTAGGTCAAGCTGTATTAAGAACTCTATTTCAGACAACTTCTACTCCTACAGGCTAAACCACCGCTTATGGGGAACTAACTGCTTGCTAGTCTATGCATACCATGTGTATCTACAGCGACAGATGCCATCGAACTGAAAATGTCACTTACCCAGTGTACATCTGTTCGTGGCATCAGTCGCTGAGATTCACATGGACCCACCCACCTCCCCGGAAGCCTGTAGCAGTTCAGAAGTTACCTTCAATTTTGTACATTTGTATATATATTACTTAATCCTTTAATAGGTACATACTTACATTTTTCATTGCGCGGGCACTATTACTATAGTACAACTCCTACCTCACCCTCTGCGGGGAAAACAATCGAAGATGGAGTCGACGCCCATGCGCAATGAGCACAGAAGGTGGAGTCACTCGGTCCCGTGACTCGAAAACACTTCTTCGAAGAAAAACAACTTGTAACACTCCGGCCCAACACCAGATGGCGAGCTCATGCATACCATGTGAATCTCAGCGACTGATGCCACGAACAGATGTACACTGGGTAAGTGACATTTTCATTTCTGGGCTTGTCCCCACTTATACACATACTGGGCAGAAATGTTTAAATATTTAGGCAAGTAAGTAAATTACACGTTATATCCAGACCATACATTATCACTATGTTACTCTGAATGGAAAATACAGGAATAAGTGAAGTCAAATTGTTATTCATTGGAGTGGTGGAAGCAAGATCATTGATAACCAAACACTGGAACTCTGGCACCATAACTACCTTCCTGTACTGGCATAAAAAAATATGCAGCTAGTAAAATTCAAGGAAGTGTTGTACGTTTGTGCATTGGTAGCTCAGAATATTTGCATATCTAGCAATAGCTTGGAAACAACGAATCATAGACGATACCGTGACACACATTTGCTATCATCTCTGACCATTTTATGGATCTTCACAGTGAATTTAGAAACTATACAGATAAAGTAATATTTTTGTGACATGCATAATTATAACAGTGATAAAGGAAATGATTGTAAAATGTAGATGGTGTTGGTGTTATCTCTCTCTACATTCATTTGGTATAATGTATAACTGATAATCAATGATTTAATCATTTCATTATTACATTTTGTCATGACATACCACTCTAATGCATTTACAAGTAAATAATAATATATAAAAAAGAACAAATAAAAAGGTGACCCCCTAAGTGCTCCCTGGAAAGTCTCACGATTGCTAATCTGGTGAATACCAATCAGCAAGTAAAGTAGTTCACATCTCTGGAAAAGACACTGAAACAGCCAGCTGCCAGGGTGAGTATGCTTAAATCTTGGGACAAAGAGTTAAAGACAAGCCCTAGAACGGAGCGGGTGGGAGGGAATGTGGTGCAAGGGTGTGACCTGAATATATTTGGGCCCTCATTCATACAAGGCCCTGTGGGCAAGGTAGAGGGCCTTAAACTGAATCTGTTGGCCAATGGGATCCAGTGTGACAGTGGCAAGAGATTATCCTTACCCAGAATCAGCACCTCTGTCCTTATGGAAGTACACCTCAGGGGAGTGCTGCTTACCCAGGCTTGTTTCTCAGACAAAAAGATGACTGTAGGCTCTCCTGACTCTGAGGCGAGGGCACATCTATGTATCAGCTATTGTTCAAGCATGAAGATGTCCCTTTGGACAGGCATTTGCTGGACTTCCTTGTGTGCGTAGAGCATTAGTGACTGGCCAATAATGGAGTGGAAGAACAATTTCAAAACACTATTAAGTAATTCATTTCTCAGCTGTTTATGGGCTTAAAATATTTATTTATGGAGCACTCATGCCTGTAGGGTAATGCTGGCTTTTTCAACGCAACATTTGTTTTTGTATTGAGTGGTCAGCATATTAATGAGGGCGAGTTATGTATTCTTAGCTCCATGATACCTCGTAAAAAAATATATATATTTATTTACTTTCTTAGGTAAAGACTGCATTGAGCTTCGATTCATTCTCTGTTTCTCATTATCAGCAAGACAGTGTCATTCAAAGCAAATCTATATTTTGTTATAACCTCTTTCTGTCCCTGAACCTTAAATATTGTCAACAGGAGTCACTTTCATGACGAGTACAACTCAATTATCCCGAGAAGGCACATGAAGGAAGTGACGTTTGTCTGGGGGATCAGAGACAAGGGGCTTCAAGTACATTCTTATTTTCTAGAGTAGCTGGTGGTCTCTCAGTGAGCACCTTCCGGTTCAGTTACTGATATTTCTCAAATGTCTCGTACTAAAT
The DNA here is from genome assembly GCF_031143425.1 of Pleurodeles waltl. Taxonomy (NCBI): domain Eukaryota; kingdom Metazoa; phylum Chordata; class Amphibia; order Caudata; family Salamandridae; genus Pleurodeles; species Pleurodeles waltl. The sequence continues at coordinate 389,336,374 of NC_090448.1, forward strand.
AACCAATGTCTTCTGAGTTAGCACTGTGCCCGAAGTAACCATCCGTTTTTGCACACAGGTGGGTTGTATTGGACACAGAGACTCAGATGGTCGTGTCTGATTATACGGATGGGAATGAACAGCTTTCTGTGGTTCGATACTCTCCAGGTGAGTGACAGTGCACTCCTCCCAGCCTGCATCTCTAGATACTTTGTATCACTCTCTTACTCGACAGCTGTTCCCTTGTTCCTGTCTCTGTTCTCTTTCTTCTGTCAGTCTCCCCTTATCAGGGCTCCTTTCTCTCTCCTTATCATATCCCCTAAAAATACCTTTCCCTCTCCTTGCCCCCTCTGTGCCAGACTCCCGTCTCCCACCCCACCATCTTGTCCCTCTCATCTGGATCCTCTTTGCTCTTTTGTGTTTTCTCTTTTATTCGCTCTCCCCATCCTTCACATTGGTCCTCGTTCTTCTTTGTGCTTCATCCTTACCTCTCCTTGTCAGTCTCTACCTTCCTTAACCTTTTCTTTCCCCACTTTCTTTCACCTGCCCTGCTTCTCATTTCTCCCTATTTATCAACATAGTAAGTGCTATTACACCCCGTAAGATCCCTCCTCTAGCAGCCCTTCATGTGTGAGAGTGCAGGGAAAGTTACATACCAATTAACGTAGTTGATCCAGTTTGGGAACCTTCTCAAGATCGCTTTCCTGCTTCCTCAGGGCATGGGATGTTCTGAGCATCTAAGGCTGGGAAGGACTCTCCTCAGGATCTTAAATTTGGGCATTTGCTAGTACCACGGAGATGCATGCAGATTCCTAAAGTAGCTAGAAAACTACGACTTGTGAATGTTATGTGGCGAAATAGAATTCTTTTTACGTTCCATGCACCACATTAAGCTTTTAACAGCGACAGTACATCATATTATCTGTTACCTGTTACGTTTACAAAAGTTATCTCTCCCACTGTTGGACTAATTTACTTCCCAATAGTCTAGAAGCCCTGTTGGAGTATATCGTGTTTAGAACTTGCATAGACATTGCATCAGTTTGTACTATCTGGCAGCCCAGCTTCAGTAGTTTGTCCAGTGGTTGGCGGGGAGGCAGAGACCAGAAATATGTCTCGGTTGTGCCTGGGCTGGCAGATTTAGTACATGCCTTGCTGAGGGCAAGGCATCTATTGCCCTCAGATACCGCAGAATTCCGGGTGATCACCAAATGCCAGGCTCGCTGTCTAAATCGGACACACACTAAAATCCCATATAGCCCGGACTTACCAATAGCAGTGCTGGGGACCTTGCCACATGGAGGGGACGGGAGAGGCTTAGAGGACAGGGTGGGGGCAGGAGCCAGTACCCTGGGGGACCTTTACAGGGAGGGAGAATTGCTCCCCTTTGAGTACTTTAGGTCTGACTTTGATGTCCCACAGTGGCACTTCCTACTGTACAGCGCACTGACTGCAACTACCTGGCGGAATGGGACTGTTGAACCTCCAGCCTTGGGAAGTTGCTGATATATTGTACTCTCGTCGAGCACCATTAAGGTGGCCTCCTGTCTGTATAGGGCCACTGGGTGGGTCGCTCGTCACCCACTTGAGAAACTGAATAACAGCTGGGAGGAGGACATAGAGACCCTGATACCGGAGGTGGTCTGGAGCTCCATTCTCAAAAGGACACCTCACGTGTCTAGAAGTGTTTGCTGCCAATTGATTTATTTCTATGTGTTGCAGCAGGCATATCTAACCCCCGAGCGTGTACAGAAATATTTTTGGCGGGTCGAAGCGACGTGTCCTAGATGCAGAGAAAATGAAGCAGGCCTATTACTCATGGTCGTCCTCTGCTTCTCACCTATTGTGGGGGGGGGGTCACTGACCTATTGGCCACTGTCTTAAAGAAGGAAATTCCATGTACACCAGGGCACTGTCTCCTAACTTGGTTCCAACATACCTCGAAAACTAAAGCTACCAGTAAGTTTCAAGATTTGGCATTTCCCAAAGCGAAGCATGTGATCACGAGAAAATGGTAATTGGTGGAGGGGACCCCGACTGTTGAAGTGGCGACGTGAATTGATAAAATGGGCAATATTAGAGGGGCAATTGATGCTGAGAGAAGCAACGAAGAGAATTGGTACAATAGAAGTGGCACATGCATGGGAAGTGCTGCTAGTTGATTTTCGGAGCCCCGGCACAGAGGAAGTAGCAGAGCCGTGATGTGCCTCCAGGAAGAATGGTGGGACCTGCCGATTTTAATTTTTCCTTAGAAACTCTTAATTACCGGCTCCCCCGGCCCTGTGACGAACTTTGAGTAACAACTGGAAAATTAACCCCTGACGACTTTTGCTGGCTGGTAGCCTAGACGGGACTTTAAAGTTCTTGTTGATGATGAAAGATGCAATAGTTTGGGTGGAGGGTATATAAGGGTCCGCGGGTTGTTCTAGTTGTTTTCAAAAGGCTAGCGACTGTTACTGCAAGATAGAGAAGATGCACTATAATCTAATAATGTGTTTGAGGTGCACAGATCAATCTTGTACTCATAGCTACTGTGTTATTGAACCCATATATATGAGTATATGACGCTGGTTCTTTGGGTTTTAAAGTAAAATTCAATAAAATATCTTTAAAAAAAGACATTGCATCAGTTTGGCACTTATGTAGCTATATTGCCCATGCTGTGCTTACTCCTGATAGCTAGTGTTGAGTTCAGAACATTATAAGGTGTTTTTCTTCAAAGAAAGAACTTCATCTTAAAGGTGATTGGTTGTCCCACGCCTAATCCCTTCCTAAGACCAATGTCTATGTCTCTCTATAGAATTAATGCTCTTGCTAAAGACTAAGGGCCAAAGTATTCCATAAGACCCCCGAGTTGAAATTAACGAAACCCCATTATATATCACTGGGCCTTCTGCCAGACGCATGGTTCATATTTGTTTCTTCTCACTAAGAATGTTTTGCTCATTAGACCTTGTGATGGCCATAGAACTCTGGGATATTATGGGTGTCAACGCTGTAAGAGTTTCTGTACCCTGCCTGCGTCCATCTTGGTTTTCGTTACAGTAATCAGTGTTGCGACACAGCAACTAGAGCATTTGCAATCATGTGACTTGTTGCCTGTGGTGTGCTTCAGTGAATATTTGGTGTGTAGAAGACGCAAGATGAATATCTATAGTGCTAGTGTGCAATGCACAGGCAGGCGCCATGACTATCTCCTTTTTTTCCAGATGGGAATTTCTTGGCCATTGGATCTCACGACAACTTCATCTATATTTACAGCGTGGGGGAAAACGAGAGGAAGTACAGCCGCTTTGGGAAGTGCTCAGTAAGTATCACTTGTCCAGGAGAGCATCTATGTAACAGCCTTGGGAAATCTTGTGCCCCTTCCCAAGAGGGGGAGGCCGGCCCCTTTATCCTACCTATCCTGTTTCCCTTTCGCAGGAGGCAAAGGTCTGGCTTCCTGTGTGGAAACTCTACCCCCTGCACAAAGGTGGTAAAGGCATGCCATTCTGGACAGATTCTGTCTGCCACTCTTGTCACAGGAGGTGTGGAAGTATCAGTCCTAGGATCCCGCCTGTTTTTCTCTGGGATGAAAGTCTCACAAGAGATGAGGGCCCCACACTGATACAATCAAGCACTCGAGGTCAACCAAACCTTCTCTCCAAAATGCACATATACATCTCCCTTTCCCACAGCGAGTCAAAGAGAAAGTACCCATTTGAACAACATCCTGCTCCTGTGTTCACAGTTAATAAGTGTGTCACAGACACCATTACAAAGACCTCAATTCTTACTCGTCGTGAGTGAGACACACATTTGGAGGATATGTTCAGCTTCACTCACAGAATGATTGATACATGCCACTCATGGTGAGAAGAGCTATAACAGGCACCCTAAAAGGGTCTCTGTTCATTGCTCTGGTACTTGTGGGTGCTGGAGAGACTTCCTGCAATCATTTTATTGCATGGTGGGTAACCCTTTCTGTTGATGGGTAGGGCTGCTCCACTGCTTTTGTAGGCCAAGAGTGTATTATAGTGAGGATTAGGTGTGATTTTTATAATTTGTCCATTCATGTTGGTTGTGTTTATCCTTTCATTGGTGTCACCTTCCGTGCTGTCATTGTTGTCAAATGTGTTGCATTTTGTGGCATGGGCTTCCTGTGATGTAATCAAATATGCTATATAGATTTCACTCATAAAGAACTTTGAAAACTTGAGAGCTGTGCCATTACTGTTTCTTCTCTTGAACGGGAACAATTCTACAAATAAAATATGTCTAGACACTCTTATTTACTGTAATTAAATGCCTGTTGCTTGTTTACACACACACTAAAATGTCTGGCTGCTTATGGAAGACCATTTGACGTTAGGAACACACAGGAAGGTAATATGATTTTACATGATGCTATTTTAAATTCTCAATAGGTGTACAATTATGCCATCTGGTGGCTGGCTCCGCTAACATGACTTTATTTATTTAGAGCATTAATAAAGAGGAAGCAAATTTAGCCGTCAGCGACCGTAATGAATATGAAGTTGTCTTTCTCATTGTGGTCAAAACAGATCTTGTTATCTTGTGATTATCTCTACTTTCCACGGTGCAGGCAACAAAGTGGATCACTCTCATTCCTGCAGCGGATTAGATCGTAAGGACGAATTGAAACTGATCGCTTTCTCCGGATGAAAAGAATACTCCTGTGACCCTTTATGGGAGCTCATCCCTAAAATCCTCCATCTCCACAGATTGCAACTTTTAGGAAGTAATGCACCTAGGGAAATTAACGTTTTGATTACTGTGACAATTGCTGAAGTCAAAGTCAAGACCATATTTTTTATTTGAAATCAATGCGGTAGAATATTGGTCAAGTTCCTATGTTTTAGGTATACCTATGCTATAGTACGGACTATGTGATGCAAAACTACTGTGTTTTGATTATACTTCTATATATGCGGTTTATTAATATACATATTCAAACACAAAGTCAAGACCATTGACGGCTGAGAGAAAAGCCCAAAGGTCAAATTTCCCTCCCAGAAAGAGAGCCACATCAGGTGCCCCCAAAATTGAGAACGTGCACTGAGGTGGCATCTTTAAAACTGCTGTGCACAACGGCCCAAGTAAGCTCCTCTTCGCAATAAAATGCAGTTAGGATGGAATTATTGTCCAGTTTTGATACCTCGCTCAACACCAGCGGACCAAAATTGGTCCAACGCTACAACCTTGAAAGAATCATGTTGGGAGCTGCATTGAAGACAATGGAGTGCTTTGGGCTTCTAATGGCCGATAGAAGCCCGGAGCTCCAACATTCCAATGTTGTTTTCGCAGCGGTTGCTGTAAACAAAGGCCTCACGGAGCCTGAGGGGATTTTAATCAGTAATTAGAACATTCAGCCCGGGTCTTTAATTCTGGAGCGTGCTTTTAAAGGCCAGTATAGTGCGCTACAGCGGGCTCTAAGGCTGTATTATATCCCATCCAATGTTAATTCGTGTAACAAGCTTCTCTGACCTGCTTGGTGGTGCATACAAAGTCTCAAAACTGTCCGCTGGGAGCAGGATTGGGGCGAGGATTGTACTGGTGGTTTCTGGCTGTTCCTGAGGATGCCTTTGCCAGGTTAGGGCTCACTACCACAGCGGGCTTGTGGGGATAGTGTCTCGGTCAGCCCTTTTCAGCATCAGTGCCCAGCGGGAGCACTGCATGGTGCACTGAGGTGTGCCCTGTATGTGTGCAAGAACTGACCTCCTGGTCAGCGTCTGCTGCCCTCCCCAGCTCCTTTAGCTGCTAATGCCTTTGCCTGGGACGAACTGCGAGCCTCCCGACTCTCAGCTTGAGGCCCTCCTCCACCCACAGGCTCGTCCATGTGCCTCATCCCTGGTGGTCTAGTGGCCATCAACAAGTAAGTATCTTCTCTCTATCTCTCTTTCACTCTTGCTTTTTCTGCCTTTTTAACTCATTTACCTATTACTTCTGTTTTTTCCATCTCTTCCTTTTTTCTCCCCTGCTGTCCCTGCCTCCCTCCCGCGCCGGCGGCCCCCTTTCCACCCTGCAAAGCACCTTTCCCACCCTCCTGCCTCCCAGCTGACTGCTCCCCCTGCCCCCTCCCCTTCTTAACGGCGCACTCCCAGGACCCCCCACAGGAAATGGAACAAAATCACCAACGAGCAACTCATCTCAACTCTTGCCAAATCCCTCCCTCCTCCCTCCGATGACCCCAACACAGCAGCATGCAATCTCAACTCATGGATCACCAAATGCGCTAACACTCTAGCCCCCTCCTGCTGACATTGGCCAAATGCGTACCTAAGAAAGCCAGCTGGTTCACCTCCAAACTCTAAGAACCAAAGCTCACCCACAGACGCTTAGAGAAAAAATGGAGGAACTGCCAAACCAGCGAAGACCTCACCTCATTCAGAGCCACAACCGCCACCCACCACCGAAACATCATGAGTGTAATGAAGGATGCACGCCAGGATCACATAAACTCCTCCACACACAACTCTAAGGAACTCTTGTCGGTCATCAACAAGTTTACAAATCCCCCCTCTGAAACTACCAGCATCCCCCCGTCATAGGAGCTCTGCGACAAACTCACCACCTTTTTCCACCTCAAGATCCAGGACATCTACGACAGCTTCCTCCATTGAAAAACCTGACACCAGAACCTGCAACCAACCCACTCCCATAGAACCACCCAGACCATCCACAGCTGGTCCATGCTCACTATGGAGGTGACAGTCAGCATCATGAACAGCTGGTCCATGATCATTCTGGAGCCCCCACAGACCCCTGCCCGCATCACATATACATCTGAGCCAGCACATCCATCACCCCGATCTCCGAAATATGATGAACTACTCCATCAACACTTGCACATTCCCTGAGGATTGGAAACACCCCAAAATACCCCCTCTTCTGAAGAAGCCCTTGGCCGACCCATCAGAACTAAAGAATTTCTGGCCCATCTTGCTGCTACCCTACCCCGCCAAAGTACTGAAGAAAGCAATATATGTACAACTATGGAATTGCAAGGCCAACAACTCCCTGGACAGCTCCCAGTCCTGTTTATGCAGCAACCACAGCATGGAGACAGCCCTCACGGCAGCCATCAACGACATCCGATCACTCCTAGATCCTAGATCCTGACCACACTGCAGCGCTCATACTCCTCAACCTCTCAGCAGCCTTCGACATGGTCTCCCACAGCGCACTATGCACCAGACTCCACGACATAGGAATCCGTGGAAGAGCCCTGGAATGGATCCACTCCTTCCTCACAGGGAAAACTCAGAGGGTCAGACTCCATCCCTACACATCCAGACCTACAGGAGTCAACTGCGGAGTCCCCCAAGGATCCTTACTGAGTCCCACACTGTTCAACGTATACATGGCCTCTCTCACAGCCATCGTCAGAAGCCACAAAATGAACATCGTGTCATATGCCGGTGACAAACAACTCATCATTTCCCTCACCGAAGACCTGGACATGGCCATAAGGAACTTCCACTCAGGAATGGCAGCTGTCACCATCTAGGTGAGAGAAAGCTGCCTTAAGCTCAACTCCAACAAGACTGATCTCATCATCTTCAGAAATGCCACCTCAGCTTGGGACGACTCCTGGTGGCCCACATCCCTCAGTGCCCCCCCCCGCCATGACTGAGCACACCTGCAACCTAGGCATCATCCTCGACTCTTCCCTGCTGGCACAAACTCCCCAAACTTCAGAATATCTTCAGATGGATCTCAGCAGACTGCCACAGGACAGTCACCCATGCCTTAGTCACAAGCAAGCCCGACTACGGCAACGCCCTCTCCGTCGACACCTCGACTAGAAACATCAAAAAACTACAACTCATCCAGAACGCCACAATCAGATTCATCCTGGACCTCCCACGTCGAGAACACATCTCCCAACACCTGATGACCCTCCACTGGCTCCCGGTCGAGAAATGAATCACCATCAAGCTACTCCCCCACACGTACAGGACCATACACAAAACAGAACCAGCCTACCTGAACCACCTTGTCTCCGTGCACAGGCCCGCGAGATCCTTCCGCTGCGGCCACTATCCCTCACATTCGTAAAACCACTGCCAGAGGACGATCCTTCACCTATATTACAGCAAAGAGCTGGAACAACCTTAAGACATGGCTCTTCAGATGAGGCCACCTCACCCCGCCCCGCTCCAGCACCTTGAGACCCTCACAGGTGAGAAGCCCGCGCTTTACAAAAACTGATTGATTGAACTGATGTAAGCTTGCATCTGGATCTGTACCTTCCTCTACTGCTAGGTGTAGGGCTTTATTCAAGGAGTGCATAAATCGTTCAACATCACCATTGGCATGTAGCTGCTGGGGCATGATCTTCCTGTGGCGGATTCACAGGTGTGCTAAGAACTCCTCAAATTCAGCCTCTTAGAATGGAGGTCTGTGGTTAAGTCAGATTTCCCCATGGAGATCAAATGCAAAGATCTTTTTCCAGGAGGGGGGCAACTTTGCCAAATGGTGTGGTGTCTGTCAGTTCCACCAACACGATATTTGGAGTATCCCTCGATCAGTTCTAGTGTCAAATGTCCATCTGGTAAGCTGCCAAAGTCTAGGCTCCCTTTTGACCACAGTGCTTCACTGACTCCACTAGTCTTTTGACATGCTGTACGGTGCTTTACTGGGCCATCCACAGCAGCATTTAGCCCTTGGAACCACAAGTTTTCCCTCAGGTGTGCCTTAGTTTTTGTGGTCCCTTGGTGTCTTTGGTGGGCAAGCTCGATTGCCCTCTGACAGAGAGCTGCTATGATGACATTTTGGTGGTCGCCAGGGGCTGTGCTCAGTTCATCCCCCACCCACCACAGTTGGGACAGTCATTCTTTGTCTGCGGGTGTCCAGTGGTTGGCATTGCAGAGAAATGTCTTCCATATTCCCCCTTTGAGGGTAGGGAGGGTCTGTTGGCGTGCCTCACTCTCCTGTGTGGCCTGACTGATCTCTTCTACAGTTAGTGCTTTTGACACCCTCTGTGGCTCACAAACCTTTCGTAGTCTTCATCTCTTGTTCATCTGATCCCACCTCTGCCCTTGTGCGGTGTCGTGATAGGAAATCAGCAGGATTCTTTGCCCTGGGACGGTTGATCACGGTGAACCAGTATTGTTGCATCTGCACCGCCCACCTCTCTTTCCGAGGTGTTGGGTGTGGGGCGATGCCAACAAGCAGCATGACTTATGACTTGTGATCTGTGACCACTTTGAACTCACTGTGGCAGAGGTATAAGTAAAAATCTTTGCATCCCCAGTTGATGGCCAGGGCCTCACACTCTATTTGGGCATAACAAGTTCCTGTTACTGTGAGGGCTCCGCTTGCAAACGCAAGGGGGACCCAAGAGACAGGCTCTTTCTTTTGTGTGAAGATGGCCCAAGGCTAACTGAGCTTGTGTCAACAATTAGTTCTGTCGTTTTCTCTAAGTCAAAGTAGTCCATAGTGGTGTTGGTCAGCAGCATCTTTTGATGTTCTCAAACTCAGTCTATTCCTTAGGGCCCAGACCCATTTGATGGCTGTCTTCATCAAGGCTGTGAGTGGTCTGAAAGCTTTGTGAGGTTGGATAGAAAGCACCCACACTAAGTGGCCGTGGCTAGGAAGCTTTGCACCTTGGTTGTTGGAACACCTTTGACTTTCTGGGGTACACCTTCAGCCCATCTTTGGTGAAGACACAGCAAAATAATTTGATCTGTGTCTCAAAGAATGTGCACTTTCTGCTACGCAGAAAAAAGCTGTGGACAAAACTGTCTGTATTTGCCGGTGATGATCCTCAAGGATGGAGGAATGTATGAGGATATCATCACCTGTTGCAGGCGGGAAAGAGTCTCCTGAATGGTGTTCTGAAAGAGTTCGGCTGCTGACGAGATCCTGAAATTCAGCCTCTTGTACTGTCTGTGCCCTACGTGAGTCAAAAATGTTGTACTGTACCAGTTCTCCAGAGCAAGCGATAGCTGATGATAGCCAGTGTTGAGGTCAAGTTTAGAAAACCATTGGGCTCCCCTGAGAGACACAATGGGGGTCATTCTGACCTCGGCGGTAAAAGGCCCTTACCGCCGGTCAGAAGTCCGCCATACTACCGCCGCGGCCGCGGTAGACCGCCACGGGCATTCTGACCACCAACTGTGAAACCGCCAAAAATCCGACATCCAAGGAAGGCCGCCACATCAGCGGGCCGCGGAAAACTGGAGATGACCAAACCTCCACCGTCACGCCAACACAAACACACCCATGCCATTCTGACCCACGAATCCACGCTGCAGTCTTTCAACCGCGGTATTCCATAGGCGGTACACACCGCCGCGGTCAAAATACACACACAGCCACATTGGACAATTTGAAATACGCACACCTGACACACATACAAACAACGCTCCCACACATCCAATCAACTATAAAACACACACCCACCTCACCCACAAACCCCCACTAGTTGGAAATCGGAGCGAAGGCGAGAGCGAGAGATAGTGATAGCGAGCACAGCATTAGAAAACCCCAACACACACAGGAACACAACTTCATCACCCACACCACATCTACGCACACATCACCACATATCACCACGCACATCACCACAAACACCACCCCACACCTCATCCACACCACCCCATGGCACCCCAAAGACACCCAAGGTTTTCGGACCAAGAACTCCGGGTCATGGTGGAGGAAATCATGAGGGTTGAGCCCCAGCTCTTCGGCACACAGGTGCAGCACACCACCATAGCAAGGAAGGCTGAACTATGGCAAAGGATCGTAGACAGGGTCAACGCTGTGGGACAGCATCCCAGAAATCGGGAAGATATCAGAAAGCGATGGAACGACCTACGGGGGAAGGTGCGCTCGATGATCTCCAGGCACAACATCGCTGTGCAGAAGACTGGCGGCGGACCCCCACCCACCCCACCCCAATTCACAGCATGGGAGCAAGAGGTGGTAAACATCCTGCATCCTGATGGCCTCGCTGGAGTACAAGGAGGAATGGACTCTGGTAAGTAGAATCTCAACTACTTCACCCCCCCCCCCAAACACCAGCATGCCAACCCCCCCCCCTCACCCCCAATCTCACCCCCCAGCACATAACCTCCCTGCCAATGTCTCACCAGCACAACCCACCCTAAACAACACCAACCCCTGAATGCCAACACAAACCATAGACAGCCACCACCAAAGCATGACCATTGCACATACCCATACACCCCCCCAAACCCCCACAACACCTCCCACAAGGGAATCCCAGCACTGGGGGACAAGGGCACCCAAAATGCACGCCATGGCACACACAGAAACAATAACCATACTCCTTTACCCCTGCAGGGCCCGAACGACAACACACCGCCATGGAGGGTCCAGAGATGTCCATCCCACCCCCAGAACAGGGCCCCAGCGAGGACAGCAGCTCTGTCGACCTAGAACCTGACGACCAGCCCGGACCATCGGGGACCTCTGGACAGTCGGTTCCCCACACACAGACACAGGCCACAGCAGACCCAAACCCCTCTGGGAACACCATCACAGCTCCCACCCAGCGGGTCCATGCCTCTGTCCCGCGGACGCGTCAATCAGCGGTGTGTCCGCCACTACAGGGCACCCAGGCTGACCCAACACCCCAACAACAACAGGGACCTGGGGGCAGTGGTAGTGGGCACACCGTCCAGGGGACAGAGGCCCGGGGAAACAGGGCAACTGGGAGGGCTGCTGTGCGACAGGGGGGGGAGGACAGGCCCAGGGAACCGACTCTCCAAGAGGCCCTCACCACCATCATGGGAGCGTATCATCACTCCCAGGAGACGATGGCGACGGTTCACCGAGATCCAGGCACAGCGGGAGGAACGGAACATGGGGTTCAGCAATGAACTCCGGGCCATCGCTACCGCAATGGGGACCATAGTCCAGGCCCTCAACCGCATTGAAACCACATTGCGGGACCATGTGGCACCGCAAAGGGCCCCTGTCACTAGCCAGGAACAGCCTACCACCTCCGCCGGCGCTAGTGGTCAGGAGGCCCCCACAGAACGACGGGCCACCAGAACCCCACCTCCTGCTGAAGAACAACCACCCCGCAAGAGGAACCTGAGATCTCAAAGGAAGACAGAGTAGGATGCCAAGACCCCCGCCAGTCTAATATCCCCCCGGATGTCATTCCACTGTCCCACAGTGTCACCCTGTCCAACCTTGAACTGCCCCTGCTCCATCCTTCCACTGCCATATGAACAATGCACCTGTGCGACCGAGAACTGGACTCTGCCATGGACATAACTCCACCCTCACCCTTCACCGTTTTAATATCATGTACCAAAATATAGCACTAAAAATAAATCACTCATTGCACATAAATCATTCTGGAGTCAGCCTGTATTATTTACAAATGTATAACACATTACTTATCAATAATGTTCTGTTACATATGTGTGGACAACATACCGATGTCAATAAGCATTAGTCCATGGGCTAACCAGGCAGAAGTCACGCAGTGGGTCATACAGCACTGAAAAGGGAAGGGAAAAGTAAACTTCAGCTTAAAAGAACTGGGGGGAAATACACAAAGTAAAGATGCAGGGGGCATTCACTAAATGGTAAATGGCGTGGTTGATTCCTACCTGTGTGCTACTGAAAATACTGTAGGATAACTCTGTCCCTGTTGTCTGGGTCGTCCTCTTCGTCTTCCTCCTCTTCACTCTCCGCAGGCTCCACAGCATCTTCAACACCACCATCTGGACCATCCTCCTGCAGGAAGGGCACCTGACGTCGCAATGCCAGATTGTGAAGCATACAGCAGGCCACGATGATCTGGCACACCTTCTTTGGTGAGTACATCAGGGATCCCCCTGTCATATGTAGGCACCTAAACCTGGCCTTCAGGAGGCCAAAGGTTCTTTCAATGACCCTCCTAGTTCGCCCATGGGCCTCATTGTACCGTTCCTCTGCCCTGGTCCGGGGATTCCTCACTGGGGTCAATAGCCAAGGCAGGTTGGGGTAACCAGAGTCACCAATTAGCCACACACGTTGTCTCTGTAGCTGTTCCATCACATAAGGGATGCTGCTATTTCGCATCACATACGTGTCATGCACTGACCCAGGGAACATGGCATTCACATGGGAGATGTACTGGTCAGCCAAACAGACCACCTGAACGTTCATCGAATGGTAACTTTTCCTGTTTCTGTACACCTGCTCATCGTCTTTTGGGGGTACTAAAGCCACATGGGTCCCATCAATGGCACCAATTATGTTGGGGATATGTCCAAGGGCATAAAAATCACCCTTCACAGTGGCCAAATCAACCTCCTCAGGGAATACAATGTAGCGCCGCATGTGTTTCGTCAGGCAGACAACACTCTAGACAAGATTTTTGAAAACATAGGCTGAGACATTCCAGATGACATGGCCACTGTTTGTCTGGAATGAGCCACTTGCCAAAAAATGGAGGACTGACAGAACCTGCACTAGAGGGGGAATTCCTGTGGGTTGGCGGATGGGGGACATCAGGTCTGGCTCCAGCTGGGCACACAGTTCATGTATAGTGGCTCGGTCAAGTCGGTATCGTAGTATGATGTGGCGTTCTTCCATTGTCGACAGGTCCACCAGCGGGTGGTGCCTAGGAAGGACAACATGGAGCACAGAGTCAAGCAAGTCACAGGTACGTTCACCACTGCATGCACAGTACACGAAAAGGTATGGATGGCTATGTTTGGATGTGTGGCAATGCAAGGCCTAGGCCTGTGTGACGCAGTTGAAATTAAGCCATGTGGGCCCTTGAAATGGCGGCTGCCTGACCGGTGAAGTGGGACAATGGGATGTGAGGTCAATGCGCTGGCGTGGCACACCGTGGCGGTAGGCGGTCGAAGACCGCTATACGAACCCGCATTGGTTAACATTGATACCTATGGGATTCAGGAGCCAATGACGATGTGCGCCGGCGGTCACGGTACGCACCGCCGCGGTACGCACCGCCGCGGGCGTGACCGCCATTTTCTATCTGCCTAATCACTCGATACCTGATCATCCACAGGAGAGGACCTATACTGCAAGTGCTGCTGTGACCTCGGTCTGGAAGTGACAATGGCTGCTGCGACTGGGGAAAGGGCCCCTGCCTTCACGTCTGAAGAGTTGGAGAAACTAGTGGATGGGGTCCTCCCCCAGTATGCGCTACTCTACGGTCCTCCAGACCAACAGGTGAGTACACTGAGTGCACATTGAATGGGTTATGCCTGTGTGGAGTGGGGTGGATGTAAGTTGTTGGGGTGGGGAGAAAATGAGGACTGCAACGCACGACTGATGAGAGAATGGGCCACATGGCAAGGTTGGGGAGGGGGGGCATGTACTCCAAACATCCCGAAATTTCACGTATTCTCTTTCCCACCCTGTACATGTCTAACAGGTGAGCGCCCATCAGAAAATCGACATTTGGCGTGCCATCGCCAAGGAAGTCCGGGCCCTGGGGGTCTACACCAGACGGGGCACCCACTGCCGCAAGAGGTGGGAGGACATCCGCCGCGGAACCCGTAAGACCGCCGAGTCACTGCTGGGGATGGCCTCCCGACCTAGGAGGGGTGCCAGTCGTACCCTGACCCCCCTGATGTCCCGGATCCTGGCGGTGGCCTACCCTGATTTGGATGGGCGATTGAGGACATCACAGCAGACACAAGGGGGTGAGTACCTGCACATTCTGCTATCCTTAAGCGCAGTTGAGGCGTCTGGGTGGGGGAGGAGGGCCGTGGGTGACACTAGGCCAGGGCGCTTTCTGTAGTGTAGTCCCCTCCCTTAGACATGGCCCTGTGCCCCCGCCCCCCACCTCTGTAGGGTGCCAAGTACAGCTATCCATGGTCCTGCATCACCCATGTGCGCGTCTGTTGTCCCTAGACCTGTTGGCTTAGTCAGAAGTACTGAGTAGTGTACCCCAATTTCGCGGCTTAGTGCATGAGGCACCTGTGTCTGTCCTCTCCGCCAACGGTATTGACAAGGCATACACTCAACTTTGTATTATTTCTCCCCCCACCCTTATTCTTTGTCTTCTTGTGCATCAGCATCATCAGGCGGAGGAGAATTGGCGTCGGAGCACGAGGGAGCTGCAAGTCACAATGCCCCGGTGGGCACTGGAACAGACACCGAGGGCACCAGTGATCCGGAGGGCGAGGGGAGCACCACAACGGGGACCGGTGAAGACACCAGCGACACGGACACGTCCTCGTTTGGGAGCTCCCTAGCGGTGGCGGCAACATCCGGGCCCCCGCCTCCACAGGTACAGCCGCCACCCAGCGCTCCAGCTCCGCCCTCCCAGCAGCCCCTCAGCCTTCGCTCCGTGCCCGCTCGCCCAGGAAGGCGGGCGTCTCCTTCGCCCCAGGCACCTCAGCCCCTGCCCCAGTTACCCCTGCTGCCCTCAGTGCGGAGCTCATTGACCTCGTGAGGACGCTCATTGTTGGGCAGACTACCCTTTTGAATGCCATCCAGGGGGTGGAAAGGGAGGTGCATCAGAGCAATGCCTACCTGGAGGGCATTCATTCGGGTCAGGCTGCCCATCAACGATCGTTCACTGCTCTGGCCTCAGCACTGACGGCAGCCATTGTCCCTGTCTCCAGCCTCCCTCTTCTAACTGCCTCCACCCTTTCTCTGTCTCCTGTCCCTCAGCCTATCCCATCCACACCATCAGACCAGCCTGCACACACCTCAACACCCAAGGCCAGATCATCCAGACACAAGCACCACAGGACACACAAGCATTCACCCCAGCAACACCCAGATGCAGACATTCCAACAGTCACTACCACCTCTGTGTCCCCCTCCTCCTCGTCTCCCTCCTCCCTCCCTGTGACGTCTACACTCACACCTGCATGCACACCACCATCAGCCAGTGCTTCCATCACCAGCACACCCTCCACTACAGTCCTCACACGTGCAGTCACCACCCCCACTGCCATCTACACGTCCCCTGTGTCCTCTCCCACTGTGTCTGTCACCCCCTCTTCCAAGACACATAAACGCAGGCAGACACCCAAACAACAGCCAACCACCTCACGACAGCCTACGCCTCAGTCACCTGCACCCAAAGACAGCACACCTGACTCTCCTACAACCACATCCTCTTCCTCCACTTCCATCACCACTACTCCTACCCTTTACCTTGGTCCTAAGAAATGTTACCTCTCTAATCTTAACCTCTTTCCCTCCCCTGACCCACCCCCTCCATCGGTTAAGAGTCCCAAGAGCACCTCAGCCACCACCAGCCCAGCTTCGAGTGTCCAAGTGGTGCATGGCTTCTGGAGTCCACACTTTGGCGGCAGTGACACTTCACTGAGCAGCAAGGGGACATCCAGCCCACCCCCAGGCAAGAGGACACGTAAACTGAAGGGCCACCGTGAGAGGACTGAGACAGCTGCCCCCAAGGAGCCAACAACGGCCACTTCACCTGCCACAACAGCCAGGGGAGGCAAGGGCCCGAGAGCCCCATCTAAGGAGCGAAAGGGCAGCAGGGCGGAGAGGTCATCCATCAGGAGCGCGGAGCTGGAGGGCCCCTCAAGCCCCATCCCGCCTGCAAGGGACGACAGCAAAGGGCCCAGGACTCCGTCCCCGAAGGGGCCTGCCACTGCACAGTCGGAGGGCGAGTGATCAGGGTGTCCAGCCGAGGTCTGGCTCCCTAGACTTCCTGAAAGAGCACCGCTGAAGAGGGCCCCGCTGTGCAGAAGAGCAGCGCTGAACAGGGCCCCGCCGTGAAGACAGGCACCGCTGAACAGGGCCCCGCCGTGAAGACAGGCACCGCTGAACAGGGCCCCGCCGTGCAGAAGAGCACCGCTGAACAGGGCCCCGCCGTGAAGACAGGCACCGCTGAACAGGGCCCCGCCGTGAAGACAGGCACCGCTGAACAGGGCCCCGCCGTGCAGAAGAGCACCGCTGAACAGGGCCCCGCCGTGCAGAAGAGCACCGCTGAAGAGGGCCCCGCCGTGCAGAAGAGCACCGCTGAACAGGGCCCCGCCGTGAAGACAGGCACCGCTGAACAGGGCCCCGCCGTGAAGACAGGCACCGCTGAACAGGGCCCCGCCGTGTAGAAGAGCACCGCTGAACAGGGCCCTGCTGTGAAGACAGGCACCGCTGAACAGGGCCCCGCCGTGAAGACAGGCACCGCTGAACAGGGCCCCGCCGTGAAGACAGGCACCGCTGAACAGGGCCCCGCCGTGCAGAAGAGCACCGCTGAACAGGGCCCGCTGTGAAGACAGGCACCGCTGAACAGGGCCCCGCCGTGAAGACAGGCACCGCTGAACAGGGCCCCGCCGTGAAGACAGGCACCGCTGAACAGGGCCCCGCCGTGCAGAAGAGCACCGCTGAACAGGGCCCCGCTGTGAAGACAGGCACCGCTGAACAGGGCCCCGCCGTGAAGACAGGCACCGCTGAACAGGGCCCCGCCGTGAAGACAGGCACCGCTGAACAGGGCCCCGCCGTGCAGAAGAGCACCGCTGAACAGGGCCCCGCCGTGCAGAAGAGCACCGCTGAACAGGGCCCGCCGTGCAGAAGAGCACCGCTGAACAGGGCCCCACCGTCTCAAGCACCGCTCCTCTGGGCCCTTCCTGTCAAGCACCGCTCCGCTGGGCCCCGCCGTCTCAAGCACCGCTCCGCTGGGCCCTTCCTGTCAAGCACCGCTCCGCTGGGCCCCGCCGTCTCAAGCACCGCTCCGCTGGGCCCTTCCTGTCAAGCACCGCTCCGCTGGGCCCCGCCGTCTCTAGCACCGCTCCGCTGGGCCCTTCCTGTCAAGCACCGCTCCGCTGGGCCCCGCCGTCTCAAGCACCGCTCCGCTGGGCCCTTCCTGTCAAGCACCGCTCCGCTGGGCCCCGCCGTCTCAAGCACCGCTCCGCTGGGCCCTTCCTGTCAAGCACCGCTCCGCTGGGCCCCGCCGTCTCAAGCACCGCTCCGCTGGGCCCTTCCTGTCAAGCACCGCTCCGCTGGGCCCCGCCGTCTCAAGCACCGCTCCGCTGGGCCCTTCCTGTCAAGCACCGCTCCGCTGGGCCCCGCCGTCTCAAGCACCGCTCCGCTGGGCCCTTCCTGTCAAGCACCGCTCCGCTGGGCCCCGCCGTCTCAAGCACCGCTCCGCTGGGCCCTTCCTGTCAAGCACCGCTCCACTGGGCCCCGCCGTCTCAAACACCGCTCCGCTGGGCCCTTCCTGTCAAGCACTCCCCAGGATATGGCAGTGGGCAATCCAACCACTGTAGAGACATTGAGAGACTGTGGTTTTGCACTCCCCAGGATATGGCAGTGGGCAATCCAACCACTGTAGAGACATTGAGAGACTGTGGCTTTGCACTCCCCAGGATATGGCAGTGGGCATGGTGGCCCCTTCGTGGGTCTGGCGTCGTGGACTCATGTGGCTGAGGTGCCCCCCCTTCCCTTCCCCCTGAGGTGCCTGTAGTTTTGTCATCAGATGCCCCTGCAGTGTTCTCTCCAAAGGACTCAGGTCTCGTGTGTGGGCTTTGCCCTTGTGTTGCTACACTTTGGCCCACGGACAAATCGTTACTACGTGAAATGTGCAGGACTGATTTCTGCAGTTGTCCACTGCTGTGTATATAGACTTTTTAAATGTAAATATTCTGGCTAGTTGACCAATACTTATCGGAGGCTATTTTGGACATAAATATTTATTGACAATTTTGAAATGTCATTGCATTTTTTACGGGGGTTTGGTTGGTGTCACTGTGACTTGTTGCTCTGCATTGGTGTGTACAGATTGGGGGGGGGGTTGCATATGTGTGTGCCCGTAACCTTTCGTCCTCCCCCCTCCCGTGTGTCGTAGGTGCTGTACTCACCGTTGACGTCTGCGCCGGAGTTCGTACTCGTGGTAGATGAGCAGGTAGACGAGAGCAGGTATGATGTTCAATTCGGGTTCCATGCTGTCCTCCGTACTCGTGGAGTGCGTAGAGGTGAGCGTTTTCACATTCGTAGTCTGTTTCCGCCGTGTTTTTATCGGCGGGGCTCCCGCCCCGGAAAAGGTGGCGGATTGGTGGGTCATGATAGTGTGGGCGGTACATTGTCTGCCGCCTGGCTGTTGGCGGTGACCGCCGCGCTGTTTGTCGGTCCCGCCGTGGCGGTCGGAGTGTTATTGTGGCGGGCTGTGTTGGCGGTTCCCGCCAGGGTCAGTATTCCATTTTTTGGACCGCCGGCCTGTTGGCGGTTTGGCCGCCGCTTTATCACCGACTGCCAGGGTTAGAATCACCCCCAATATATCTTCTATGGTGGGAGTGATGTGTCTCTCCACCTTGATTGTGCAGTTGGGGAAGTGCATGCCAGTGCACTGCCGGATCACCCCCGGTTGTTTTGGCTACTATCGGGGAGACCCTTAGGGTGGGGTCTGACACTTTCCGTATGACCCAAGGTGTTCAGGTTTCTCAAGTTTTCATACCACCAGTGCCGGAGGTGGAATGGTACTCCCTGGTGTCTAAGTGCTGTCCGTTTAATCGATGTGTCGATATGCAGTTTGATTGGTGCTCCTTCAGGCATCCTAGCCCTTGAAATAGCTGAGGTTATTGTTCCAGGATACGATCAACATGAAGGCATGGACTGTACATGGAAAGGAGACTTGTTTAAGATCTTCTGTTGTGTAGCACCCCAACAGTGTTTCTTTCACTTCCTTGGTGGTATGGAACTTGGCTGGGGTCTGTTTGTTGCAGATTTGCACCATTACATCATTCACACCATCCAGTGGGAAAGGACCTTATATATATTGGCTTGGGTTGGTGAAAGTGTTAGCTGGGACTTCTGGTGGTTGTACTGTCTCACACTCATGACATTAACAGAGACTCATAATTTGATGAGCGCCTTGCCTGCAGTGCCTGTCATGATCATGTAACACATTGGTGGGGGTTGCCTGTTATCAGTCACCAGAGCAGTGCATGATAGGAGGAGCATGTTCTCTTATTCTGAGGTGTCAGCCACCCAGTAGTTATGTGCCCACGAGCAGGGACTCCTAGACTGTGCTGATTTCCATCATCGAGCATGAGATTATGTACTGTTGCCAAGGGCACCAATCTCTCTCTTTCTCTCCGTCCTCTGTCGCCACTGTGGCAGACCCTGGCACAGTGATTCATCTTGCCACAGCAGCAGCAACTGTTGTCCTGAACGGGGCACTTCTCCAGCAGGTGTACTTCCCTGGCACAATTCTTGCATTGACGGTCAGAGTTGCGGTTACCTGCACTTGTCCTTCTGGGCAGGGGTCTGCTCAGTATGGCGTCGACTGACTCGGTCTTGATGGGTGGAATTTTCCCCAGGTTTTGTGGGGCTGAGGATGTCGTCAGGATGTCGTCATCTCCACAACATGGCAGGGCAACAGGTCATTGAACTGTGCCAAGACGAGAATCTTCACTAGACTGAATGCTGGGTTGGCACAAGATGAAGTCCCTCAATGCCACTTACTGCAGCCCTGTATGATTTTGTCCTGTAATTCTTTTGTCTGGTGATTGTTGGTGCACCTGGTTACGCAGTGTGTGTAGAATGTGTCAATGGTTTCCACTTCTCTCTGTTGGGCCTGCCCTAGCTTGAAGCATTCAAAATTGAGGTTCAACTCTGGGTTGAAGTACGTGTTCATCTTTCAGATAGCTGCTTCATTGTCATCGTCAGCGCCAGTCCCATTCAGGTGTTCAAACCGTTTGTAAATCTTTTCCCCAGCAAAGTGGAGTGACAGAGGTTGTTTAATGGTATCAACCATTTCCTGGGTTCCCCGGAAATATTTGTTAAGCTGTCCCACCCATGTCTTCCACTTTGCAGCAACGGTGGCAGGGTCAGCAAGCTCATGGAATAGCTGGAGGCCCAGCAGGGTGTTATGTCCTCTCGGTGCTCCTGTTGGCTGAGCGGGCATATTAATTTACTCTAGTAACCATGTGCGTATCTATGGTACTGAAGCCACTTGCCAGATTCTGGCTGTTAGGGGCACTTCCTCTTCCCAACAGGGATCTTGTCATGTGAATGGCTTTAAGAGGGTTCTTCCTGGGCCACAGTCTGTACAAGGGGAGGGTCACCACCAACTTTGGGATCCAGAGACTAACTAAGGTGGCAATATGCTGGACGTCGGCTCTGACATACGACATGCAGGCAGCGGTGAGCCAAAATCGCCACAGCACTGTGCCTGTTTCACCAGTCCCCTCCTATGCTGTGCAATCACCACAGGTTCTAGACTAGGGTGCAGTAACGGCCCTGCTATAGTCAGGCACTGATGCACCCCCTCAGGTATCGTGGGCCCTCACACAGGCCACACGTGTGATCAATGGTGTTGACACATGCAGGCGCTGAAGAGCAGTGCCCTGTGTGCTGGATGGTAGGGTCACTGAATGAGTGTGGCTGTACTGCCCTGGCTCCACGGCCACATGCAATGCCTTTGAGGCCAAGGGGCAACAGGCTTATGTGCACGAGGGAGCATCTCCATTTCTCGTCCCCAAAGTAAGCCCACACTTGCGGTAAGGCTTAGGGCCACTGGTGGGTCGGTTGCACAAGAACACAGTAATTTCTATGGTGGGACTGATCCCGGGAGGTCAAGAGCCTATTCATTTATACCTGACGTCTGTGCCCGGTTGCCATGCTGCATGGGGGTTGGGGTTTAAACACAGAAGAGCCGGGTGGTTCATTACACATAACAAGCCTCAAAGTGCTGAACCTAACTTCGCCAGCAAAAAAGAAAACCAATATCAACTTATTGAAAAGTTCGATCCATCACTTATTTATTAGCTTCCTTTGTGGTGCTCTAACATTTTCCAAATGGGCAACACAGAGACCTACCCAGATGTGACTCTGTCCACGTTGTGCAATTCAGAGATATTGGAAGAGGATATATTGCAGAAGAAGTGGCTTCTTCCAAAGACTTACATGATCAAAAACACACCAGCAGCAATAGCATTCTGGTTCCAGCAAGTGCTATGCAACTTCCAATACCACTGGGGCACAATCAGTTCACACGGCTGGCTCCTGGATACAGCAATAAAGGTTTAGTGATTCCTTTGAATGATATCCTAAAGCCAAAAGAACCCACAAAAATACCACACCCCATATCTCGGTGGCCACCCTACAAAAATGAGCCTTCGAGCGGCAACACATGATGAAGCTTCAGAACCTAGGAGGGGAGAGCGGGTTACCCTTGATTGAGCTTGAGGATCCATTTCAGAGCATCACCCTTGATTGACCATGAGATCGCAGGTGGTGAGAGCCTGTTACCCTTGATCGAGTCTGAGACTGCAGGAGGTCAGTGTGTTACCTTTGATCAAGCCTCAAATCACAGGTGGTGGGAGCATGTTAACCTTGGTTAAGCCAAAGAGGGAAGGTCAGAACGTGTTACCCTTGATTGAGTCTGAGAACAGAATTCAGAGCGGGTTACCCTGGTCTGAGCATAAGGCTCTTAGATGTGACATTGTGGTGTCTATGATGGAGTGTATGCCCCTAGGGATGTGAGTGCCTGGTAGCCATTATGGAGCCTTAAGGTTTGTGAACTAAATATTTGTAACCTATAGTATAGCTTGGAGCCTCAGGAGGCAAGCTCTTGATATCAATAATAGAACCTGACACTTTGGGAAATTAGGTCACAGTACCTAAATTTAGCCTGGGATCCCAAAAACATAAGAGCTTGGTGCCCATGAAACAGCCTCAACTTCCTTGGAAGATAGTGCGTAGTAACTATGATAGATCTGAGACCACAATTAAGTGAGGGCTTTGTGTTCATCATGATAGAGCCTAAGGCTGATTGGAGCTAGAGGCCAGAGACCCCTGACGGAGTCCAAACCCACAGGGTTTGAAAGCCTGGGGTCCATGATAGAATCTAACGTTCCTGAAGGTGAGGACCTGTCACCCTTGATAGATTCGTAGAAACCCCCCCCACCTCTACACCCCCCCCCCTCTCCCCTGAGTGGGTGAGGTCCTGATACACCTGGTAGATCCTGGTCCCACACAGATTCTCTGACCCCACTTCTCTTTGTAAATTTCAGGGTCACTCCAGCTTCATCACTCACTTGGACTGGTCCAAGGACAGCAAGTTCATCATGTCCAACTCCGGGGACTACGAGATCTTGTACTGTGAGTATTGTTTAGTTTTCCAGAGAGTGGATACTGAGAGATCCTATAGTATGAACTTGTAACACTGTTACTAATGGTAGAACATGGACTTACAAATGCAACCAACATGATATAATATAGCTTTAGTTCTGACTACAGTTGCACCAACCAAAACCACGTCTAGGCCCTGCCTGGTCTACCTTTGTAGGTTCTGACAATTAACCACCCTGCCTAATGTTTTACAGTGTAGAGTCACTATGAGAATTAGTACTGCGAGTATGAAGGGGAAGCTTTTGGAGGATGGAACTTGTGGTTTTAGGGTAAATACAATGTAGTGCTGTATTGGTGTGTATTCAGGAAACACGGCAAAGTATAGTCTTTAACTTCGGTGGAAAAATGGTACTCCCTACTTTCACCAAAGCACTTCCCCCTACTCCCAGCTGCCAATTCAAAGGCTGGACAGAGGCAAGGATCCAGCATGTGTCATGGTGGAATCTCCACTCCCTGTAATCGTGTTCCATGCACCCCCACCCTTCCGCCCAGCTTGCAAACCCATTGGCATTTCTCACAACCTCTGTGACAAAGACGTGGACACAGAGGGAGGATGGAAGTTGGCCCAGTTACCTCAATATAAATTTTAGCGTCCCCTCCCTGTGACCATCACTGAGGATTTCATTGATTTCAGATGGTTCTCCTTGGTTTCGTAAGGATTTAGGAGAAGATAACATGACTTCTCACCCCAATCCTTAGGTGACCTAGATAATCCAAATTATTATCCTCCATAAAGTGGATGACACTCTGGCTCGAGATCCCCTTGGCTTTACTGATGACAGAGAGCTGCTTCCTTACGACAAAGAGATTTCATAGTAAACCCCTTCAGGCAAAGGCACCTGTGCACAGCTAATAAGAGGACGTACTTGGATTCCTTGACTTGCTTTGTTTGTGACATAATATTAGGGATTTTGCAGGAGTGCAGAGAACCATCCTATTGTTCTGTTGGTGAGCCTGCAGGGCTACCCGGTTGATTAGGGCAGCAGTAAGTCAGTGTGTGCATCTGTCAGCTACTCCCTTTTCATTTCCTGACCACAACCCTGCTGCTTTCAAATTTGGGAGGTAGTCCTGCTGGATGCCAGGTCAGTAAAATGAAAGAGTACGTTGTAGAACTGCGTGGAGAAAAAGCTTCCACAAAGGGATAGCCAAAGTCCTAACTTAGCTTCTTTCTACATTCTATGAACCCTGTTTGACCTAGTCACATTCCTTTCCTTCTCTCGTCTTCCTGCCCTCACTTTCTGTTGGTTTGTGTGCCCTTTCTCTGGAGCCACTCCATCTCTCTCGGCTTACTCTTAACTGTTGCTCCTTTTCTCTTTCATGTCCTTTTTTGTGGCCTATGTTTCTATTTGTTGTTTCTCTTTGCTTTATTATCTGGCCTCAAACGCCCCCCTTCACTGAACTTTGCCTGTCCTGTTGGCCTCTTATCTGGCCAAGCCAATCTGTACTGCCTGGTGCCTTTCCACAAAAGCCTCACTGTGTCCTCTTAGCCCCATATCACTTGTTTGCTTTGCAGGGGACGTGGCAGGAGGCTGCAAACTCCTGAGGAACCGCTTTGACAGTCGTGATCGTGAATGGGCAACATACACCTGTGTGCTGGGTTTCCACGTCTTTGGTGAGTCTAGTAAGGGTCTGAAGGGCATTGTTAGTCATGGAGGCAGCTTCATACAGAGCAAAGACAAGACGTAAGGATCTCGAAAAGCCAGTGCAGCCAAGTGTCATTGCTTTGCATACCATCCATTGTCTAGTGTACACTGATGAGTGCAGTGGGACCTTTTAAAGAGTATTAACCTTGCCTTGTTTCATATACACTCTGGCAGACCGCTTTTGGGACGCTGGCTGTGAAGAAAGGATATGGAAGGTGCATGAGGCAGAAGTCATTGGTCGTCCATTTTTATTTATCACTTCTAAGCTATTTTAGGCTCCCAACTACTCTGAAACATGTGAGCAGAAAAAAACACCCCTCGATCAAACAGGCATCCTTCTATTTGTTATGAACTTCTTAGGTTGCCATTGTACCTGCTGCTGCTCTGTTCAGTGGAGTTTGGTTGTAGTCATACAACTATCCCTTCTGTTTCTTCTCAACCCTCCCTCCGGTTTTCTGGTGGACTATACATTTACTTTGCTGGTTGGAAGTGGGTGGAATGGAGGGGGAGTCCTTTGAGGAAGAAGATGAACCCTGCAATTTCCTAGTTTGGGAAACCCCAAATCATTGCTGAAATGTGTCCCTGAGACCAAGAATGGCCAAAGAGAGGAACCAGTCAGTGCTACCATTGCATGTGAAAATGGCAGCTAGGGCAATCTCATTGACTGATTTGGTTGGAGGCAAACTGCAGGGGTGCCCAGCAACCAGTCTGGAGCATGCACAGAGCAAACTGTATTTTTTTAGAGAAGACCACAATAGTGTGTAAACCGAACCTGTATTTATGAGTACTCCACCAAACACCATCTTAAGAGAGAGAGTGACAAGTTTACAAAGGCAAGTGTCCCTATTTGGTGGCAGGGACTCCCACGCTGCCAGATGCACTCACTGTTAGCTGAATGACTTTCGGACTGAACCCCTCTGATAAACATGAGTCTGGAATCGCCTCTTTATGTACTCTCAATGATGCTGGAACTGATCAGACTCATTCATTGTGGTTATCTCGTTTCACTTGTAGTTGTTGAACCAGACTTTTTTTCCCTTTTGATTGTCAAAATGGAACTATAATTCAGACGTGTTTAAAATTAAACAGTTATATAATTTATCTCCAAATTGGTGACCTTGCATTTTGAAATGAATGCAAAGATTATCAAAGCCTAACATTGTGTAAACTGTTCAGATAACCACATTGTCCTGTTCAACAAGAGTCTTTTTTCACTCTATAGAGTTCCATTAAGCTCCCCAAATCCCAAGGCATCCAGATCTACAGATGTTTTAGAACAAGGCTGTGGCTCCTCCTGAGCTTCTTAAAGTCTGTAACTTTTTTTCAATGGCCACTGATCATTTAGGTACTTGAACTATTAGTAAGTCCCTGGCTTTGGAAATCTTTCTCTCTTCTTGCAAGGAAGCAGGTTTTGATCTACACAAACAATTCCACAGGCATGTTTTATATTTAGAAGCAGCGCTGCACTCACTTAAAAGATCAATGTCACTGGATCAGTGAGAGGGAGTGACCGAGTGGGGTATTTCCAATTTGGTGACCCCATTTTTGGGGGTAAACCCAACCCAGAGCGTGATTGACTCAACTGGGGTTATTCTTTGCCACAAAAGAGGTCCCTTCTTTCAGGCCTAACCTAATTGGTCCTCTTCCTTTATGGTCCTCCATTACAGAGCTTTTTACATCAAAGATAAACACAGTGCAGCATGGACATGCAGAGATTTGGCTTCATAGAGAGCAGCCTCCTACTTCAGTCTAGGCTGGAGTTTTAGTTTACATTTTATTTCTTTGTAGAACCCCGTGCTAATCCCCACAAAGAAAGGTCTAAATTCTTCTCTTTCCTTAATCACCAATGTTAATGCTTCTTGTCTGAACCTATCGGTTACTAATGTTTGCGCCTTTCCAGAAGCATCTTCCTCTTACCTGTACAGGGAGTGCAGAATTATTAGGCAAATGAGTATTTTGACCACATCATCCTCTTTATGCATGTTGTCTTACTCCAAGCTGTATAGGCTCGAAAGCCTACTACCAATTAAGCATATTAGGTGATGTGCATCTCTGTAATGAGAAGGGGTGTGGTCTAATGACATCAACACCCTATATCAGGTGTGCATAATTATTAGGCAACTTCCTTTCCTTTGGCAAAATGGGTTAAAAGAAGGACTTGACAGGCTCAGAAAAGTCAAATATAGTGAGATATCTTGCAGAGGGATGCAGCACTCTTAAAATTGCAAAGCTTCTGAAGCGTGATCATCGAACAATCAAGCGTTTCATTCAAAATAGTCAACAGGGTCGCAAGAAGCGTGTGGAAAAACCAAGGCGCAAAATAAATGCCCATGAACTGAGAAAAGTCAAGCGTGCAGCTGCCACGATGCCACTTGCCACCAGTTTGGCCATATTTCAGAGCTGCAACATCACTGGAGTGCCCAAAAGCACAAGGTGTGCAATACTCAGAGACATGGCCAAGGTAAGAAAGGCTGAAAGACGACCACCACTGAACAAGACACACAAGCTGAAACGTCAAGACTGGGCCAAGAAATATCTCAAGACTGATTTTTCTAAGGTTTTATGGACTGATGAAATGAGAGTGAGTCTTGATGGGCCAGATGGATGGGCCCGTGGCTGGATTGGTAAAGGGCAGAGAGCTCCAGTCCGACTCAGACGCCAGCAAGGTGGAGGTGGAGTACTGGTTTGGGCTGGTATCATCAAAGATGAGCTTGTGGGGCCTTTTCGGGTTGAGGATGGAGTCAAGCTCAACTCCCAGTCCTACTGCCAGTTCCTGGAAGACACCTTCTTCAAGCAGTGGTACAGGAAGAAGTCTGCATCCTTCAAGAAAAACATGATTTTCATGCAGGACAATGCTCCATCACACGCGTCCAAGTACTCCACAGCGTGGCTGGCAAGAAAGGGTATAAAAGAAGGAAATCTAATGACATGGCCTCCTTGTTCACCTGATCTGAACCCCATTGAGAACCTGTGGTCCATCATCAAATGTGAGATTTACAAGGAGGGAAAACAGTACACCTCTCTGAACAGTGTCTGGGAGGCTGTGGTTGCTGCTGCACGCAATGTTGATGGTGAACAGATCAAAACACTGACAGAATCCATGGATGGCAGGCTTTTGAGTGTCCTTGCAAAGAAAGGTGGCTATATTGGTCACTGATTTGTTTTTGTTTTGTTTTTGAATGTCAGAAATGTATATTTGTGAATGTTGAGATGTTATATTGGTTTCACTGGTAATGATAAATAATTGAAATGGGTATATATTTTTTTTTGTTAAGTTGCTTAATAATTATGCACAGTAATAGTCACCTGCACACACAGATATCCCCCTAACATAGCTAAAACTAAAAACAAACTAAAAACTACTTCCAAATATATTCAGCTTTGATATTAATGAGTTTTTTGGGTTCATTGAGAACATGGTTGTTGTTCAATAATAAAATTAATCCTCAAAAATACAACTTGCCTAATAATTCTGCACTCCCTGTATATAGAAAGCAGTTTTATAGTGTGTGTCTTTATTTCTTTATTCAGTCCTGGGAACTGAATATTATTCCACTACATAAACCAGTAGGTAGTGTGATAAATGCTGTTTTTATGGTTGGTAACCTTTGTAAAGCAAGTAGCCATTATCTTCTGCTTTTGAGACTTATAAGGACACTCTGGATTCATATTTTTAGTTTCAGAAATAAAGTTGCTCTGAAGCATTTGTAAGATCTCTTCCACTTGTTTCCTTTTTTCAAGCAGCATCATGCTGAGTGAAATGTAAATATTGTGTTTTAATGCTGTTGTCTATAAGCACTTTTGTGTCCATGGACTACAGTGAGAATAATCAGTGACATGGAAGACACACTTTAGTTGAAGTTATGTCTGCTCACAGGATTAGCAAGCTGCAAATGTTGTCTGCAGTTCACAAAAGTAAAAGTGATGCTCATAGAATTCCCTTCTGTGTGTGCAAAGGTGATTACCAATTTCTACCTATAGCATGTGATTTGATTACGATACGTCATTCTATATCCCTTGTCTGAAGCTGAGAGAATCACCCATAATCTAAATGGCCACAGGGCAGCCATAGTGCATTTTGGATTGTATGAAGAGTTTTTGGCCATCTCAAAAAATATCTTGTGGTCATCTTAAGTAAAAATCTTGTTATCTATGTCTCTTCTACGGTAGACAACGAAGTGTCTCTTGTGGACTTGTGATCTGTATTCTTGAGACATTTAATGTATAGGATCCATGTACAGCCAGGACTACTCAATCATATTATTGTAGCCAAATCTTCATCAGTAGATGTGTTAGTGACAGCATTAAGTACATTTAATTACAATTGCAGTTTTTTTGAGTTAATGTTACATAGTAGGAGGCCCTACAACATGAAAAGAATAGCTGGCAAGTCGACTTGGAAAGGTTTGTGAACCTCAGAGCTGAAAAGCCTAGCCCTCCCTATTCTCTGAAGACCAACTACGAAATGATTGGCAAAAATCTGAAAAACTGATGAAGTTATAATAACCGGGATAGTGTACTTCCTGGCCCCTATGCCCCTTTATAAGGTCTCATCACGATGTACTATTGCATTGTTGCCTCTGGTTTCAAGTACCATTGATGGGCCTAAATCTTCTCAGCATTAGTCATCACTGCCGCAGCCTTCTGTAAGCAAGCACCAAATATTCCTCCACTCTACACTTGTGGCAGTGGTGGCCGATGACAGACACAATATTCTCCCCAACAGTAAGATGTTGTAGCCTACCCTCTGCATAACTCTCATGATTGCCAAACTGTAGACAAATTGCACAGCTTCCCTCACTAGTTGCCTTGATCATGCCACATGCTCTTTTCCTTCCGTTTATCTCCCAAGTACCAGTGCAATACAATCAGTCACAATATGCCTAATTTCCCATCTCCTTTACCTGACCATATCTGGTAACCAATGATAATCCACAGCATCTATTCAAACATAGGCCCTCATTACAACCCTGGCGGTCGGTGGAGAAGTGGCGGTAATACCGCAAACAGGCCATCGGTAAAAAAATTGCAATTACAAGCATGGCGGTGACCGCCATGCAAAACCGACACTTCTCCACACCGACCGCCAGGGTGGTAAAGACCACTGGGCTGGAGACTTCGGTCTCCAGTCCGGCGGCCGTCACTACACCGCCAGTGGGATGACGACCCCGCATACCACCATGGATTTCGTGGGGTTCTGTACCGCCACGAAATCCATGGCGATAGGCACTATCAGTGCCAGGGAATACATTCCCTGGCACTGATAGGGGTGTAACCCAACCCCTCCCCCTCCCCAGTGTCCTCCCCCCAAACCCATGACCCCCTACCACCTCCCCAAAGGTGGTAGGACCCCCCTCCCAGCCCCCCAACACGCACACTCACTCAACAACTACACATACACACACACATACTCGCACACATACACACAGACATACACACACACATTTTCCATACACACAACACACCCTCTGCATGCATACACACACTCACACACTCCCTCTACACACTCACACCCCCATGCACGCACACAACACACAACACCACCCCCACCCCCCTCCCCTAACGTACGGTCACCTTACCTGGTCCGGTGATCCTCCGGGAGGGAACGGGATCGATGGGGGCTGCTCCACTGCCAGCTCCCCGTCACCAGAACACGCCACACCGAAATGATTCGGTGGGCGGTGTTCTGATGACGTGGCGGTGGAGCAGCCTCCACTTCACTGCCGACCGGCAGTATGGCTGCTGGTGGCTCTCCGTCCGGAAAAGGGCAGAGGGCTGCCAGCAGTCATGATACGCTGTGCGGAAAACCGCCTGCACTAGCGGTCTTCAGCACAGCGGTAAGTCAGCGGTCTTGTAAAAAGACCGCTGAGGTCAAAATGAGGCCCATAGTGTTTTTTCCTTGTTCAGTAAGGTTGGCAGAGTTAAACTTTGTGTTCTCATTTTACGGAATTCTTGCCGTGCACACAACTTCTTCACTTGCTTTTACCTGGCCATGCACAGGAACCTCTTCCAGTTTCTGAAATATTTCAATATGGAGAATAGCAAATCCTATTCTGGAGTCCCCTTATTAACCTGGATGGCAACTCTGGGTCCCTTTCATCTTTGATCTCCCCTCCGAACTGTGGCCCCAAAGCTGACCTCTCAACCTGGTTTGTTAAGTCTCACCAGTAGTCAAGGGAGATCCTGTTACCATTAAGGTTTTTCCCTTGCAGGAGGCAAAGCGAGTGAAGTATGCCAAGTGTCTGTCCATTGTGCTTCAAGTTTTGGTGGACAAGTTTTCTGTCTTTAGGCCACTGAATTTCCTGCCCCTCCTTTATGAGGCTGAATTATGTCCCCTTCTTGCCAAGTACCAATGACATTTCCTTTCTGACATTTCTTTCCATCCTCATGCAGGTGTGTGGCCTGATGGTTCTGATGGCACAGACATCAATTCTCTCTGCCGCTCTCACAACGAACGAACAGTTGCTGTGGCTGATGACTTCTGCAAAGTCCACTTGTTCCAGTACCCTTGCTCAAAGCCCAAGGTGGGTGAATGGGGAATGGTGATATGGAAGACTGGGGGAAGAAGCAAGAGGAAATACTGTGGAAAGAGAGAAGAGGAAAGTCTAGTAATATAGACAGAGCTGGGAAAAGTGTTGAGAGTGGTTGAAGAGCAGAGTTTGGGGTATAGAATATGGGAATGGATGAGAAGTTATATGCAGAGCTTCACGGTCTAGATTTGGTAGAATCAGGAAACAGCCTCTTTTGTCCAGATTCACAGAAGAGCTTCACTGACTTTCCTGGGATTGTCAGCATATCTGTCACCAAACTGTCTCTGTCTGCATAAGGGGTTGTAAACAGTGCAAAGGTGAATTATGTAGGACTTCTGGAAACATGTCACACCCGTAACTTAAAGGAGACCGACTCAAGATAATTATATCAAATTCTAGATGTACCGCAAATCACAGTCTCCAACAAAACACAGAATCATAAAATAGTCAAACAACAGTATTTTGAGTATAGATTATTTGGTTCCCCACTCCTTGCTCTTCTTGGTTCATGGCAGGAGGGATAACATGTTTGTCACCAACACTTCTGTCTGTCATCTTTAGTGGTCACATTGGCTTATAAGTTAATCGTTTTCCTAACATATTATTCTTCCTCACTTCCAGGCCCCAAGCCATGTTTATGGGGGACATGGAAGCCATGTAACCAATGTACGCTTCACCCATGATGATCGCCATCTGATCTCTATGGGCGGGAAAGACACCAGCATCTTTCAGTGGCGACTGCGGGGTGGCGATCTTCTCCGCAATCATTCAGCTTCATCCAGCTCTCTGGAAGTCACACATGAAACCTGAACTCCAGTTCCCCTGATGTGAACAGATATGAAAAGTCCACCGCCAACGGGAGAGCCTCCATGGAGTGCTGTCGTTTCCTCTTGAGCACCTGCTAACAACACACATCTTTTTTGTTATTTGAGTACAGGGTGTATTAAAAGTCCTTTGTGTTAGGTTCTGAAAAAGATGATGGCGAGGAATAAGGAACTTTCATAGGGCTTGTGCATCTGGGTGGAAGGTGTAGCACGTGCATTAATTCCAAACTGTTTTTTAAATGCCAGAATGGGCTGTGATTCGCTTCTGGGTATTAGAATCTCTATTAATACTTTGTCCACCATGAAGAGACATTATGGTAATATGGTAAGACCATAAAAATGAGATGGAA
Source organism: Pleurodeles waltl (assembly GCF_031143425.1). Taxonomy (NCBI): domain Eukaryota; kingdom Metazoa; phylum Chordata; class Amphibia; order Caudata; family Salamandridae; genus Pleurodeles; species Pleurodeles waltl. Next base: position 389,368,758 of record NC_090448.1, read on the forward strand.
CCAGGAAGTTTTATTATGCAGCTTATGTCGAACACACTGTAAGCCTTTGCACAAACAACACTGACAAGCATGAGCCACAGAAGTCATATAATAGACCAAGTACAAGGGACGCTGCGTTAGGACACCTATGTCAGACATTGAAGAATGGACCTTACATGTCCAGTGTAGAAAACACAGGTGGCCTGGTAGTGAATTGCGGATAGCGAGCATCAACCGCCAAACGTCCTATAGCTGAGCATAAAAGTTCAGTCCTGACAATAAGACCCAGGAAATTAATTTCAAATTGTAAAAATTGCGTTACATATGCAATATCCGATCATTAAAGACCGGGCCATGTTAACACAACCTTAGTGCTGAAAATCGAACCATAGAGTAACATCATAAGCTCTGAATTTGATTATGAAAATAAAGAAGTAACTCCACGTGACTGGGTAAGATACTGAAAACCAGGAAGTGACGTCATATTTTGTGTGAGATGGCCTGTCTAAATTGTTGCCATTAGGAAGTTACATCATTGCCTACGTGTCAGATAATGAAAAACAGGTGGTGACAATACAAATGCTGTGCCGAGTCGTTATACACTATAAACTAGGCAGTGACATCACTTGTTCAGTGGTGGGTACTGAAACCACAGATTTGCATCACAGGTTCTGTATCCGATGTTAGAACGAAGAGTAACGTCACCGATCAGCATAAACATACTGAAAATCAGATTACGTTTTCTATGGCAAATACTGGAATCCAGGAAGTGATATGGTATGTTCTGTGATGGATAAAACAGGAAGTGACATAAAATGTTTTATAACAGATACTGATGTGCAGACGTGATATATCATGTGACAAATAATTAACTGAAATAATTTCAAAGTTGGACTTCACAAGATTTAAAGGTCTAAAATCTATGAAGCGACATTAGATGTTATGTGACAGGCACTGAAGATCAGCCAGTATTACATGCTGTGTTGGATGTAGTGCCTGTCTGTGAGTTCCTCTGCGTGTATGTCTATGTAGAAATGCTCTCTTTTATAATGCCGGTCATGCTTTGTTTTAACCGGTAAAGCATCATGCTTTCCTCCTGGAGAAAATAAAAGTCGTGGTAACTGCTGAAAACTTTTTTCCTTGTTTCCTCCGAGTTGACATCTTGCCTCCCGTCCCGCTGCCCCCGTGTCCAGGCCTTCTCCTTCCCCCGCTGCCTTTTGGACTGGTGGTGCTTTTGATCGTAGCCATGTGGGTGAGGTGATCTTCACCTCTTTGCTTTGCATTCCTGCCCTTTCCCCTTTGCAGCTGGGGTGAGAAGTGTTAAATGTTCTCTTAGTAGACAGCTGCCGGTACTGCTGAATCCCATAGCTGCAAATACCAAGGCTGCCCAGCCCTGATTCTCCCTTCTTATGCCTCTTTCTTCCACCACCTTCCACGTCCTATCTTTTATCTCACTTTAGCAGCTGTTTTTCACTCCGCTTTCTTCCCTTTTCACTCTTTTCCTATCTCTCTCATCTTTTCTCCCTTTTCTCCCTCTTGCTCTCGGTCAAAGTCTATTGCTGAAAAATAATTCATAGTTTCCAAAAGTGAGTGCCCGAGCCAACCACCGGCTCAGATTAACAACTGGTACCTGTGCTATAGTGTGTGTTGGAGCTGTAATCCTCTTCTTGATGCACATGCTGTGCATTAGTCCATCAATTATCGGTTGGGTTCGGAATTATTTAAATCCATCAAAGATGTTAGAGTGGACTTCCCCCAAGGTAGAACTATATGGCTCACTATAACATCGTCCGTAAGCCCACAGTTCCACAAAACATGCCCTCCATTTTAGATTCTTTCACTCCAGTTGTAAGGTCGGAGGAGTAGGAGAATCACTAATCAAAAAGAATTGCAGTGAACAGGATGATTCGGCCTCAAGGATTTCAGGTATTCAGTTGGGGTCTTCGACTAGGTCGTAGAATGTATTTCAGGGTAGTTGTTCATTTGGAGAGTCCTCGACACCATGTTATAGCTCATGAATTCTATTCAAGTTTTACCCAAATCTCAACCACAAGTTCACTTCCTACAAGGAAAACCGAGTATACATGTTGTGTCTTCCTCAAACCTATATGTCTGAAGACTGCTTTGCCTTTTATTCGTTCAAGTTAAAGGCTGTACGTCATAAAGACAATATTATTTTGGCAACTGGGCTAAGATCGACTAGTCTCGAGAGAGTGAGAGAAAATGATCTCCAGACACATGCTTCAACCACTTAGGACTTCCTCAGAGGAAGAAGACATTGAGTCAGAAGTGGCTGAAGGAGAATATCGGACAGATTTTGCCTCTAGGGAATTGGCAATTTTTCTTTTGAGATACACGAACTGCTCCCTGTAAAATGTGTGCAGGCTCATAAGACAAAATAATGCAAACCCAGCGTTAAAGGCTTAATGCAGTCGAACTCTTCTGACCCTGGAATTAGCTCTCTCCGAGGTATGAGTAACGCCTTCCAATAGCCACAGTGCCAACACAGAGATAAACCTTTGGAGGGCATGTGTTTGCAAAGCTGTGTCCCAGGACTGGACTAAAACATTGACAACATAAACAAAAACTCCAAATCGAAGAATTCACAAGGCAGGTCTGACAATGTTGGAGAGTTGTAGATCAGGCTTAGCAACTAGAAACCCATGGAAAAAAACTAAAACTGCATTTCGACAGAGCTAGATGTAAGGAACAGCTGCTTTTAGAGGGGTGCTGCCATATGACAAAGCAGATATCTTGGTTTGGGAAAAGGAAAAAAATAGCTGTGATGTAGACAATTTTAGAGTGTCTAAAGAGATATTTTGCTTGGATTCCAGAAATACAAACATTGAAATGCTTGCCTCAGATCCCACAGTAAGTAAAGCAAAGATGTATCCTGCTCATAGGCTAGGGCTTTTAGTAGCCGATTGGGTGATCCAGTCCACAGCACCATTCTCTAAGGTGGTAGCACGAGACCAAATTGCATTGCCATGGTGTTTCTAGCATGAATGGAGGCAGCACAACTGGGAATCAGTGGACCGTGCCCCCACCATGCAGAGTTTTCTCTTTAATAATTTTACTGCAAATGTTACATTGATCAATGATGTTATCAAAGATGTCATGAGTGATGTAATATGTGGCACATTATAGTTACTTGAGCTAACTATAGATATAACTGCTGAATTTCTATTGTTTTTGTGCGAGTTAATACAGAACCTAACTATAACGTCCCTGTAACCTTTGTTTTTTTTAAGTGAATTTCTATGTTTTTTAATTCTTTCTCCTATATCCTCCCAGTCCTGCGCCAGACACTGCCTTCGGCAATGCACAGCAGGGATTGGCTGCAGGGCCTGGCCTGTGACTAGGCCCTGCAACCATTCCCCTATAACCACCCAACCCGCATGCATAAGTCTATGAGTGGGTCTGTGAATGTGTGCATGAGTACCTCATTGGGTGCATGGGTCTCTGAGTTGGTTTGTGAGTGGGTGCTCACAAATCTCTCTGAGTGGATGTTTGAGTGGATGTATGACTCTTTGAGTAGGTCTGTGAGTGGATGCATGACTGTCTGAGTGGGGTTGTGAGTAGGTATGTGATTGTCTGAGTGGGTCTATGATTAGGTGCATTAGTGTCTGAGTGGGTCTACGAATGGTGCATGAGGGTTTGAGTGGGTCTGTGAGTGGGTGCATGAGGGTCTGAGTGGTTCTGTAAGTGGGTGCATGACTGTCTGGATCTCTGAGTGAGTACATGAGTCTCTGAGTGTGTCTGTGAGTGGGTGCATGAGTGTCTGAGTGCATCTTTGAGTGGGTGTGTGAGTGTTTGGGTGGGTGTGTCAGTAGCTGTGTGAGTGACTCGGCCACAGAGGAACCTCACCTACCCTTTTATCCAACCACAGTCCACTGTTTCGCACAAAATATCTACCCAAGTGAAGTTCCTTCTGCCTCCTTGAGTAAATGTTCCAGACGTATTCTGCACTACAGCTGTGTAGTGGACCACAAGGAAATGTCTCCAGCTACCTTGTGTGCGTTTGGCAATGTGACTGTGACTCATGCGCGTTTCGCCAAAATTCTTTGATAACATGAAACCTCCTATAGAGGCCAACAAGTCTATTCGTGGTTTCACCCCTATTGGACTCCTCGACGATGCTTGTGGCCTCTGCAAGTAGCCCCCCTGCACCGCGACTGCTCCGGTAAAGAAAGGACCTCTCTGCACCCACCTCCCCTGATCCATGGAGAAGAGGACCAAAGGTGCCTATCTGTGCCTGAGCATTGTGAGACCTGAGCCCCACTGTTTGTTCAGCCTGACTGGCCTGGCCAGAGCCTGCAGCCTTTTTCCGCAGTGACCAAACTCCATAGAAAAGCTTAAGTCTCCCAATGCTGTCTTGCACTCTGCACTCGGCGCCCCCTTACTACTGAGGGTGTACTGTGGGTGCTGCCTTTGGACCTTGCCCACTACTCACCTTATCCCAAGGAGTTTGATCTTGTAAGTCGCGGTACTCTCCCTGTTTGCAGAACTTGTTTTTCCTCTTACAGAATAACATTGCAGGACTCAGAAATTGCACTGTGCCCACTTTTTAAAGTGAAAAGAATTTCTATTTAAAAACATATTTACCTGAACGATTTTTCTCTGATGCCTAATCATTTATAAAGATACTTGCTATTTTTGTAAATTGGGATGGATCTCCTTTTTGAATCGTGTCTCAGTTATTGGCTGTTGTGTGTATCTGTGGATGTCTTGCAATTTCTGTGTTGAGCCTAAAGCTGCTTGACCACACTATCCCTAAATAGAGCACTTTGTGGTTGCATAGCAAGCCCTGTTTATTCACTGAGGAACTCCTGGACCCTTTACACGGTATTCACATACCACATAAAGGGCCAGATTCCTAAACGTATTGCCTAGAAAACACAAAAACATGAACAACATTACATGATTCTTGCATGATTGTAAAAGTTTACTTTTGACTGTTACCAAATGGTCACTTACTAGATGGAATGTGCAAATAATACAGATGTCTTAAACATTAGCAAACAAAGCAGTAATTAACTAACCAAAAGCACACTGAACAAGAAATAACAGGGCACGTTTAGCCATTTTAGCTAATGAATTATCAAAGGAAGTATACATGGCTGACATATTGTAGTTGACATATACATACACAAAAGGCACAGAAAAAACAGTTGTAGGTCAGATGTAGATTAACTGGCAACCCTCCCACTTTGCATTGGAAGAAAGAGAGAAGAAAAGGAAACAAAAGAATTTAAGATAGAGGGCACTTTTTGGGCATTGTGAGCTAATAGTCAACATCATAGTCATATAGCTCCACCTTAGTTGACCCCAATTGTAAAAACTTGGATAGTTGTGAATACTTCTGGACCCAACCACTAGATAGCAGAATAAAGCACAGCACCTGAATTTACAAAAGCTCCAAACTGCAAAACCATTGTTAAAGCAAATTAATTGGTTTCTGCTAGGGTTCGTTCTTTGACTGTAAAATGTGATGCAAAATCTCTGTATGGAATCTAGGAGCTGGAATTATTTAAGGGAGTTCCTTGGTGGCATGGGCCTACAAATACAGACACATTTCACCTTAATGATGTGTCCAACCTGCTCACAAGCCAGTGTCAGATCTTCTTTCACACTGCCCACAACCCATCTTGCAAGCTGTTGGCATGCTTCTAGGTTTGCTTTGACATACTGGCATTACGTGCATGGTGGAATACATTTATGTAAGTGTGACCGGGCCGCCCCGGGCAACAGCGGGGAACCGGCAGAAACGGAACCGCTACGGCCGCGTTCCCAGGTTCCCCTGGAAACGCATCCGCAACGAGGCCAGCGTCCTGAGGTTGCCTCGGCAACCTCCGGTGACGAGGAGGCTCCGGATTGGCCACCAGGCGGCCAAAAGACGGAAGCTCCGGTCGAGAGGGGGAGAGCCGGGAAGGAAGAGAGGAAGGAGAACGACGGCGGCGACGGCGAACCTAAGGAGGAAGAGAGAGACGGCGACAAGGACATCGGAGGAGGACCCCAGTGGCCTGGAAGCGGCGGAACCCGAACCCAGAGGAACAGCGCCCGACCGGAAGCAGGGGAGACCAGCCCAGACCGACGAGAGGACCTCCACAGAGCCAGCCACGACCCTGGAGGGTCGTGGCTCTACAAGGTACGGTCCTTCTGGACAAACCGAGGGGCACAATAAAAGGGGAGAAACGCTGGGGAAGGGAGGGAGGCAGGGTGAGGGGAGGGAGGAGAGAAGGGCACTTTAGAGAGCACCGGGAGAGCACAAAAGGGTAAAGTACGGAATATACACAAGCCCTGAAGTCCTCACTGGCACCTATATCACACATAAACCCCCCCCCCCTCCTTAAACCTTTTCCCCAGTAAAACATATAAGTAGAAGACGTGGTATAAGGCGTCCGTTCCACTCACCAGCGGTATGTGTTCCCTTTTTCTTGTATGTCACATCCGGGACCTGATGAGGACGATCCGGTACGCCACCTAGAGAAAAGGAAGAAAAGGGACACAGATTAGAAGGAAGATATTCACCACTCCAGAGAAGAAACTGGCGCTAAACGTCGTACTGACTTTTCATCAGTTCTTATTTCAAATTACTAATAAATACTTACCTCAAAAACCCAAATTTACCTCTCCTGAGTGTCTATACTGTGGGGACTGTCTACAGTGGTGTCAGAAGTGGGATCTTGTTTCTAATCCCTCTCCATAAAACAGTCCAGACAGTATACACAATGAGTGAGAGTCCATCGTTAGAGACCGTGATTAAGCAACTAGCGGAAGGGCAAAGACACTTACAACTAGTATGGGAGGCCCAACAGAGAGAGGCCAAAGAAGACCGAGAAACCTTACAATCTGCTCTGAAGAGCCAGGCGACCATACTGGCGAACAACCAGTTAGTCCATGAAAGTGCGATGAAAAAACTAACGGAGACTATCGCCGCTAGTAAGGTACATCCGAATGTACCTAGTTCCGTATTACAGAAGTATCAGGAGGGAGAGGATCCGGAATCCTTTTTCACCAACTTTGAACGGGTAGCCTCCTCCGCCCTATGGCCAGAAGATAAATGGGGACAATATGTGGCCCCCCTGCTCACCGGTCTCTTACAATCAGCATATCAAGCCGCTAACCCAGGTGGTGTCAACCCCTATCAAGACATAAAAACAAGTATACTAGAAAGGGTGGGTCACGACACAGAATATTACAGGATGAGATTTCGTAAAGTCAAATGGGGCACCAACGAAGATCCTAGAACCTTTTATTTTCGTGTGAAGGATCTAGCATTAAAATGGTTAGGCCATATTGGAGATAGTCGGGAGGAAGTCATCAAAACCATTATACTGGAACAATATCTAGATGGTCTACCTCCATCCACAAAACACTGGATAAGACAACACCCAAAAGTGGATACTGAGACGGCCATCGATCTGGCCTGTGCTTTTCATCGATCCACCGATGTCAGAAACTGTCCCACGCGAAGTATCATTAAACCAGTTCTACCGACCCCAAAGACATTTGTAAAAAGTCCACCCGACTATCTAGTACCACGTAGGATTCCTGAAGGCCCGCCTACCATGGGACCCCAATGTTATAGTTGTGGCGAATGGGGACACATCGCACGTATGTGTCCCCAGAAACAAGAAATGGGAGAACCAATGGAGATAGGGATGACAAGGCGAAGGGTGTTATGTACTGGGAAGGGCGCCCTAAAATTTAAAATGATGATACAAGTGGACGGGAAAAGTGTATATGCCCTGGTTGACTCCGGCTGCAGCCAATCAGTAATTAGGAAAGACTTGATAAATAATGATATAGAAGAGAAACAATGGGTATCTATATGTTGCATACACGGGGACAAGGCCCAGTATCCTATACAGGTACTCCAGATCAGGTGGGGACCCTATCAGGACTTCCTCCCAGTGGGGATAATGCCCCGGTTAATCGAGGAATGTATCATTGGGACAGACTACATCCACTTCCAAGAACTATTAGACTACGTCAGAGATAGCAAACAAACTAAGGATTGGTGGGGAGAGGCACCTTTTTCAGAGAGTGATATTGAGTGTCCGCTATATCGTAGAAAGTTGTCACGAAGAGAGAAACGACAGGGAAAAGGGGACTATCGGAAGACGAAAGGTGACAACACCTATGGAGAGATAGTGGCAGAAATTCATGAAGTTCCTAGTACTTTTGTCCAACAACAGAGAGAGGACCCCTCCCTTAACAATGCCTGGAGGTCGGCAGTAACAGAGGAGACAGAAGAGGTGGGTCCCTACTTTATAGTGCAAAAAAACTTATTATATCGGGTTACTACCACACGACGGGGAGAACGTAAACGCCAACTTCTGGTACCTACCCACTATCGGGAACATGTTCTTACACTAGCTCATAATCACCCAGGGGGAGGACACTTTGGGAGAGAAAACACCGAGGAATATTTGCTCAGAAGGTTTTATTGGCCTGGAGTGTACGCCCACATACGTAGGTATTGCGCCCAATGTCCCCGTTGTCAGTTAACCGAACCTAGTCGGCCTAGGAAGGCGCCTCTCCTACCCCTTCCCATCATCGATATCCCGTTCAAAAGAATAGGGATGGATCTAGTGGGACCTTTGATTCCTTCGTCAAAAGGACACACCTACATCTTAGTCATTGTAGATTATGCTACACGATACCCAGAGGCCATTCCCCTGACTAGTATGACAACCAAGACAGTGGCCCAAGCTATGATTAACGTATTTTCTCGTCTTGGGTTTCCACATGAAATCCTCACGGACCAGGGGACCCCTTTTATGTCCACCTTAATGAAACAAGTGTGTAAAACATTGGGGATAGCTCAGATCAGAACCTCCGTTTACCATCCTCAAACGGACGGATTAGTCGAAAGATATAATCGAACCATTAAAACCCTGCTGAGAAAGACTATCAATGAGACAGGGAAGGATTGGGATCAAAAGTTACCCCTAGTGTTGTACGCCATACGGACACATGAGCAAGCATCCACGGGGCATAGCCCCTTTGAGTTGGTCTTCGGACGCCAACCTCGGTCCCTTTTAGACATGGCGGTAGAATCCTGGGAGGCCGAGGCTGAGGAAGCAGGGACTCCTTTGTTAGAATATGCGGAAAAATTGAGGAACCACCTACACAGCTTATGGACCGACGTACACGCAAACCTGGAACAGGCCCAACAAACACAAAAGTCCTATTATGACAAAGGAAGTAAACTACGGGTTTTCCAACCCGAGGACCAGGTCCTAATAATGAGACCCACCTCCGACCATAAACTCCTGGCCAAATGGCAGGGCCCATATCGAGTAATCAAAGCAGTTTCCCCTGTCACTTACCTTATCGAAATATCCTCCCGTCCAATAAAAACACAAATATATCATGTAAACCTGCTAAAAAAATGGGAGACCCCCGCACAACCTGAACGTTCCGTAGAAATGGGTCAGTTTGTGTGTCCCGACAAGACCCTAGATATCGAGTTCTACCCTACCAACCCCGATACTGAAAGTACCCTACCCATAGTAGACGATACTTTACCTGAAGGGCAAAAGCAACAAGCCCTTAAGGTTTTAAAACAATGGCAACCACTCTTTTCAGAGAAACCAGGAAAGACGTTTTTAATTCACCATAATATACGCACAAGCTCCGGGCAGATCACCAGAGAACGCCCGTATCGTATTCCAGAAGCTAGAAAACACATAATCGAAGAAGAAATCAAAACAATGTTATCCCTAGGGGTCATCGAACCGTCCACTAGTCCCTGGTGTTCACCGGTTGTCCTAGTACCGAAGCCTGATGGTAGCGTCAGGTTTTGCATAGATTTCCGCAAACTTAACTCAAACTCCCTATTCGACACCTATCCCATCCCTAGGGTGGACGATGTTCTCGAAAAACTAGGGAAAGCAAAATACATGTCTACTATCGACCTAACTAAAGGGTATTGGCAGATTCCCTTAGCTCCTCCAGATAGAGAAAAAACAGCTTTTTCTACCCAGTCCGGGTTATATCAATTCACAGTACTGCCTTTTGGGCTTCATGGAGCCCCTGCAACCTTTCAGAGGTTGATGGATAGGATTCTAAAACCCTATCCTGCATTCTCCGCTGCGTATCTAGATGATGTAGTCGTATTTAGTGAAACATGGGAGGACCACTTAATACACCTACAGAGAATATTCAAAGCCCTTCAAACTGCTGGTTTGACGGCCAATCCCAAGAAATGTGTGATAGGTAAAACCGACATCTCCTATTTGGGATATCGGATTAATCAGGGTACACTACAACCTCAAAATGGGAAGGTGGATGCCATTTTACATGCCCCTCTTCCACACACGAAAAAGGAATTACGCTCCTTTTTAGGATTAGTGGGCTATTATCGGCGCTTCATTCCACATTACTCCACCTTAGCAGCACCTCTTACGGACCTACTCACTAAACAATATCCCAATCGACTTTTGCCTTTTTCGGAGACGCAAAACGCGAGTTTTGAACAGTTGAGAGTTTCCTTAACCTCCGATCCCATCCTGCACTGCCCAGATTTTACGAAGCCGTTTCACCTCTACACTGACGCATCGGATGTTGGGCTTGGAGGGGTTCTGACTCAGCCAGATAGCGAGGGGCTTGACCATCCGGTGGTCTACATCAGTAGAAAACTGTTTTCCCGGGAACGTAACTATCCAATTATAGAGAGAGAGTGCTTGGCTATCAAGTGGGCCATTGACTGTTTGCAGTACTATCTCCTAGGGCGGCCGTTTATACTATTCACGGATCACGCTCCTCTTACGTGGCTGGCTGCGCATAAAGATTCTAACTCCAGGATACTGCGATGGTTCCTTGAACTGCAACCATTCTCCTTTCAGGTTCGGCACGTCCCTGGATCTCACCAGGCCCCCGCTGATTATCTGTCCCGATTTCCTCTGTCTTCGCCTGTCCTGGAGCAGGACAGTTCTTGGGGAAGGGTGTGTGACCGGGCCGCCCCGGGCAACAGCGGGGAACCGGCAGAAACGGAACCGCTACGGCCGCGTTCCCAGGTTCCCCTGGAAACGCATCCGCAACGAGGCCAGCGTCCTGAGGTTGCCTCGGCAACCTCCGGTGACGAGGAGGCTCCGGATTGGCCACCAGGCGGCCAAAAGACGGAAGCTCCGGTCGAGAGGGGGAGAGCCGGGAAGGAAGAGAGGAAGGAGAACGACGGCGGCGACGGCGAACCTAAGGAGGAAGAGAGAGACGGCGACAAGGACATCGGAGGAGGACCCCAGTGGCCTGGAAGCGGCGGAACCCGAACCCAGAGGAACAGCGCCCGACCGGAAGCAGGGGAGACCAGCCCAGACCGACGAGAGGACCTCCACAGAGCCAGCCACGACCCTGGAGGGTCGTGGCTCTACAAGGTACGGTCCTTCTGGACAAACCGAGGGGCACAATAAAAGGGGAGAAACGCTGGGGAAGGGAGGGAGGCAGGGTGAGGGGAGGGAGGAGAGAAGGGCACTTTAGAGAGCACCGGGAGAGCACAAAAGGGTAAAGTACGGAATATACACAAGCCCTGAAGTCCTCACTGGCACCTATATCACACATAAACCCCCCCCCCCCTCCTTAAACCTTTTCCCCAGTAAAACATATAAGTAGAAGACGTGGTATAAGGCGTCCGTTCCACTCACCAGCGGTATGTGTTCCCTTTTTCTTGTATGTCACATCCGGGACCTGATGAGGACGATCCGGTACGCCACCTAGAGAAAAGGAAGAAAAGGGACACAGATTAGAAGGAAGATATTCACCACTCCAGAGAAGAAACTGGCGCTAAACGTCGTACTGACTTTTCATCAGTTCTTATTTCAAATTACTAATAAATACTTACCTCAAAAACCCAAATTTACCTCTCCTGAGTGTCTATACTGTGGGGACTGTCTACAGTAAGTTAGAGTGTAGTGTGACTTTATGTTGAGTACCTTTTTTTATGTTGGTAACCCCATGTCTTCGCTGTGCAGTCCTAAATCTGATACTAAACTTATTTCCTACTGCCTCTCCGTTAACTCTGGTTTGTTATTGCTATCTGCAGTGGCATTCTTTGTGCTATCTGCCATATCTCATTTCTTCTGTACCAAACTGTAGGATATGTGTTGTACCAAAGGGCTTACAATATCAATTTAAATTTAAATTCAATAGGCACTGAAATCTGGCACAACTGTTAAACAAAATATAATATACACTAATTATCATCGGCCACAAGAACCTTTTGAGGCATAAAGGGATGTGAAAACGAAAGTATTGCTTTTAAGATTTTATGGTTTGCATATAATTTGGGATTGTATTTAATAAGCGCTTACTACCTATGACGAGGCGCCAAATCACTTTTCTGCGAGTAGCAGGCTACTTCAGAACCCAAAAAGAATTAGTGGTGGAATATTATAGGGAAATATGAGGTAATTTGAGGGGTGTCTGTTATTTGGATTGAATAGGAAAATGGAGGGATAGAAAAGAGAAGAATCTAGAAAGTGTTATTTGGGAAATCATAGTAGTAGGATGAGGTTTTTGATGAGTAAAAGGAGAGATGTTGGAGGGAAGAGTCTCTAGAAATGGATTAGGGAGATTATACTAATTAAATGAGGTTTGGGATGAGTCAAAGGAGGGGTACATGAGGGAAGAATTTAGAAAGCGTTGTTTGGGAGATCATAGTAGGAAATTGAGGTTTGAGGTGATCCAAGGAGGAATAGAGGAGGGCAGAGTCTATAAAGGGTTATTTTGGGCAACATAGTAGTAGAATGAGATTTGGGATGAGTCAGAGAGTGGAGGCATACTGAGTGAGGTGTAGCGTGAGGCATCGAGTAGTGCATTGTTTAGAGTTAAAGGTTTATTTTCTTCTACAGTAGGAGGAAAGTAGTAAACTTCGAGATACATAAGTACATAGAGAGGGTATACATATATAAGGAAGAGAATATATTGAGACTTAGGGCCTCATTACGACCCTGGTGGCCGGTGGTACATTGGCGGTAACACCGCCAACAGGCTGGCGGTGTACTGCCTGTGTATTATGACCGTGGTGCATTAGCCACAGCCATACCGCCGGCCCCTCCACTTGACCGCCAGGCTTCTGCTAGGCGGTCATAATCCCCAACCGCCAGCCTGTCCATGGTGGTAAACACTGCCATGGAAAGGCTGGTGGTAAGGGGGACTCGGGGTGCCCCTGGGGGCCCCTGCACTGCCCATGCACTTGCCATGGGCAGTGCAGGGGCCCCAGGCACAGCCCCATCGCGCATTTCACTGCCCGAATTTCAGGCACTGAAATGCGCGACGGGTGCTGCTGCACCTGCTGCACATCAACATTGCCGCCAGCTCTATTATGAGCCGGCAGCAATGTTGATGTGACTTTTCCGTTGGGCCAGTGGACAGAAATGCTGTTTCCGTCCGCTAGCCCAGCGGAAAAGTCATAATAGGGAGCCACAAATACCGCCAGCACTGGCGGTATAGTGGCGCCCGCAGCTTTGGCAGTCTTTCTGTAAGACTGACGAAGTTGTAATGAAGGCATTAAAGTAGTATTCTATAAAGACAGACTTTCAAGTGTTGCTGTACGTTAATCAAATTAGTTTGTGGATTTTTACAACTAAATTATTCTTTTTTATTTTATATTTTCTTCAATATTTATATATTGAAGCACTTGTAGAAAAAATAATTATAGTACTATTTACATATTGTGTTAGTTAAATAAAACATAGACCCATAAGCATCTATTCAATCAATCGATCAATCAAAAAGATTTATAGAGCGCGCTACTCACCTGTGAGGGTCTCAAGGCGCTTGGAGGGGGGGTCGGGGGGGATCAGGGGGGAGACAAGAAGGGTCACTGTTCGAACAACCATGTCCTGAGGTTCTTTCTGAAGAGCTGGAGGTCTTGGGTTTTGCGAAGGTTAGTGGGGAGGGAGTTCCAGATTTTGGGGGCGAGGTAGGAGAAGGACCTGCCTCCTGTGGTGGTGCGTTGGATGCGGGGAACTGTGGCTAGGGCGAGGTCGGCTGATCGGAGGTTGCGTGTGGGAGTGTGCAAGTTCACTCTTTCGTTGAGGTAGGTTGGGCCGGTGTTGTGGATGGATTTGTGTGTGTGGATGAGGATCTTGAATGTGATTCTCTTGTCTATGGGGAGCCAGTAAAGGGATTTGAGGTGTGGTGAGACTGGTTCATGGCGGGAAAGGCCAAGGACGAGGCGTGCGGCTGTGTTCTGGATTCTCTGGAGTTTACGTTTGAGTTTGAGTGTGGTGCCGGCGTAGAGGGCGTTACTGTAGTCTAGTCTGCTGCTGATGAGTGCAAGGGTGACTGTCTTCCTGGTCTCTGGGGGAATCCATTTGAAGGATTTTTTTAGAGTGCGGACTGTGTGGAAGCAGGAGGAGGTTAGAGCATTGATTTGCTGTGTCATGGAGAGGGAGGGGTCCAGGATGATGCTGAGGTTGCGTGCGTGGTTTGCGGGGGTTGGTGCGGGTCCTAGGGCGGTGGGCCACCAGGAGTCATCCTATGTGGTTTTGTTGGGGCCGAAGATGATGATCTCGGTTTTGTTGGAGTTAAGCTTGAGGTGGTTAGTTATCATCCAGTTGGCGGTGTCGAGGAGAGCAGCGTGTAGGTTGGTTTTGGTGGTGGTGGGGTTGCGGGTGAGGGAGAGTATGAGTTGGGTGTCATCTGCGTAGGAGAGGATAGTGATTCTGTGTGATCAGAGGATGTTGGCTAGGGGGATCATGTAAATGTTGAAGAGTGTGGGGCTGAGGGAGGACCCTTGGGGGACTCCGCAGATAATCTTGGTAGCGGTGGAGTGGAAAGGTGGAAGGCGGACTCTCTGGGTCCGGTCGTTGAGGAAGGAGGTGAGCCAGTCTAAGGCTTTATGGCGAATTCCTATGTTGTGGAGGCGTGTGTGGAGTGTGTGGTGGCAGACAGTGTCAAAGGCTGCGTAGAGGTCTAGGAGGATGAGTGCGACGGTCTTGCCTTTGTCAACTTTAGTCCTGATGTCGTCAGTGCATGCGATGAGGGTGGTTTCCGTGCTGTGGTTCTTGCGGAACCCGGATTGTGAGGGGTCAAGAGTGTTGTTTTCTTCGAGAAAGTGGGATAGGCGGGCGTTGACTAGTTTCTCGGCAACCTTGGCAGGGAAAGGGAGGAGGGAGATGGGGCGATTGTTATACATATTTGTACAATTCAATATACCTATCTAGATGAATACATAGAATCAAATTATAAATGTTTATCTACACAGGGATATGTTGTACATTAGTGTTTGAGTATGGTGGTTATGTAGGAAAGAGCCAACTCTTGAGCAGTCTTCTGGAGATATTAGCCTGGACCTTGTGTGGAAATCCCTGGTGGGGGACGATTCATCTCAGAGTTTTCATAGTAATGAAGCTTGATCTTGCTAATTTGTCCTGTTGGGTATTCATTGATAACATGGAGTCCATGGTAATTCCAAGGTTTCTTACTTCCTTAGGTGCTCCCAGATCATTAGGCCAGCCACAGATTGGGTCATAATGTTTCCATTTGCCCCATGTTAGTATTTCAGTTTTGGAAGCATTCAATCTGAGATGGCTCCTTGTCATCCACTGATCAACAGCCCTGAGGCATTTGAGGATTTGTGAGTTTCCAATGACTTTGGGGCTTACCAGTTTCAGTGGTATTTGTGTGTCATCTGCATAGCAATGGCATGTGAGCTGCAATTCATTGATTATTGTCGGTAATGACATCATGTCGGTGTTATAAAGCATTGGTGACATGGTAGAGCCTTGAGGGAACCCTGCTTTTGTGAAGTATGGATGACACAGGGGAGTATAGATGACCTTTGTTCTGTTTTGAAAGTAGGATGTGATCCAGCCCAGAGTAGTCTGCTCTGTGCTGGATTCATAGAGTTTTTGTATTATAGTGTCCTGGTCAACTGTGTTGAAGGCAGCTGAGAGGTCCAAGAGAAGTACTGGTCTACTGTGTTTTTAAGGTCATCCCAGATGGCGATGAGGGCAGATTATCTCTCTCTTCCTGGGCAGAATCCTGTCTGGTAGACTGAAAGTATGGACTTATCTTTAATGATTTGTGACATCTTGTAGAATGCTGCTCTTTCTATCAGTTTGCCCAGGAAAGGCCCATTTGTAATCGGTATGTATTTGTTGGGGTCATGCAGGTCCAGGGTTGTTTTCCTCAATAATGGGCATATGTATGCTTTTTTTAGGTCTTCAGGAAAGATTTGTGCAGTTAAAGAATTACTGATTATTCTTCTCACTTGTGTGGCAGCAGAGGTAGTTAGAAGAATGTTCTTGAAGAGGCCAGCTGGCCTGTTTGCCTTGACCCAATCCACAAATAAACTTTGTGTTATTTGTTTGAAGGAATGCAGAGACTGGGTTAGATTACTCTTGGAGAGGAGTTTGGAAATGGGTAGGTGCTGGTGGTTTTCCTTTGTTTTAAATAGGAGTCCAACTTGGTTGTGTATTGATTTGCCAGTTTGTCAGTGAATTCTTGAGTAATGTGATGACTTCCTTCTGTGCATTAAGGTTTAAGAAATTTGGTGAGAATTTTATAACATTCTTTATTTGCACATTTAGCATTTTGAATTCTGTCTGAATAGAATCTTTTTAGCTTTTTTGATTGTTGACTTGTATATTCTGTTAAGTTTCTGTAGGTGAAGTTTTTCTTGACTGATGTTTGTTTTCTAATTTGTTGTTTTAGCTCTTTAAGTTCTGTATTTCTCCAATATGCTTGTTTTCTTTTGTCCTGTTTTGCTGTTCTTAGTGGTATAAGGATATCAAAAGCTTCCTGTAGCCATTCATAAAGCTTTTGAACGGAATGTATTGTGTCTAGATCTGTGTTGGATGTTAGTTGTCTCTCTAAGTATTCAAAATTGAGTCTGTTCCATGGTCGATAGGTGGATGCATGTAAAGTGGTCTTAGATGCGTGTTGATTGGTGGTGTTTTTTTATGTTGGAAAGCTAGTATATGACAGCCTGACCATGTGATTGAGGTAATCATTTGAAAGGTAACTAGTTCTGGATTTGCAAAAATGACATCTTGGATGTGTCCAGTGGTGTGTGTGGGTTGTTGTGCCATTTGATGTAGGTTCATTGTGACTAGGCCAGTTATGATGGTTTTTGGATTGGGCATATTGGCTTTGTCAAACAAAGGCCCTGATTTATACTTTTTGGGACAAAACTGCACTAACGCAGTTTTGCACCAAATAGTTTAGCACCGGCTTGCACATTTCTGTGCACCAGCCGGCAACCATATTTATGGAATGGTGCAAGCCGGTGCAAAGGGTAGGCTAGTGTAAAAAAAAAAATCGGTGGGGCTGGCGGTATGGAAGAAGGGGGTTTTCCACCAAAAAATTACATTAGACAGGTTAGAGCGAAAGAAATGACTCTAACCTGCCAAGAGTTATTTTCTGACACAAAACCATCCATACCACATGACTCCTGTCTTAGAAAAGACAGGAGTCATACCCACCGCCCCAATGGCCAGCACAGGGGACCAGGGCCCCCTGGGCATGGCCATTGCACCCTGTGCCACGTATGGGGGCCCATTTCAGGACCCACTATGGCACTTTAAAAAATAAAATAAAATACTTACCTGTACTTACCTGGGATGGGGTTCCCCATCCTTCGCTGTCCCTCAGGTCTGGGTGGGGGTGTCCCTGGGGCCTGAGGAGGGCACCTGTGGGCTTATTCCATGGTGTTCCACCATGGAAATAGGCCCACAGGTCCCCTAACGCCTGCCCTGACCCAGGCGTCAAAAAATGGGGCAAATCAAGCTTTTCACCATTTTTTTTACTCCTCCTCCCTCCTGTGCACCATTTTTGCACAGGAGTACAAATATGGCGTTAAGGCCATAGTTATTTTTTGCACAGGAACGCGTACCTTGCATCTCATTCAGACAAGGTAGGTTTCCACATCCAAAAAATGACTTTAACTCCCTAAATTTGGCGCTAGGCGGGTGTTAGGCCAAAGTATAAATATGGAGTTAGTTTGGCACCGAATTAGAGTAAAACAAAATTATGCTAATTCATGCATACAGAGTATAAATATGCCCCAAAATGTTTAGGTCACCAAGAATGCATCGGTTGGAGTGCAGTGTTATAAATGTTTGAAACTTTGTCTAGAAATGTGTCTAGGAATGTTTTATTGCTAGGTGGTGGTCTGTGAAGGAGAAGGAAGTTGCAGGAGGAAGTTGGTGTCGGGTTGCATCTGGTGATGAGGGCCTCACAACCTTGTATTGAAATGTTGTGAGCTTTGGTGAGTTTTATTGTTTGCTTGAATAATACAGCTAGTCCACCTCCTCTTTTGCCTATACCATTTTGTGTGATAGTTTGATAGAATGGCTTCATGCAATATTCAGGCCATGCCATTTCCTTACCATGATTCAGTTATGAAGAGTAAGTCAGATTGTGTGTCAGTGAGTAGGTCGTAGATGTGGTGCTTGTTTTTGATAGAGTGATTGAGCGTTCATTAGCAAGCATACCTCAGCTTCATACGGTCGTTAGCAAGACCTATGTGCAAGGAGATGGGTGCACTAACAGCACCACATGCATTTTAAGGATATATTTTGAGTTCATATTTTGCTGAACAATTTTCAAATTTGTGATGCAAATGTAGTTTTGCGATTTTCCAAGAATACATTCCAGTCAGTGGCAAAACCGTTAAAGATCATAGGCCCTCATTACAACCCTGGCGGTCCAAGACTGCCAGGGCTGTTTCGGAGGAAGCACCGCCAACAGGCTGGCGGTGCTCCATTGGGATTACGACCGCGGCAGAAGCGCCTCGGTCGCACCGCCGGGGCCGGCGGTTTCCCGCCACAATGGCCCCGGCGGTTGTAATCCACCAGGGCAGCGCTGCTTGCATTGCTGCCCAGGGGATTACGAGTCCCCCTACCGCCAGCCTTTTCCTGGCGGTTTGAACCGCCAGGAAAAGGCTGGCGGTATGGGGAGTCGCGGGGTCCCCTAACAGGGTCCCCTGCAGCGAAAAGCGCAACGGGTGCAACTTCACCCGTCGCACGACCGCAACACCGATGGCTCCATTTGGAGCCGGCTCCTGTGTTGCGTCCGAGATCCCCGCCTCCACTCCTTACTGTCCTGCTTTCTGGGGGACGCCTTAGGCTTGCCCCTCTTTCCTGCCTTCTTTAGTGGGCCGGCGGTGGAGGCCACGACAGCAGGAGAGCCAGATGGGGTGGTACCAGGCCTGGAGGTGTGAGGGGCAGGGCTGGTTGTCGTAGCAGCACTGCAGACTGCTGTCTGTGGGACATGGTTCAGCCCAGAGGAAGACAGGGAGGTGGAAGGCAGAGTTCTGGGAAGGGCAGCAGGGCGTTTGATGGGAACAGGGACTGTACCAGGGGATGGAAACAGGGAAAACTCATGTAGGAATCTTTTTTCGGGTCAGTTTGGTAATGGAGGGAGAGGGGAAGGTGTGTACATGGATGTGGTTTGGGTGCTGGTGCGTGGGTGTATGACGTGTGTGCTGGGTGTGTGTTGGGTGGATGAGTGTGGGCGTATAGGTGTACTGGGAGGAGGAGTGGAGGAGACACAGGGAGATGGCAGAGGGAATGTGTGAGTGAATGTTGGGGTGGTGTGTGCAGGTAGGGTGGATGTGCTGCATGTGGTAGTATTGACTGTTGTGCGTGCGGATGTAGTGTATGGGGTGGATGTATGAGGGTCTGCTGTTGTGGTGATGGTGGCAGTGACAGCACATGTGGCTGAACCTGGGACTGATGATGTGGTGTCTGCAGGTGTGAGTGGTGATGTGACTCTGAGGGGGAAGAAGGTGGAGGAGTCACTGTAGGGAGTGGATGTTGTGTTTGTGTCTGAATGGTGGGCGTGTGCATGGCGGTGGTGGCATTTGTGGTGCATGTGATTGTCATTGCGCTCTGGGTCTGTTGGAGGGGATGCATGCTGGTATGAAAGTGTGCTTTGGATGGGAAATGGGAGAGGGATGTGGGAGTGGGAAAAGATATTTGGAGGGGGGACGGAAGAAGAAGGAACACTGGCTGCCGTCAATGAGGAGGCCAGAGCCTGAAACGTTTTCTGAAGGGCAGACAGGGCACCATGAATGCCTTCCAGGAACGCATTTGACTGTTGCATTTGGGTTGCCAGTCCCTGGATGGCAAGCACGATGGTGCTCTGCCCAACAGAGATGGACCTCAGGAGGTCTATAGCCTCCTCTTTGAGGGCAGCAGGGCTGACTGAGGCAGGGGCAGAGGTGCCTGGGTCAAAGGAGATGCCCACCCTCATGGGTGAGTGGGCACGGGCAACTGGGTGGGGAGCTACAGGGAGAGTGGTGCTGGTAAGGGGGGTGGCGCTAGTAAGGGGGGTGCCGGACAAGGATGGTGCAGGCATTGGACCTGAAGTTTCCGCTGTCGCTTAGGCTCTCGTTATCCTAATGAGACTACTGGATTTGGGCAGCAGAATCACTTGCACTGTGGGGGACTGAGTCTGAACCCACTGCAGGTGCCACGGCGGCCTAATCCGGGTTTTGCTCTGGTTAACTAGCAGTGCCTCATCTCCACCCAAGAGTAGAGATAATTGGGCAGCTGAGCGCATGACACAATTTACTCCTCAGGGAAATCGTAGTCACTCAGATCTCGTCAGTTTCTCTCAATTACATCAGTCTCACATATACAAGGGCAATCAGAGGCAGAATAGAGTTCAATAAGGTTTTATTGAAGTAACTGCATCTTAGATAATAAAGCATGTAATGCAATAACTAGGACGATGAAGCATGACAGGATTAAAATTGTGACAAGGAAAGTGAAACATAAAAATAACGCTACCATATTGTCACTAGAGTCAATAAAATAGCTCCTACTTAGGCAATGGTAGAGCACAGCCTGTTAAGCTCTAATTCTGCCCTTCAGGTTCCCCTGGGTAGACATCATCTCTCATACCTGAGCAAGAGGCCTGAGGTCTACATAAGCAGCTGCAGTGAAGCACTCAGCAATCAGCATACAGTCATGGTCCTTTTGCTGGAATCTCCCTCTAACGTACATGGGTCAAAGTAGTGTTTTTATAATAAAACAACTGATGTTCCAAGAAAGGATCCCCACGTAAGAGTGTGTATGTTTCTATGAACACTAGAGACAAAGCATTAACACGTTTGCCGGCAACCTATCTTACTGCAGCCTTGAGAAAAACACAGAGTGAAAGAAATGTCTTGTTTAAGAACACAGTGCTGGCCTAGGCAAAGAACAGCTAGATAGAGAAAATAAAACAAGACCGCAAATGTGGCTATTGTTAAAATAATAAAACAGAGCTGAATAAAATATGCCAGGTTAAAGTGCATAGCGGCAGGCCTAGTTTGCTAAAATAACATGTATGAAGCTATAACTTATAAGGATACATAACATCATCCCCTTGCCAGTTCAAAGGTGGTTCAAAGCCTAATTATGTATAAAGCTACAAAAAATCAATCTAAGGCATATGTATAAAAATGTAAAAAATGACAAGTTAAAGGACACTTGAGCATGTATTAAAAGGACAATTTAAAATGTTAAGTGTGGCACCAAAAAGCAGAATTTCAAAAGTTAGAGTCATTTTGGAAGTTGCCAATTGATTATGGGATAATTGAAGACAGGAAATCTTCCACTTCGGCAGGTGGTAAAGTAGGAAGTTCATTGCCAAGGAAAACCAAACAAGGAGCATTCGTGTTCCAAAGCCTGAGCTCCAGGAGCATTCCGTGGTGTGCCAAACAATGAGTTTAGAGCTGCATCATCCACAAAGAGCAATTCATAAGCAGCTTCCCGTAGCAAACGCACTCTCAAAGCACATGTCTGGTAATGAGCCCTCAGCGAGAACATCAACAAATCAGTGTCCAAGGAAAGCAAACGCTGCGTAGAAAGACAAACTTTCAGTGCATGTTCGAACGAGCACCAAAGGCACCGAAACATGGGCTGCACACAATGCAAAACCGGTCTGAATGACAAAGACCAGTCACACTCCAATCCCTCCAGGAGTGTTGCTCCAAAGTACTGCATCATGTGTTCACAACACAGCTGCGCTGGTGGAAGCGCTTTCATTCCTCCTTGTTGCGGCGGGACAGCCATTGTGCAGAAAAAGTAGCAACAGCAAAATGCCTCCTATTACAGCCAAAGTTATCGGAAATCCCCTGAAAATACTGGAAAATATTGAGTGGGTGGCTGAAGGTATTAAGCCGAATTTAGAGGAGAAGGTGTGGACAAAATCAGAACAAACAGCCTTAAGGAAATTTGCGATTCTAGTAGTCCTGGACGCATTAAATATTCGTCCCACAAGCTCACCAAAGTGTCTCGGAAAGTTAGTACATAAAAGGGACTGAATCTCTGCTGATGACCTTGCAACCTAAAGCACATAGGTTTCACGTGCAGATGTGAGCGCCACATGTTTTTGAAACAATAAAGCCTTAAGTCTGCTCAACTTGTCAAAATTCACATTTGAAGTAGCGATATGGGGCGAAATCCTGGCTACTTCTCTCTGTCATGTAGGAGGAAAAAATACATTCCCGCAGCATGTAACAATCTTAGAGACCGAAACGACATAAACTATTCCAGCTCACATCCCACAACAGTTTTCACTACTGATGAGGACATAGCTGCCATTCGAGAGCACCTGCAACACAGGTCTAATCAAGGGGACTGGGGCTCCCTTCAGATAACAAACCAAGTTTGCTGCCGAGGCACTACACGCCCCTGCAAGGACAGCTGTTTACAGACCATTGAATGGGTGACAGAAGTCTCGCATTCACTACCTCTTTATGCCACTGAGACATTTGTACGAGAAGGGTAGCTCCCACACCTCATAGATGTAACTATCTCCTAGCCTTTCATATCTGTCTACTGGAATGTGTTTTAAGCTGGACGTTAATTGAAGTGTTGAAGCAGGCACATTAATGACCCTGTGTATTAACCACTCAGCAGATGGTATTTCAGCCACAGTAAAAGGCAACTTTTCAGATTTTTCAATATTTAACATGACATAAGTCGCTTCCTTCTTAGCCATTAGTTGTTGCTGTCGCGTTAAATTAAATGTGGAAAATATATCCCTTGCGCTAACGTGTTGCCAGGGAACGCGACCTGACTTCAGTGTTTGTAGTGTCTAACCCACCTGCATAATTAACCTTAATTGACTCTGTCCATGATGTAAAGAGGACTTATCACTTAGTATTATGTCTATTGCAGAAGAAACAATGTTGTTTAAGGTGTATATCCGGTCGGACAGGGTATAATCCCATTATCTATGACAGCTAATGCCTTCTGTAAGTTTTCCTGATCTATTTGCCTTAACTGGGCAGCAGCTTCTTGTTGACAAAGCTTCCAAATTTCATTATAAACTGCATATAAGAAGCGCTTTCTGAAATGTTTTCTGGGCCTAACAGGAAATCCTGTAAGTCAATGTTATTAGACAGGAGACTGAGGTGATCTCTCACAGCATCTAGTGAGGAACTCTTCAGCCATTGCTCGCATAGTTTCCCTACACTGTATGTTGTTACTATACCCGCATGTTCAAATGACACATAGCGAGGGTCTGGCCTACTTGTTCTAAAAACCCCTGTGGAGTTTATAAAACATTTATGACACCTGTTGGTATCTATTGGCCACACTAACCACCCGCCAGGACGTGAAAGTGAAGCATTAAACATACCGTTCTGGACCCATTCATCGAGCTGATCTTCAGTTGCATCTATATACTTTTGCCATTTGTAAAATTTTGCAGGGACAGGAATACTGGGCGCATTCAATTCCTTAATTTTTGCTAAGCCTAAACAATTTGTCTGTTGTACAGCTTCATTTAAAAATATCATTTGAACAGGCATCAGGCATGCTTTAAATAAAGCTTCCTCCCCCCTTATTTGCCAATTTTTTGTTCCCCACACACTTTTTAAGTAAATCGACTTCAGCCAATATTCATAGCCTTCTATGGCCAACCGGGAAACAAAGGAATCCGAATAAATGAATTTCGTATCTGTCAACAATATATGTACATTTTCCATCAATGGCAATTTGAAATAATATGACTCAGCATTTTTAACATTGTGCCCAGAAAAATATACACATTTTTCAGAATATGTTTTACAACTCCCTTGTGGTGGAGTTGGACAATGTTCCCATTGTGTGTAATTAAAAATAGTCTTCGGGTTGCTCGCTCTGTGAATTCAATTGTATCCATAATAATTATAGCAAAACATGTCACCATAATTCTCTTTAGATTGATAAATATCCTCTCTTTGAAATATAGTAAAATACTGCAATTCAGTCATCATAGAATCAACTGTTTTCACATCCCAGTCATCAGAAACAACTCTGGGTATTATTACATAGTTCATAGAAATTTTAAACACATATGGTATTTGAATGACCTCCGTGGGGCCGTATAAATCAAATGTGACTTTATCCCAAACAATCCCGTCAGGAATTGGTATAGCGGACATGTTCACGAAAGACAAGTCTCTGCGGACCTTGTGAGAAGAAAAATGGGGTTTTAGGACCTCATCCACCAGTTTAACTGTTGATCTTTCAGGAAGGTAATGACCATGTATTAAATAATTAATGTGCAGCATCAGCCACCTGGTGTAACTTGACATTGTTGATAGATACAAAGCGTTTTTCTTTAGCGCCAGTCAACGGTGGTAGAATGACAGTTCTGGTACCCTGTATTCCCAGGACTGGGACTGATGCACGATAAGAAGGACCAAACTCCTTTTCCACAGCTCCCTTTTCATGTACTAGATCCCCAACCTTTGGAATCCAGCCAGTAGATGTTATTGGTACATCCTTAATTCCTGCGGGGGAAGCACTGGCAGAAGCGTTGTCGTCACAGAAGTTTTGTAATTCCTGCAAGACAGTGACACGTTCATTTATGTCAAAAAGTGTTTCTGTCGCCTCCATGCCAGGACCATCAAGATCTGGAACATACATTTGAGTTCCAAACAGGCACTCGTATGAAGTACAACCCCCCAGGGACCTTCTAGGCAGATTATTAAGTGCTCTCTGGACTCCATAGGGGTGATTAAGCCAACTACGACCCGTACCTAATACTCTGGCTGTTAAGGATTGCTTTAAATCATGGTTTTGTCACTCCACAACACTATTTCCCTCGGGATGAAATGGAGACGAGTAATGGAGATGGACCCCTAACGAAGCCATGCGTCCCTGAATGCCCTTGAGGCAAAAGCAGGGCCCTGGTCTGAGTGGAAAGCCGCAACTGCATATGTGCTGATAAAGACTTGCAAATCTTTAATAACAGTCCGAGCGTCAGCCGAGCATTGTGGCCACACCCATAGAAATCTGGAGCAAGAGTCAACAGCGACTAAAATGTATTTGTATGCACTATCCGGTGTTAGGGGACCACAATGATCCAAGTACACACATTGTAAAAGTTTGTTGGAAATTAGGAGGGGTGTCTGCGGTGGGCGTTTGACGGTGGAGCCCTTAATTTGTTGGCAGATGTCACAACAAAGAACATACTGCTTGGTCTGTTTGTATAGACCTGGCCACCAATAACGTGCTTGCAATAATGATATTGTAGCCGCCACACCAGCATGGGCAGATGCAACCCCCTCATGCGCTGCTTTAATCAACTCTGGCCTTAAGTCTTTATTGAGAATTACTCGAACTCCCACACCTGGTATTTTTACTTCTGCATCAAGGAAGCCTCCCATTCGGTAGGAATATTTAGCAGGAAATGCTTTGGAAAGGGCGTGCCTTCAGCTGTGGCTTTCACGGCAGCCCAAATGTCATCGTCCGGTTTTGTTCCAGAATGAGTTACTGCAGAAACAGAAGACATAGCTACTGCTGATTTGGCTGCTTCATCAGCCAGTGTATTTCCAGCAACATGTATTCCAATGTGCTGGTGTCCAAGTGTATGTACAACATGGACGTTTGGTAGTGTTTCCTTCAGATCCGCTACTTTCCCCCACAAGAGTCTGTGTTTGATGGTGTTGCTTTAGAATCTCTGAACCCATTCTGGCGCCAGTAATGTAGGTATTCATTGAAATACTGGACACAATAGTACGAATCACAGACAATCAGTGTTAGCTGTGAAGGATCCGTATCTTCCAGTGCCATCACCAGAGCCTTTAGCTCTGCTAGTTGTGCAGTGCAATCCCCTAGGGTTTGCGTGAAAGTATGTTGTGGATAGAATTTATTACCCTCCATGTAGCCACTTACGACTGCGCAAGCAGGTGAGTAT
Source organism: Pleurodeles waltl (assembly GCF_031143425.1). Taxonomy (NCBI): domain Eukaryota; kingdom Metazoa; phylum Chordata; class Amphibia; order Caudata; family Salamandridae; genus Pleurodeles; species Pleurodeles waltl. The sequence goes on from NC_090448.1 coordinate 389,394,873, forward strand.
TGATGCTTTGTGCCTATTACAGGTTGCGCTGAGCCATCGTGTACATGACTCTTTGATATTGATCAATAGGCAATGTATTTGCTGGAACTGGGTATTCTAGTTCATATTTAAAAAATTCTTGAGTTTGTAATTTTGGGTCGAAGACATAGTCAACATCAGTGGCTGTCAGAAACGTTGTCCATTGAATGCTTCAGGGTCAATGTAGTGCAATATTGAAGTCACACGGTCCGCGAACAGCCCTGGGCTGTTCTTGTACCCCTGGGGTAAACAACAGATTTTTTTCTGGGAGCCTAGTGCGCTGAAACTTGTTAGATCTCTACTCTCAGGTACTATATTTTGGCAGAAGAAACCATTGGAAATATCCAGTGTTGTTTTGTATTTTTTGCGCACTATGTTGTTCATGAGTGCTGTGCCGTGTGAGTTTTGTATAGAGTATGTGCATGTATGACTGTTTAACTGTCTGTAGTCTAAGACTATTCTGTACGAATGGTCTGGTTTAGCTACTGGGAATAAGGGATTATTCATTGGTGAGACTCAGGGTTCGAATACGCGCTGGTACTCCAGTTGTGTGAAGATTTCCCTCACGGGTGCTTTAGCATCATGTTTTATTGGATACTGGGGTCTCTTCTCGTTTGGCGGGTACTTTACCCATGATCGAATGTACAGACGGAGGATTAATGCCTTGCGTTACTGCATGTGGTTGTGCCGGAGCAGCACATGCTGGGTTTGTATTTAACGTTTGCATTACAAACTGTACTAATCGTCTATATATTGCCGTAAGCTCAGCATATAAGCGATGGACTTCAGCTACTGTTAAGTTCACTGCAGCAGGGTGAGGGCCAACAAAGGCCAGGTAGGACCATCATTATTTAGAGGACCTAACCTAACATGTAGAATTGTATCGGGTAGGGTGCCATCAAGCCAATTATTATGTTCTTGATAAGATAGAGGTATTTCTAGATATGCATATGCTCTGTATTGTGCAGGTGTGTTTGCAGGTGTATAGTGATGAAATGTATTTGTGTTCCCATCAGCTGCTGGAAATGTGACCCAAGAATAAAAGAAATTCTGTTCTATAGGCTGGATGAGCCTCGACAACAAATGTGACTGGACCCCCTTGGCCCATTGGGCCATGTGCCAATAAATGTGCAGTAAGGGGTGTTCGCATATTGACTGCAAGTGCTACCTGTTGCGGGTTCGCCATGATGAATGGTAAATTTTGTTGAGAGGTAAGCTCACCAAATGGGGATTATTCCTTTAAGAGTTCAAGCTTGAACAATCTGCAGCGTTAATTAGGTACTTCCTACTTAGCTGAGGAGGAAAATCCTCAATACCACGGATGCCTCAGTATATAGTACTGAGGTGTCTTTGTATGTAGTGAGACAGAAATTCTCAGGAGGACCTGAAAATTAGAGCCTGACCAAACATTGTTGGCGCCATGTCATGTAGGCTCTCATTATCCTAATGAGACTACTGGATTTGGGTGGCAGAATCACTTGCACTGTGGGGGGCTGAGTATGAACCCACTACAAGTGACACCTGTCGGCCTAATCCGGGTTTTGCTCCGGCTAACTAGCAGTGCCTCATCTCCACCCAAGAGTAGGGATGATTGGGCAGCCGAGTGCATGACACAATTGACTTCTGAGGGAAATCGTGGTCACTCAGATCTCATCTGTTACTCTCAGTTACATTAGTTTTACATATACAAGGACAATCAGAGGCAGAATAGAGTTCAATAAGGTTTTAGTGAAGTAACTGAATCTTAGATAATGAAGCATGGAATGCAATAACTAGGACGATGAAGCATGACAGGATTAAAATTGTGACAAGGAGAGTGAAACATAAAAATAACGCAAACCATATTGTCACTAGAGTCCTTAAAATAGCTCCTACCTAGGCTATGTTAGAGCACAGCATTTTAAGCTCTAATTCTGCCCTTCAGGTTCCTCTGGGAAGACATCATCCCTCATACCTGAGCAAGAGGCCTGTAATCTATATAAACAGCTGCAGCAAAGCACTCAGCAATCAGCATACAGTTGTGGTCATCTGGCTGGAATGTCCCTCTAATGTACATGGGTCAACGTAGTGTTTTTATAATAAAACAACTGATGTTCCAAGAAAGGATCCCCACGTAAGAGTGTATATGTTTCTATGAACACTAGAGTCGAAGCGTTACCATGTTTGCCGGCAACCTATCTTACTGCAACCTTGAGAAAAGCTACAATGTGTATAGAGGGGGTTTATGAGGTGCGTCATGGATGTTTTACAATGAACTTTGCAAAGCTCCACTGCGTCCACACAGTCCTTAATGCTCATAATGATTGCTACTCCCTCCTAGTCCCAGGTACAGTGGAAGAATGATGGGGAGGAATGCTCCAGTCAACAGGCCCCTGGTAGATATTGCCACCCTTGAAGAGCGGCACATCATCCGGTGCTATCAGCTGAACCGTCAGACCATCGTGGAGCTTGTCAGGCTATTGGAGCCTGATCTGCGGCCTGGTATTCGTCATCCCAATGCCATCACAGCCACAGCACAGGTGTTGGAAGTCCTCCACTTCCTTGCCTCAGGGTCCTTCCAAATTACAGTGGGCTGGGCTGCTGGAATGTCCCAGACCATGTTCAGCCACGTCTTGAAGAATGGCCTATGTGCCCTACTCAAACATATAACCAGCTATATCAGGTTCCCCTGACGTGACGATCTATCCACTGTGATGGCAGCCTTCTACGCTGTAGCACATGTGCCACATGTGATTGGGGCCATTGATGGGACCCACATTGCCCTGGTGCCACCCAGGAGGAGTGAACAGGTGTTCAGGAACCGTAAAACCTTTTACTCAACCAATGTGCAGGTGGTATGTCTCGCAGACCTCTATATCACACAAGTAACTGCCTGATTCCCAGGTTCAGTGCATGATGCCTACATTCTGCGGAACAGCAGCATCCTACACCTGATGGCCCCACTGCAAAGGCATCATACCTGGCTCATCGATATGTATTGTGTCATATGTGTGCTTCTGTGTACTGAACCCTCAACACCACCTGGCCGATTTACCGACATTTCTCAATATGCCTATTGTGAGAAAACAGGGCTGATTGCAGAGGCCCCCTAACTTTTTGCCCCCATTTTTCACTTTTTGCTGGTGTTTTCCTGACTCTGATGGTGCCCTGGGTACTGCTAACCAGTCCCAGGGCCTGTGTTCTGTGTAAAATCAGTATGCAAATTAGGCTAATTATAATTGGCTAAGTCAACCTACCTATAAGTCCCTAGTGTATGGAAGGGCATGTAGGTTTAGGGATCCTAGCATAGGTAGTGCACCCACAGGGGCACTGCTGAGGTGCCCAGTGTCATTTTAAAGGCAGGCCTGACTTGCTGGCTGCTTTTAAATTACAGTTAGATGCTAATTCGACTTTGGAATTAAAAGTAGTTCCAAAGCCTTAAACAACCTTATTTTTCCATATAAGTCAACCCTAAGGTGTGCCCTATGTGCCCCTAGGGTTGGGTGTCATGTAACTATAAGCAGGGACTTTATAAAAATAGTTTTGTAAGCCCTGGTAAGGTAAAACAGCCAAATTTGTTTTCCCCTCATTGTAGTGAATGGCCTCCATAGGCTAGAATGGGGAGACTTTATTTTAATTGTAAAAATCCCCTTAAGTAACAGATACTACAAGTTTGGTATCAAATTAATTGTTATAATAAATTCCCCAACTTCCAGTTGTGGGATTTAACCCCTTCTGTGCCTAGGACGTAATGGTTACGTCCTGAGTCGCACTAGCGCTCCCTCTGTGGGGTTCCCCGTACCCCCCCAAGGCAGGGATGGAAGGGGAAGCCCTTCTTCTTCCACCCCGGACCCCAGCGCCCACCCCCCCCTGTGACGTCAGCACGCGATCGCGCGCTGATTGTCACAGAGGCCTCCTCCCATCGGAAGAGAAATGCAAAAGCATTTCTCTTCCGATCACGTGGAGGAGGCCGGAGAGGCTTCAAAGGGAAGGAAAGGAATTTCCTTCCCTTTGAAGTCTCTCTGAGGGTTTTAGCAGCCGGATTGCAAGCAATACGGCTGCTAAAACGCCCACTAGACACCAGGGATTTTTTTTTAAATGAAATTGGCATGAGGGAGCGACCCCTTGGGCAAGGGTCGCTCCCAGGGGGGGCATTTTTTTTTTAAGGCCTTTTGATCGGCCTATTATTAGGCCGATCTGCCCCCAGAGGGGGTAGAAATCTCTAGGCACCAGGGATAATTTTTTTTGTTTTTGTTTTGTTTTTGATTTTGTTTTTTTTTTAGAGGTGGGGAGCAACCTCTTAGGCAAGGGTCGCTCCCCTATGGGGCAAATTATATTTAGGCCATTTCTGTCCCCCTTGGGGGCAGATTGGCCTATTTTTATGAGGCCAATCTGTCCCCAAGGGAGACAGAAACCACTAGACACCAGGGAGTTTTTTTTTCCGTGAATTTCACGTAGGGGAGCGACCCCTTAGGCAAGGGTCGTTCCCCTGGGGGGGGAATTTATTTTAGGCCATTTCGGCCAATTTTAGGTCAATCTGCCCCCAAGGGGAGCAGAAACCTCTAGGCACCAGGGATCTTTTTTTTTTCGCCCACGTCACGCAAGGGGAGCGACCCCGTAGGCAAGGGTCGCTCCCCGGGGGTTGGGGGGGCAAATTTATTTTAGCCCATTTCTCCCCCCCCCCGGGGGCAGAAACCTCTAGGCGCCAGGGCAAATTTTTTTTGTGTGTTTTTTTTGTTGTTTGTTTGTTTGTTTTAAAGATGGGGAGCGACCCATTAGGCAAGGGTCGCTCCCCTTGGGGGCAAATTGTATTTAGACCATTTCTGCCCCCCTTGGGGGCAAATCGGCCGATTTTAGGTCAATCTGCCCCCAAGGGTGGCAGAAACAACTAGGCACTGGGGATCTTTTTTTTTTTTGCACCAATGTCACGCAGGGGGAGTGACCCCGTAGGCAAGGGTCGCTCCTCATGAGGGTTGGGGGGGCAAATTTATTTTAGCCCATTTCTGCCCCCCTGGGGCAAGCTGAGATAGATTCCCCTTGGATCCCCCTCGGTGTCTAGTTCTAAAAAATGTGCTGGTTTGCTAGGTTTCCCCAGGTGCCGGCTGAGCTAGAGGCCAAAATCCACAGGTAGGCACTTTGTAAAAAACACCTCTGTTTCTGTGAAAAAATGTGATGTGTCCACGTTGTGTTTTTGGCCATTTCCTTTCGTGGGCGCTAGGCCTACCCACACAAGTGAGGTACCATTTTTATCGGGAGACTTGGGTTGGGGGAACACTGGGTGGAAGGAAATTCGTGGCTCCTCTCAGATTCCAGAACTTTCTGTCACCGAAATGAGAGAAAAAAGTGTTTTTTTGGTCAAATTTTGAGGTTTGCAAAGGGTTCTGGGTTGCAGAACCTGGTCAGAGCCCCACAAGTCACCCCATCTTGGATTCCCCTAGGTGTCTAGTTTTCAGAAATGCACTGGTTTGCTAGGTTTCCCCAGGTGCCGGCTGAGCTAGAGGCCAAAATCCACAGGTAGGCACTTTGTAAAAAACACCTCTGTTTTCTGTGAAAAAATGTGATGTGTCCACGTTGTGTTTTGGGCCATTTCCTTTCGTGGGAGCTAGGCCTGCCCACACCAGTGAGGTACCATTTTTATCGGGAGGCTTGGGGGAACACTGGGTGGAAGGAAATTTGTGGCTCCTCTCAGATTCCAGAACTTTCTGTCACCAAAATGAGAGGAAAAAGTTTTTTGGGGTCAAATTTTGAGGTTTGCAAAGGATTCTGGGTCACAGAACCTGGTCAGAGCCCCACAAGTCACCCCATCTTGGGTTCCCCTAGGTGTCTAGTTTTCAAAAATGCTCTGGTCTGCTAGGTTTCCCCAGGTGCCGACTGATCTAGAGGCCTAAATCTACAGGTAGGCACTTTGCAAAAAACACCTCTGTTTTCTGTGAAAAAATGTGATGTGTCCACGTTGTGTTTTGAGCCATTTCCTTTCGTGGGCGCTAGGCCTACCCACACAAGTGAGGTACCATTTTTATCGGGAGACTTGGGGAAACACAGAATAGCAAAACAGGCGTTATTGCCCCTTGTCTTTCTCTACATTTTTTCCTTCCAAATGTAAGGCAGTGTGTAAAAAAGACGTCTATTTGAGAAATGCCCTGTAATTCACATGCTAGTATGGGCACCCCGGAATTCAGAGATGTGCAAATAACCACTGCTTCTCAACACCTTATCTTGTGGCCATTTTGGAAATACAAAGGTTTTCTTGATACCTATTTTTCACTTTTTATATTTCAGCAAATGATTTGCTGTATACCCGGTATAAAATAAAAACCCATTGCAAGGTGCAGCTCATTTATTGCCTCTGGGTACCTAGAGTTCTTGATGAACCTACAAGCCCTATATATCCCCGCAACCAGAAGAGTCCAGCTGATGTAACGGTATATTGCTTTAAAAAATCTGACATCGCAGGAAAAAGTTACAGAGTAAAACGTGGAGAAAAATGGCATTTTTTTTCACCTCCATTTCAATATTCTTTTATTTCAGCTGTTATTTTCTGTAGGAAACACTTGTAGGATCTACACAAATGACCCCTTGCTGAATTCAGAATTTTGTCTACGTTTCAAATGTTTAGCTTACTGGGATCCAGTATTGGTTTCTCACCCATTTTGGTCACTAACTGGAAGGAGGCTGAAAGCACAAAAAATAGTAAAAATGGGGCATGTCCCAGTAAAATGTCAAAATTGTATTGAAAAATTGGGTTTTCCAATTCAAGTCCGCCTGTTCCTGAAAGCTGGGAAGATGGTGATCTCGCCACCACAAACCCTTTGTTGCCATTTTCAGGGAAAAAAACACGAGCTGCCTTCTGCAGCCCTTTTTTCAGAAAAAAACAAAATGTTCACTGTATTTTGGCTAATTTCTTGATCTCCTTCAGGGGAACCCACAAAGTCTGGGTACCTCTAGAATCCCTAAGATGTTGGGAAAAAAGGATGCAAATTTGGCGTGGGTAGTTTATGTGAACAAAAAGTTATGAGGGTCTAAGCCGAACTGCCCCAAATAGCCAAAAAAAGGCTCAGCACAGGAGGGGGAAAAGGCCGGGCAGCGAAGTGGTTAGTATAACTTGTTCAGGTAAAGAGTTTTAAACTTTACCTGAAAAGTTGCCAACTTCAGCCCTGCAGTGTTTTTGCTGCTTTGCTCTGATTGGCCAGCCTCTGGCAGGCTGGCCAGGCTGTCTTGATGAGGTGTGAAGTGGTCTGGCTCCACACAAAGAGATGTGCCTCGGGGAGGAGATCTCCCCTCAGCAGATGGGGAAGCAAGAAGTGGGGAGGGCTGCCAAACTGGTCTTCAAAGGTAGGAAAGGACATTTGGAGCAACCCAGCAACACCCTCACATCCTGCAAATCCAGACAATTAGGTGCCCCCTTGATTAGATTACTAGAGGGCAGGAGAGGGATGTGTTTAGGATTTTTTGCCACACCAGTGGGTGGGTTCAGCCAGATATAACTTCTAAAAATCACTTTCAGCCATGATGGATTTTTGAGGAATGTTGCTGCCCGGGATTGATTTTTGGCACACTTCCCAGGAAGTGGTCATCACAGGGGGAAGGACCCTGCCCCTGACTGGAGAACGAGAACCCCCCTGTTTTTCACCCAGGAGGAAGGATAAAACTGGCAGACCTGCACCCACACCTCAGTTCCCTACCAGATCCCTACCAGGAAGAACTACAGAAGAAGGACTACCCTGCTGGACCCCTGGCCTGCACCTGGACACTGCACTCTGGAGGACTGCACCAGCTGCACACTTGGGCTTCGCCACAAGCCTGGCTTCAACTGGTTCAAGGAGGGACTCCCTATTTGCTACAGGCGAAAACTTGCTAACCAGAGTCCCCTGCACCAACTCCTGAAGAAACCAACCAGCTGACCACTGTCCAGTGGCCAAAAAGGAGTTTGTGCCAGGTGCATTCTGGGAGTTGTAGTCCACACACTCAAAGAGCATCTCAGAGCTTCTGGAACCTTGGGGTGAACTGTGGACTCAAAAGAACCTTAAAAGAACATCTGGAAGAAGATCCAGAAGTTTGGAGAAGTGTGGCGAAATTTTGGAAAAAAAAGCTCCATAGAGGGACCAACCCACCACGGCAACTCTAGCTGGCTTGCCTCAACCGTGACCCGGCCTGACTTGCAGGTTGCTCCCGGTGAAGAAAATCTCCCAAAAAAGTGACTACGTTCGAACGTAGGAAGTTGACCATGACCTCCCAGGCTGTGTATCCGAAGAGGGCTCCAGGGACGTCGGATCAAGATTCAGGTTTGCCCCGGTCGAAGGATTTTCACCTCGAAAAAGCAACTAAGTCCGAAGGTAAAAATCTCCACCAAGGGCTCCCTCGACGTTTATCCGAGGAAGAGTTCCAGGAGGTCGGATTGGACTGGCAGGCTCATCCCGCTGAAGAAAATCTCCAGAAAAACGACTAAGTCTTAAGGTAAACTTTTGACTGAGGCCTCCCACGGGCTGTAGTCGAGCCAGGCTCCACCGCGGTCAGCCTTAAACTTTGACTTTGCCCCGGTCAAGGTGCGACCAGATGACCAGATTGGCCCTTTTTGTTTCTATGCGCTAGAAAGCAATAATTCTTTAAAAATTCATATCTACAATTCCCCTTATGCAATTTTATTCGTTTTGGTGTCATCTTAAAGCTAAAAATATTTCCTATTTTTATAAATTGACTTTGGATTTTCAAACTGTTTCTTCTGTTTTATTTAATTACTGTTTTGTGATATTTGAATGCTTTACGCTTTGTTTCCCAAGTTAAGCCTTGTCACTCGTTGCCAAGCTACCAAGGGTTGAGCTAGGTTTCATTTTACCAATAACCCATTTTCCAACACCTATTACCTCTGTGCACACAGGTGACTCTGGTAATCCCAACCTGCCACTGCTACTGACACCTCTCAGGCATCCGACTACAGCAGCTGAAAACCGTTTCAATGAGGCCCATGGAAGGACTCAACGGGTCATCGAATGCACCTTTGGAGTGCTGAAAGCCAGATTCCGGTGCCTGCACCTTACTGGAGGATCCCTGCTGTACAGACCAGCGGAAGTATGCCAGATCATGGTAGCGTGCTGCATGTTACACAATTTGGCTCTCAGAGGTCACATCCCATTACTGGATGCGGAGGAAGGTGCCGCTGTGCCAGTGGCTGATGAAGGGGACATGGGGAGTGATGGGGAGGAGGATGATGAGGCTGCAGCTGATTCCAGAGCAGAGCTGATACAACCATACTTCCACTGACATACAGGTATGTGTAAAAGCCATGCTATGCAACCAGTAGCAATGTCTGCTGTGTGCACGGCTGCCACCAGGGTTGTGTGTTCAAAGTGGGTTTTGGGTGAACCCATAACTTTAGATGTGGTACTGTTATCTGTATTTCAGAACATGAAAATGATTGCTCCCCCTTCTGGCACTGTCACATACATTGGTAGAACAATGGTCTGCCTGTTACACAGGCACATAGACATACAAATACACATATGTGAGGAGTTGGAGTGATGGGGGTGAGGGTGAGGGTGGGGTATGTGATAGCATGCAGGTGGGTGGGGGATGAAGTAGTGAAAGATTTGACTTACCAGAGTCCATTCCTCCAGCTACTCCTGCGAGGCCCTCGGGATGCAGTATAGCCAAGACCTGCTCCTACCATGTTGTGAGTTCTGGGGGAGGAGGTGGGGGTCCGCCGCCAGCCTTCTGAACCGCAATCTGGTGTCTTGAGACCACGGAACGCACCTTCCCCCGTAGGTCGTTCCACTTCTTCCTGATGTCATCCCTAGTTCTTGGGTGCTGTCCCACTGCGTTGACCCTGTCCACGATTCTTCGCCATAGCTCCATCTTCCTAGCTATGGTGGTGTGCTGCACCTGTGAACCGAATAGCTGTGGCTCTAACCGGATGATTTCCTCCACCATGACCCTGAGCTCCTCCTCAGAAAACCTGGGGTGTCTTTGCGGTGCCATGGGGTGGTGTAGGTGATGTGTGGGGTGGTGTGTGTTGTGATGTGTGGGGTGATATTTAGAGGTGTGTTGTGTGAGGTGCGTGGATGTTGTGTGAGTGATGGTGTTGAATGCCTGTGGATGCTATTGTTCTTTCTGGTGGTGTCTCTCTCTGGCCTTCTGTCGCAATTGTTGTCGTAAGGGTTTGTGGGTGATGTGGGTGTGTGTTTTATATTGTATTGGATGTGTGGGAGTGGTGTGTGTATGTGAATCAGGTGTGTGTATTTGGAGTTGTCCAATGTGGATGTGTTTTGTAAGAGTGTGTGTATTTTGAGCGCAGCGGTGTGTACGGCCAATGGAATACCGCGGTTGAAAGACCGCCGCGTGGATTCGTGGGTCGTGATAGTGTGAGTGTATTCCTGTTGCCGTGACGGTGGAGGTTTTGTTATCGCCAGTTTATCACTGACCTTTGGTGTGGCGGACTTGTGTGGGTGTCTGGATTTTGGCGGATTCCGAGCTGTGGGTCATAATGGCAGTGGCAGTATTCCGCGGCCGCGGCGGTGTGTTGGCGGTCTTCTGCACGGCGGTAAGCGGCTTTTACCGCCAATGTTGTAATGACCCCCATAGTCTCCTTCGGGCTGCCAATGAAACTGATACTGCCAATTATGCCAACCTCAAAATTTTCATATACCCTGATTATACGCAGAGAGTTCAGGTAGACAGAAAACCTTTTATGAAATTTATGAAAAAATTGGAGATGGCTGTAGATGTGGGAAAAGGTACCACTGGACAAGACTGGGTCTTGGAGGAGTCAGCCGTGGGAGGAGAGGGGTCCTCACCATGACTGGAGGTCTAGAGAAAAGGACAGACAGCCTAATCTCTGTTCCAGTGAAGGACCAACAACCTCCCGAATAGTGATCCAGGGAGATGGCACCATCGCACTGGATTCTGCTCTGACAGAGCTGGGGGGAGGAAGTGGTCTTCAGTTGAGATGGAGGAATTAGAGTTGAGTGCCACTGAGGCAGGAAGGGACTATTCAGTGCCTGCCTAAACCTTTGTCTATCTCCTGGACTGCATTTGGTACTTGTGCTTTGGCTGGAAATGTAGTCCAGGCTGACTGTGGGTGGAGGCTGGTCTGGTGGCTTCTAGTCCCCACTGTAATTTAGATCTTCTGTCTTTTTTGGGGGGGAGGGGAAAAGCAGTGTCACATAATGGTTTATTACTGGATTGTTGGGGAGCAGGTAGGTTGGTAAAATCGCATATGCTTTATGAACCTGTATTCATATACGGGGGATCCTCCCACTTCATTAGAGGAAGGATTCATATTTATGTTTTGTGTTTATGCTGCAGGTCCTGACATCTTTAAATTGATGGACAAACATGGTTGTTGTCTGTTGAATTGTTTGCCAGGGGAGGGGTTTATTTATTGTTTGGTTTGCTACTGCTTTATGTGAGGTTTGTTGGAAATGGGTTGCTGCTCTTTGTCCTTTTTTGCACTACGACACTGGGATGGAGACTGATATAATTGAGCCACCTGTGCATCGGGGGAAGGGGTGCACGGAATAGTTTTCATGACTCCTCATGATGAGCTCCAATAATATGATCTCCTGGAATGTTCGGGGGTTTGAGGGACTATCAAAAAGATACCTGGTCCACTTCTTTCTGAAACGGACCAAGATCCACATAGCGTGTTTAGAAGAAACACCTCATGGCCAGCGAAATACAAGATGGTGATAATGATCATTACCCACCTCGTGCAAGGATGAAACAATTGATGACTAGATCAGCCTCAGAGGTCATGCACAATTTGGATTTCCTGGATAGTTGGAGTGTGCTTCACCCACAGAAGCGAGAATATACTTGTCATTCTTTGACATACAATACATTTAGCTGCTTGGACCGAATACTGGTAACAGGGCTCCTACACCACCCTTTGAAGGAAGTGGTGCATTTGGGGAGGTTTCTTTCTGATCATGCCCCGACTCTACTGTGTGATCTGTGGCGGGAGGAGGTAATGCATGGGAGAAGCTGTGTTTGCCTCCAGATGTCCTAATGGATGCTACATGTAGGGCATCTTGGCTGACGTACTGGTGGATTATATGGAACACAACTGGGGTATAACGGCTACTAGGGTCAAGGAATGGGAGGCAATGAAAGCTGTGATATGTAGTGTTTGCATTGGATCCACACAACACCTAAGGGCGGATGTGGCACAAAAAGAGAGACAGTTAGTGGACACTGACTCACTATAGGCCAGACATGGGGTTGTAGAAGCACAGTGCAGGCTGCCTGACCTCTGGAATCTGCTGGACAAGTATACACTCACACAGTACAGACAACACCTACACAGAGAGAGGGGGATAAGTGTGGGAAACTCCTAGCACGGATTTTAAGGCGGGAACAGGAGGTGCCTCCTGTAATGTACCTGCAGACCCCTGGGAGAGGGCGAACTGTTACAGGGCGACAGGGCATATTGATGACTTTTCAGACTCACCTCCCGACAATGTATATAGCTGGGGAGACTGTTGATGAGGGTGCAGTGGAAGTGTTCCTCCAGAGGATGATGCTCCCCGGGTTTGCCCTGAACAGTATACAGGAGTTTGACAGGGACTACTCACTGGAGGAGTTAAGGGGGGAATACAGGACCTTAATAAGTATAAGACATCAAGATGCGGTTGCTTCCTGATGGAGTTTTACCAAACTTTCACCGCCCTTTTGTCAGAGACGCTATTAGAGGGCTTTCAGGAAGCACGAGTCAAGAATATTCTCTGCCTCATCATGTGTTAGGGCGTCATATGCTTACTGCTCAAACCTGGAGGGGATACGGCTAACCCCTCCTCATACTGTCCCTTTACAATGATTAACTCAGATGTCAAGATCCTCTGTAAACTTCTGGCAACCAGATTTCGGGTAGTGATATGGGACCTAATGCATGCCGAGCAATGTAGCTTCATCCTGAGTCGGATCATGGCGATGAATATACATAGACTGACACATGTCCAACATGAGATTGTTGATGAGGAGCAGGAAATGGCACTGGTGGCTATTGATTTAAAGAAAACCTACAAAACTGAACTGGTCATACTTAATGGCGGTCCTAAGGGCAAAGGGGATTGGACCCTCCTTCAGAGACAGAGTGAGACTATTACACATGGAACCCATAGCTCGAGTTCAAGTGGGAGGTGCGCTGTCAGATAGTTGGACAGTGGGGAGGGGCAACAATCAGGGTTGCCACCTCTCCCTGTTGCTCTTCGCCCTAACACTGGAGCCTCTGGCTGTATTGTCACGTCAGGGGATGAAGGACTGAGGGATTTCGATAGGCGACACAACACACATTATCTCGCTCTATGCAGACAAAGTGCTTATACATGTCTGCTCCCCCAGATAAAAGATACCAAATTTAATTAGATATATGGCAGTATTTGGGGGAGGTTTCTAATCTCCGAGTCGACAGACATAAGACTCTCGTGTTTTCCATGAGTGGGTTGGCAACTGTCCCACGTGACCACCTGCCAGAGCTCAATTTCCTTTTGGAGATGGAGAGTGTGAATTACCTAGAGGGTGTGGTAGCCCACACAAAGACACAACAAAATTGTTTAACAGAGAACGGACGCTGTGGAGCCTCTGTGTGTCAATTAAATTCTTAAACACGCTAGCCCTGAATGTCAAGGGCATGGTGGGTATGGCCAAAATGTTCTTCTCCCTCGCTGCCTGTGTACACTGTGCAGAATTCCTTGTGTCTAATCTTCCCAGGGGTCTTCAAGAGACTGGGCAGCCTGCAAATCTCCTTAGTGTGGGCCGGTTGCCGTAGCAGAATAGTTCTATCAGAGTTAGAGACATGGCTGCAGGGGGGCTGGCCCTACTGGATATGCAACACTACTACTATGCGGCTCACTTGCATTATGCGGCACAGTGGCTTGGAAAAATGCTTAATACACAGCACAATCAGCGGTGAGACACTGCCTTGACTCCTCGTGAGGGGAGGACGAGCGGACTTCCCGGTTCCCAACCTGGTACAACAGACAGCAACTATCTGGGAGGAGGTGGTTACTAAAGTGATCTGAAGGGTGCCACTTGATCAGAAGCTACGACTGTTGACCTAGCTCCATTCTATTCTGTGGACACAGATATATCTTGGAATGCTGGAGGAGTGGTAGCTGCTTGTTAGCCAGTGACCTTTACCCTGGGAGATTTTTCTCACCTTTCAGGAGGCCCAAGATCCATTTCAGTTAACCTATACTTATATTACTTATTATGTGCCCAGGTGCAATTCAGGCATTATTCATATAGTTCCCATTGATATACACCACACTTAGCAGTGGAATCTGATGATGCACACCCTATACTGCTCACTGCTATTCTACCCATAATCACAGGACTTGCCTGGAGGGGAAATAAACACTATTCACTTTACCATGACTGCATGAAGAAGGTTACATACATTACGCCTGGCCCAGGTATATTGTGGCGCAAGGTGTTGCAAAGTGGCGCAATGCATGCATTGCATCACTTTGTAAATCTGGTTCTGCGATTTTTGCCTCGTTGGGCCACATTAGTGTAAAAAACTGACACTAACGTGGCGCAAGGATGAGCTTGACCCCCTTAAATCTGGACCTTAGTATTTCCTTCTTTGAATTCCATTCATTACGAATCCAATTAATATTATTGCTAATTGTAGACATGATGCCACACACCATTTTCTCCAAAATGGGCTAACTAATAGGGGTGGCGATGTTACATTCATGGTAGAGGTACACAATGCATACAAAAGTGAAGTAGTTTAGTCATAGGTCACTTTCCTGCAGTCACAGCCAACACAAATACTTTTTATACATACACAGTGGCCAACCCACCAGGCCAATACAGAGCATAACAATACTTAGAAATACCTTTAACATATCAGGAACATGAAAACGTTTTCCAAGGTGCCCTACCACACGTTGTTGAACATGTTAAATTGGGTCCCGTGAGTAATAACAGGGTCACATAGCCAGTTCTAGCAGCCTAAACCCTATATCCAAGCATAAAAAATTAGCAACAGGTGGTCTGCATCCATTACATAATAATCTAGTTAGATTACACAGGTGTTTAACACAATTTGTTATGTGCACCTTAAACACTGCCCCTGCAAGGGCTGCGCAAGATGCCTGGCCACAAATGGCTACGCCTGGGATAAACCTAGTAACTGTTAATGCAATTAGGGGTAAGTGTTGGACATGGCTTTCTTTAGGGAAAAATCCTGAAACTTTTCACTTTTTCACCCTAGCCTATGTTGTCTCCCGTGCTGGACCTTAGGATTCTGGGAACTTCCCCTCTGTCTGGCAGAGGTGAAGTGAGCACCCTGTGTTACCGAAAGTAGGGTAGGAGGGGAAAGGACATGGCTGGAGTGTCGCACCCCAGCTGGATGCCTTCAATAGGTGTACTAGATACCTGGGGGAGGAGGGGTGGCTCTAGTTGCCAAGAGGAATTTCTGCGCATGTACTGCCCCCATTGGCAACCCCTTTGGGCACGACTGAGGCCTGATTGAGTAGGCCTGCTAGGCCTGCAGGCACCTGCGCTCATGATAGGGATCCCTTGAAGGGGACTATACGTAAGAGACTCTACACCGTCCTTGGAGGGCCCCAGTAGAAGGGTCGGTGGTTGGTGTGAAGCCAGGCAGGTACATCCCAAAGGACGGGCCAAGATAGGGGTGGACCCCTTACAGGGGGAGCCCCTACTGAAAGGGTGCCGAAGTGCCGGGTAAAGTACGGGCCCGGTACAGCCAGCCCATACTGTGTTGTGCATTGGCGCAATGGCCCGGAAGGTGCCTGACCACATTGGGGCACCATACGACCCAAGAGCCTAGGAGCTCAGAGCACTTTCCCTCCGCCAATGCAGAGGGAAAGTGCCCATACCATCCATACGATTTAGAAACTGGCACCACTACCCATGTACAGGTTTGAGTACCTGGGCCAGGCCACGTATGGATGGGGTTGGCCTCTCCGACATGGGCGTCCATGTCTACGACCAGGTGGGGTGGTTCCTATATGAATACGCACATGGCCGAAGTGACCCTGGTGCGCGTATTTATGCACAAGTATTTCATGATAGGAATGGAACCTAAGGGCTTAGGCCAACTGAGGTGCACAGGCACCGTGGTGGTGGCTGTAACCAAAGTGTCACCTGCCTTGGCAGGTTGGTGCGTGCTTCAGGGCATAAGTTCCTGGGAAGTGCCAAACAACCACACATATTTGCAATGCCCATGAGAACTGCTCTACCCATATGGTGATATAGGACTCCGAGGCTTAGTAAGTCCAGTTACACTACTGAATTGCAGGGGAGCAGCCTCATACTGTTTGAGATCATTGAACTCAGGATGACAACCCCGAGCCGTTGGTAACAGTAGTTTTGTCATCACTGCCAAAGAAGTGCCACTTCTAGGAAATGGAAATTTCTAGGCATTGGGACTGGTTCTGGTACCCCGTAATTTAGGCTGAACTCCATGGGTCCCGGGGGAGAGCACATCTGCACATTCCACGGATGACAGATATAAAACTCGGGCATCCAGAATGACAGATCCCTGTCCTTTGGAGCCTGGTGAGATAGATGAGATAGATGAGATAGATGGGGGTAGAGATTGCAACACATGGCCTCCCAGAGCCAGAGCCTGGCACCCATAAAGATAAAGATCTGCATTCCAGGACCCCAGGTCAGAGAAGGAGGAAATTAAGGGGCGACATCTGTTGTTCAAAGGAATACCCTTCAAACCACCCCCCACTTCAAAGGTTATTCCTAGTATATATAGGGGCACTCAACTTCTGCACTGCGAGTACCACCGATGAAAACACGGGACCAGTGCAGCTGGACTGCGTCAGAGCACTATCAGAGGAATCTGGGTGCCCAGGAGGATAAGTGTCTGTGTACCCTTCCTAATTAGAGACTGGACTGAGGCTGATTGCCTGCTGCTGTGTGGCATCCTGAAGTGGTTCTCCAAGGGCAGGTTGGCTTGCCCTCTGTTCTCTGCAGACGTCCCAGGGACATCAAAGACCTCCAGAGAGGGATCGACATCGTTATCGGTAATATCTGGAGGATGATGCCCTTTGTTTGCGCCACATCATGCCAGACTTCACCTGGCAGGAGCACTGTGCGTGTGGACCAAGAATTAAGTCTGGAGACCGGGCGCACTATGTGCAGGGTAGCAACATACTGCTCACAATAATGGTGTGTGGCCCTTCCTGGTGAGGACCACTGGACCCTCAGATGTATTGTGAAGTGAGCCGATGAATGTTGCAGGACTCTGCTGGGGGTTCATTGAGGTCAAGAGGGAAGCATTTCTCTTGTGTGACTCTCGGCTGCATGCTCATTGTTTGCTGTGCCCGTTCTGAGGCTTGAGGTGTGGGTTCATCCCAAGGAGTTCTTTACTTGGCTTAGCATTGCATGACGGAACTTCTGTCTAGTGTGTTCCTCCACAGAGTCCAGTACGGCTAAGGTCATAGTGTACTGGGCAGGGTACCCCAATCAAGAGGGTCAGTACCCCAAAACAAGTTTTGAGCGGAACCAGAAGGTCTGGTGCGGTTCAAGTCATCACGCCTCAGGCTAGTGCCTCCTGCTGAGGGGGTACAATGCTAAGAGTTGGTTGAAGAAACCTGGTGCCCTCCGGGAGCCCCAAGTCATCGGATTCCTGACAGTATCCTCTTTTTGCAGGAATACGGCACTAACCATTTTCTACGTTGCATCAAACCTGATGGAGCCACTGGAAGTTCACAAACGCCAGACAGAGCGTCTCCAGGCTGGAGACACAAACGTCAGAACTTGTAGTGTACAACCTGAAGTGTCGATGGCGAGTTGAGTCAACACACCCCGCCGAAGCCTCTCCATTGCGGAGGTGCTGACTTTGGTTACGATATGGTAGCACTTGATTGTCTGGTGGGGCTGCTCGCCTCCGAGTCTAATGGTTGACCCCAGTGACCACCCCCCTGTGTTTTACAGACCTCTGAGTGAACCTCCCATTTGCAGCCTGAACATCTCCTCCTTAATTGTTTATGGGCTGTTGTCTTTTCGGTCCCCCACCTTGACCCGACACCAGGGGAATTGTGTCTTAGCTGTGAGCAGCTGGGTGCCGAGTGGAAAGTCACTATCATTTTTGGGGTTGCGATGGTTAGCTGGAGGCTGGTTGGCAGGTGGAGGGCGGGTTGGGAACCAGAGAGTTTGCAAGCGAATGGGCATCCACTTGCTAGTTATCAGAGCATCGCATTCGGGTGCCGGAAGTGAGTGTGAATGAGAGTGTGTGCGTGAGATGTGTGCCAACTGATACCCGGTCCCGGTGCCTAGGCACGGGGTGGATGTGAGGGAGTGGGTCTGAGTGAGAACAAGTGAGTGTTGGGGCAACACTGTGGCATTGCTGGGTACTCAGGTTCTGCCAGGGAGTTCATAAGGTTGGCATCACATTTTACTAGCGCGACTGAGGCCGTGGTTCCAGATGGGAGTGTGCGTATACTGTGGCATACATTTTCCTGCTACTGTCAGCCCCAGGCCCCCCCCGGATTGAACATGTTACACTGATCGTGGGTAATGTGAAGGTGGGCCTAGTGCTGACAGTGGGCAGGCACTTTATGCGGGGAGGGAATGTGTTGTTTCCTCAGTATATACAGTGATCAGTTTTTAACAGGGTTGGGCATATTACAGTGTGTTGCGTTGTTCATTGAGATTCACGCCTAAATTTACATTGTTGTGTGTTGTGTACTTATTGACATTTATGCTGAGACCACATTGAAATCAAACTGCGTTAATCATGTGTGTGTGTTGAATACAATGGTTCTATACATACAACCCGTGTAAAGTCTCTTTTTGTGGATCATTCAGCTGTAGGTGTTGTGGGAACGTGCTGTGCTGTTGCTTTACACATTGCTTCCAAGATAAGCTTGACTGCTTCTTGCTAAGCTACCCAAAGGTGATCACAGGTTTTCTAGCAGTGGCATGTTCTGCATGGCTGGGCATACGCTTTAGTCAACCGGCAGAGCCACCTCCAGCACTAAGGTACCCACCAGATGGGAAGAAATTCAATTCTGGGAAAGGTACCCCCTAGTGATGACTGTGCCCCATGGGGCGCAGTCTCTGCTGCAATAATACCATAATCTGTGGTACACCATCTCTTGTTGTTTTACTAGATGTGTTAAAACAGACACAAAATAAATACAAGGCAACCCCTGCCCTGGATTTGGTGCTCAAACTAATTGGCAATTTTGCTACAGTATCCTCAATGATTTTAAGAAATATTAAAGTGGCAGCAGCAGCCTTGGCTGTACACCAGGACCTTGTGCAAATTCCTTTAGTAGATCAGGAGCGCAAATTAGGAAAAATTATTGCCGAAACCTATACATCCATAGGTTGTGATAATCTGGGGGCCAGACCAAATAAGCCACAGCTTAAAGGTAATCCTGAAAAGGATAATTCCAAGTAAGTACAAGAGTCTTCTAAAAAACACTGGAACAAACAAAGATCAAATAAAGATAAAATTAAATCACGTGGAGAATCTCCACAACTGGAAAGCTCTGACATTTTTTATCATTTATGTAACTGTGATAATTTGAAACAACGTGACAGGTATCCGTATACTGATAAACACCCTTCTTGTTCCTTTTAGTACTCATCAGACAAACAGACAGAGAGAGCGGGCCGTCAGAACGCAGAAAAGAAGAATATGTGACACTAAAAAAGGGCTTACAATGCACGTCTGACATCATCATAAAAAGGAAGAGAAACTTCCACAACAAAAATCCTTAATCAAAAAGAAGGTGGTTGTGGGAATTTCCGCTCAATGTGCCACACATGCTGAGAATATTACTGCAGAACAGAACGTGGGCAGTGACTCTGCTTGACAGCGCATCAGAGGTCATGATAGATCGCCAGAATCTTAAAGAGTTTCTGGATGGAAAAGCAACAAACCACTTCATAGAAGTCAAGCCCCCAGCTAGGCAAGCAGCCACTCCAGATAGAGTGTATAAATTGAACATACAGATAGAGGGGGACATAATGCACACAATTAAAGTAATTTTCTGGGAAACCCTTACTCAAAGTTATGAATAATCTTGGCTAAAAAGGATCGACCAAAGGAGTTTGTTAGAACTCTCCCGCAAGAGAAAGATGTGATTTTTACCATCTTTCTCAGCACTAGCCCTTGAGCAAGTAAAACAAGCATACACTGCACACTGGGCTCTTGCACAAGCCCTTGCTCTATACCGCAACCATGTCGGCTGGAATATGGACTTGCCTTATCACGTAATACCCATAATGTTCATCCCGCAAATGCAACCTCAGTACCAAAAACATGAAGCAAAAGCTCCAGTTAGAGAAATTCTCTCACAACTGAAATACCAGGGAGTAATTTAACCCTGTGTATCTCCCAAGAACAAACCCTTGTTCCCAGTAGCTAAGCCAGATCATTCTATAGAACAGTCTTAGAGTACAGACACTTAAATAATTACACACGCACATTTGCAATACAAACCTCACATAGTACAGCATTAATGAATAATATTGTCCGTAAAAATATAAAACAACCACAGATATTTCCAACTGTTTTTTCTGCCAAAATATAGCACCTGAAAGCAGGGATCTAACTGCTTTTTCCGCACTTGGCTCTCAGCACTGTTTTTGCTGGCTCACACTAGGGTATAAGAACAATCGAGGGCTGTTCTTTGCCCGTGTAACATCAATATTACATAATATTGATCCAGAAGCACTGTCCTATGTCGATGACATATATCTGACAGACGATGTCTTAAAACACTCATTTAGCCAGAGTAGATCACACTTGCAGAACATGGCTACAAATTCAATTTTAAGAAAGCAGAAATTGCTTTTCTCAGTGTCCTGTTCCTAGGATTCAAGTCATCAAATGAAGGGAAGAGCCTGACATCACACTTCCTACAGAAGTATGCTCAATTACAACCTTTAAATACAATCAACAAACTACAATACTTGTTAGGATTTTTTAATTTCTTTTAGAACACCTATGCCAGATTATGCACAATGCATAAAACCGCTGTACCATTTAATTCATCTTGATTTTTCCAGCAAACATTGGGCACCGGAACATACACAAATACTAAGATCACTACATACTGACATGCTTAAAGTAAGACACCTATACACATGTGTGAACAAAATAAACCTGGTCATCCAGATAATACCGGATGTGATTGGCTTTCCCCATGTCACATTCAATGAAGGCGACACAGTGCCAATTGCATATAAATCACATTTATATTTAGATGATAAAATGTGTTTTGAATCCACTGAAAAAATACTGACTGCAGTTCAGGTGGCTGTCATTAGGGAAAGGCCATTGGTTCAGGTAAAATTCATCATTGTTGTGACTCCCATTTCAGCCTTAGAGGCTGTGACAAAGGCTAGCATCCCAAATGCAAAAGCCTTAGATCCTAGATACAATGGTCCACTTCCTTGATTGCCACTGATGTAGATTATGTGTTTGACCATAAATTACAAACTCAATAATTTCTCCAGTATGAACTGGACAACCCCACACCCACTAACATTTTGCCTCTTGATCAGTATAAATATATCATATATATCTACGGTTCAGCTGAGCCTGCTATAGGCACCAAATATCAGTACTCTGTGGCTTGCGCAGCTATTTATAGAGTATTAAGGGATGGAGAGTTTCACCCTCAACAAACTTCCACACAGAACCCTAAGGGATTGTACAGCACAACTAGCTGAACCCATAGCTTTAATGCTAGCACTGGAGCATACAGATCTTGAATTCCCAACTCTTGTAGCGTGTGATTCATATTAATGTGTCCTGTCCTTTAATAAAAACCTGCATTAGTGGCATCTAAATGGCTTCAGAGACTAAAGGAAATACTATCAAGCTTTGGGGAAAGGTGGCAGAACTTAAAAACAGGCTGCCGCAGGCTCGTGTAATACATGCACCAACCTGTTGGAATGCACATTGTAGGGAATTAATTGTCTGACAAGGCAGCCAAATCTGCAGTTATTACTGCTACTGTAGCTGCAACTACTTTTTTCACACAAAGGTGGATGAAGACATTTTGGCTGCTGTAAATGCTTTTTCAGCAGAGTAGAACTGATTAGAGCTGCACATGAGAGGATTGCATCTGCCCATGACAGTGTGGCGGCTACAGTTTCGCTGCTTAAAAAACACTATTGGTGGCATGGTCAGTACAAACAGACAAAGCTGTGTGTCCTTAGTTGTGACATTTGCCAACAAATTACACGTTCCACCATCAAACACCCACTGTAGACACCTCCTATTTTCAAATAAACCTCTGCAGTGTATATATCTGGATCACTAAGACCCCCTGAATTTGGATGATTCATTCAAATACATCCTACTTGCTGTAGATTCTTGCTCCAGATTTCTCTGGGCTGGGTATGGCCACAGCAATTGGCTGATGCTTGCACCAGTATTAAAGATTTGCAAGTCTTCATCGGGACATATGCAATAGCTGCATTCCACTCAGACCAGGAACCTGTTTTTGCCTCCAAAACATACAGGGATACCCTGGGAACCCCAGGTGTAGCTGTGCACTATACCTCACCCTACCATCCCGATGGAAAATCAATAGTGGAGAGGAAGAACTGAGACTTGAAGCAATCCTTAACAGGTAGAGTATTAGGTTGAGGTCTTTATTGTTTTCACTTCAACTAAGAGGATAAGATGCCAAATGAATTTAGCACTCTTGGCCCTCATTATGACATTGGCGGTAAATCCCACTTACCGCCCTGCTGACTGCCGCCAACATACTGCTGCCGCCGCAGATATACGCTAACCATATTATGACACACACACACCAATCAGTCACTATACAGCCACACACTCAAATCCGCCACACCAAAGGTCAGTGATAAACTGGCGGTATCAAAACCCACAACGTTACGCCAACAGAACAACGCCCACAACATTATGACCCATGAATCACCACGGCAGACACTCAATGGCAGTAAACCATTGGCTGTACATACGGCTGCGCTCAAAATACCCACACACATACAAAACAATATAACATTAGTCAATTTAAATAACACACACCTGACACCCATACACATACCACACCCACACACCCACACAACTATAAAACATACACCCAGAGTACCCACAACCCTTTAAGACTCAAACAGTTGCCACCAGAGAGAGAAAGCAAGAGCACCCACACAACCAGAGCCACATACCACCATCACCTATACACCACCCACGCACCTTACACCACACACCCCAACACATCACCATACACAGCCTAAACCACACCACTCACACTACACCCATGGCACCACAACAACACCCCAGATTCTCTGAGGAGGAGCTAAGGGTCATGGTGGAGGAAATCATCCGGGTAGAGCCACAGCTATTTGGATCACAGGTGCAGCAGATATCCATTTCTAGGAAGATAGAGCTATGGCGGAGAATCGTGGACAGGGTCAACGGCATGGGACAGCACCCCAGAACAAGGGATGACATCAGGAAGAGGTGGAACGACCTACGGGGGAAGGTGCGTTCCATTGCAGCAAGACACCAGCTCGCGGTACAGAGGACTGGCGGTGTACCCCCACCTCCTCCCCTACAACTAACAACATGGGAAGAGCAAGTCTTGGCAGTCATGCATCCTGAGGGCCTGGCAGGAGTAGCAGGAGGACTGAACTTTGGTAAGTCAACTCTCTATTACTATCGCCCCCACCTGCATGCCTTCACATACCCCCACCCTTACCCTCACTCCCATCACTCCACCACTTCCCACACACCCCACCATCACAACCCACTCATTCCAATGCCAAGCACTGCATGCTCTACCAATGCATGGAGACCACTCACAGCCCTACATGGACACCAATCACTACAGCATGAACACTAGAGAGAATCAGCTAGCCCACCAAATAACAACTCACACAAGGCAAAGCTGCCAGGGCAATAACAACCATAGTGGGCAACCCACCCATGCACAATATGTCACACTCAGAAACAATAACACTGCATTTACATCCCAACAGGTATCCCAGCCAATGTCACCGGATAAGAGGTGCCAGCAACATCCAGTCCCCCCACAAAAGAGGCCCACAGTGATGACAGCAGCTCTGGTCACCTGGATCTGGATGACCAACCTAGCCCATCAGGGACCTCTGGACAGTCAGTTACCCAGGCACAGTCTCACACCACAACAGAGCCTACCCCCTCAGGAAACACCACCACAGCACCCACCCAGCGGGCCCATACCTCTGTCCCCAGGACACGTCAATCAGCAGTGTGTCCACCACTGCAGGGACCCCAGGCCACCCCACAAACCCAGGACAATCAGGGACCTAGGGTCAGTGGCAGTGGGCACATGGTTCAGGGGACAGAGGCACAGGACAACAGGGAAGCTGGGAGGACTGCTGTGCGCTAGGGGGAGGACAGGGCCAGGGAACTGACTCTCCAGGAGGCACTCGCCACGATCCTGGGAGCATACCAACATTCCCAGGATATGTTGGGCCAGATCATGGACAAGATGCAGGAGAACATGCGGCTGCAGGAGGGACAGGACCTGGAGATTAGGGAGGACTTGAAGTGCATTAACACCACCCTGGTCTCCATTGCAGGGGTGCTGACAGACATGGCCCACAATATGAGAAAGGCAGTGTCACACCAGCGGGTCCCTGCCACTAGCCAGACCACTGAACAGCCCTCCACCTCCGCTGCCACAAGTGGACAGGAGGCCCCACCACAGGACCAACAGGCAACCAGCACCCCTCCCCCTGCAGAAAGAGAACCACCCCGCAAACGTTCCCTGCAATCACCCCAGCCCATTGCACTTCCCCCTTTTCGTCAGAGCACTGCAATAAACACACTTTGAAAAAATACAAATATGTCAAATGATTTAAGTGTGTATCCGTTTAACAAGCTTTAAACATTGCAATTCAACTGTACAGTGATGTTTACATAGGAAAGACCTGTAGTTGGCTGCAGTGAACACGCCAGGAGCAATAGTGGGGCACCAACATCTGCTAAAAGAGATGCCAATGGGTACAGTGAGTGGGCATAGAAGTAGGAATTCACAGCCTGCCAGTGACAATGTCAAACATTAAACTGTCAAAGAAATGTGAAATAACACTGTCTTACCTTTGTGTCATTGGAAATACTGACAAATGACTGCACTTCTGTTAGCCTCATCCTCATCCTCTGCCTCCTCATCTTCACTGTCCACATGGTCCACTGCTGCCACACGGCCATCTCCAGCCTGCTCCTCCTGCAGAAAAGGCACATGGCGTCTCAAGGCAAGGTTGTGCAACATGCAGCATGCCACGATGATCTGGGAGACCTTCTTGGAGGAATAGCACATGGATGCACCTGTTAGATGGAGTCACCGAAACCTGGCCTTCAAGAGGCCGAAGGTACGTTCAATAAATCCTTCTTGTTCGACCATGTGCCTCATTGTAATATTCCTCTGCCCTTGTCCTGGGATTCCTCACAGGGGTCAGTAGCCATGATAGGTTGGGGTAACCAGAGTCACCTGCAAATATCGAGGGACAGCTGTTAGCCACACACTAACCCTTATGTCCCACACCATACCCATACACCAACATCCACTGGGTGGGAACCAGGGCTCACCTATTAGCCAGACCCTCTGCCTCTGGAGTTGGGCCATCACATTTCGGATGCTGCTATTCCTCAGGATAAAAGCATTATGCACCGAGCCTGGATTCTTAGCATTGACATGGGAGATGTACTGTTCCACCAAACACACCATCTGCACATTCATCGAGTGATAATTTTTTCGATTTCTGAAGACCTGTTCATTTTGCCGGAGTGGGACAAATGCAATATGTGTCCCATCAGTCGCACCAATAATGTTGGGGATATGTTCCATTGCATAGAAGTCAGCCTTCACTGTGGCCAAATCCTCCAACTTGGGGAAAACAATGTAGCTGCACATGTGTTTAATCAGGGCAGACAGCACACTGGTCAGCACTGTAGAGAACATTACCTGTGACATTCCTGCTGCCAAGCCCACTGTCACTTGGAAAGAACCTGTTGCCAAAAAATGGAGCACTGATAGGACTTGCACAAGAGGGGGATCCCAGTGGGGTGACAGATAACAGATATCAGGTCAGGCTCCAATTGGGCACACAGCTCTGTGATTGTGGCCCTGTCAAGTCTGCAGGTGAGGATAATGTGCCTGTCCTCCATTGTTGCCAAGTCCACAAGGGTTCTATACACTGGGGATGTCTCCATCTCCTATTCATCCACAGCGGTTGCAATCTATGGGGCAAAAGAGTGAGCAGCTGCTCATAATCTGTACATTGTAACCAATACAGTTCAATGCATATTGGGATTGTTACAATATTTTGGTGGCATATGTCCAGAATGTGAAATTATGAGCTGTGACACAGTTTGGATCCATGGCCTGAATGGCGTCCGCCTGTCCAGTATGGAGGGACAGGTGGAAATTAGGTAATTCCACGGACGTTGTGTGCCGTTGCGGGAGGCGGACGGGAACCGCCGTGCAACTCCTCATTGGTTATCACTGGGCCCTATGGGGTACAGTGACCAATGGGGATGTACGCCGGCAATGACGGTATGTACCGCCGCGAACATCACTGACATTTTGTATTTGTTTACTCACTTGCTACCTGACCTTCAACAGAAGAGGACCTACACTGCATGTGCTGCTGTTACCTGTGTCTGGAACCTGCCATGGCTTGGTGACCGGGGAAAGGGCCCCTGCCTTCACCTCGGTGGAGTTGCAGAGACTGGTGGATGGGGTCCTACCCCAGTACAGACTGCTGTATGGGCCTCCAGACCAACAGGTGAGTACACTATGAGTATGATGCATGGGGCATGAATGCATGGAGTGCTGTGTGTGAAGGCCTCTTGTGGGGGTGTTGGTGGATGGGCCCTGGGTAGCGTGCAGCATGTATGCCGGGCCATGTCTGTGCATTTGGGTATGGGAAGGGGTATGGTCGGCCATGAGTGTTACAGGCAGGATGGTCTGACTGATACCTTTTCCTGTGTCTATTTCCTCTGCAGGTCAGCGGCCATCAAAAGAAGGGTATATGGCGTGCCATCGCTAAGGACATGCGGACCCTGGGAGTCTACGGCAGGTGGAGCACCCACTGTTGGAAATGGTGGGAGGACCTGAGTCGCTGGGCACGGAAGATGGCGGAGGCCCAGCTGGGGATGGCCTCCCAATGAGGAAGGGGTACCTGTTGATCCCTGACCCCCCCTGATGGCCCGCATACTGGGTGTGGCCCACCCGGAGCTGGATGGGCACTTGGGGGCATCACAGCAGCAACAAGGGGGTGAGTACAGTGCCCTTCATTACTACTTACGCCTGGTGAGGTGGTATCTGGGTGGGGGATGTGTGTCAGTGGGTGCCCCTAGGCCAGGCCTGACATTGCAGAGTAGGTCCCAGGTTGGGCAGGGTGCTGATGTGAAATTCCTCCAACCTAGCTAGTAGGCATCCACTACTGGGCAGGGGTGTGTGGATCCCAGGTATGCTGCAGTTGGCGGTATGTGTCCCTACCCATGGCCTGGTGGCTAGCATTGTAACTGGTAGTGCATTGCCTAGTGCGTAGGGCTGTTTCCTGTGTGTGAGTGTGTTGTACACGCCAACGGAGGTGTTGGTGCCGCCATTGACCAAGTGTATCCTTTGTCTCTCCCCCTTTTTGTTTTGTCACCATGTCCTTATGTGCATTAGCATCATCTGGCGGAGGAGCAGAGGCACCGGTGACGGAGGGAGCTGCATCTCACAGGACCCAGGAGGCAGAGTTCACCGAAGTTGGACGGAGGGTGAGGGCAGCACCACGGCGGAGACTGGAGGGGACAGTTCGGAAATGGATACCTCCTCCGATGGAAGCTCCCTGGTGGTGGCAGACACCTCTGTGCCCACCCCAGCTACAGGTACAGCTGTCACCCCCTGTACCAGCACCTCCCTCCCAGCAGCCCCTCAGCGAGTTTCCCGCTCACCCAGGAGGGTAGGTATCTCCTTTGCCCCAGGCACCTCAGGCCCTGCCCCAGTTAGCCCTGCTGCCCTGAGTGAAGAAGCTATTGACCTCCTGCGATCCATCTCTGTTGGGCAGACAACCATTTTGAATGCCATCCAGGGGCTGGCAGCCCAAATGCAACAGTCCAGTGCATTTCTGGAGGGCATTCACACTGGCTTGGCGGCCCAACAGAGATCAATCCAGGCTCTGGCCTCCTCTCTGATGGCAGCCATTGTCCCTGTTTCCACACTCCCCCCTCCAACTTCCTTTTCCCAGTCCCATTCCCCTCAACCCCAACCTATCCCAAGCACACAGGCAGACAAGCATGCACACAGGACAACACACAAGAGTGGACCTGGCAAACACAAGCACCACACTTCATCCCAAAGGCACTCACACAAACACCATCCAGATGCAGACATACCAATATCCAGTGCCTTCACTGTGGCCCCGTCTTCCTCCTCATCTACCTCTCTCCCAGTTTCGTCTACACTCACACCTGCATTTAC
This sequence comes from Pleurodeles waltl, assembly GCF_031143425.1. Classification (NCBI taxonomy): domain Eukaryota; kingdom Metazoa; phylum Chordata; class Amphibia; order Caudata; family Salamandridae; genus Pleurodeles; species Pleurodeles waltl. Next base: position 389,423,303 of record NC_090448.1, read on the forward strand.
TACATCCTCATCCAATACCACCATCACCAGCACACCTATCAGAACACATACCTCACTGGCAGTCACCATCCCAACAGCCATGCACACGTCCCCAGTGTCCTCTCCCACTGTGTCTGTGCCCCCTCCTCCCAAAGTACACAAATGTAAACACTCAGACACCCAACAGCCATCCACCTCACAACAGCATCCAGCCCATGCACCTGCACCCAAACACAGCAGACACCTCCTAAAACCACTCCCTCTTCCTCCACTCCCACACCTTCTCCCTCTTCACGCCCCAATGTCCCTTAGAAGCTTTTCCTCTCCACCCTTGACCTCTCCCTACCCCTCCTCCCCCCATCCTTCACGTCAGGCCAGGGTGGTCAAAACCCAGGCAAGCACCTCAGCCAGCCAGTCCACGGGCAGAGTAGTGTCCCCAGCAAGTCCAGGTGGGAAAGGATCCCGGCCACCAGCCAGCCAGACAGAAAGGGTGCCTTCCCCAAGTGCTTCAAAGAAGGGCAAGGAGCCACCCACAGCTGCAGGAAGGAAGGGCAAGGAGCCACCCCCAGCTGCAGCAAGGAAGGACAAGGAGCCACCCCCAGCTGCTGCCAAAAGGAGCAAGGAGCCATCCACAGCTGCTGGCAGGAAGGGCAAGGGGCCTGGTGCTGGGACTCTGTTGGTGCCCACACCACCAACCATGGTGGTGCAGCCGTCTGAGGCTGCAGGGGATGAGCTGGAGCCTCCCCCCAACACCACCACCAGCCCCGCCAGCAGCACCGCCTCCAACACCACCACCAGCCCCGCCAACAGCACCGCCACCAGCACCACCAGCAGCAGCACCAGTGGGCAGCCATCCGAGGCTGCAGGGGATGGGCTGGAGCCTCCCCCCAACACCACCACCAGCTCCACCAGCAGCACCACCACCAGCACCACCACCAGCAACAACAGCACCAGTGGGCAGCCATCCAAGGGAGAGACTGTGGCCTTGCACTCCCCAGGACAAAGCAATGGGCATGTTGCCCCCTCCAGAGCCGGTGGGAAAGCCACCCGCTTGAGAGACTGTGGCCTTGCACTCCCCAGGACAAAGCACAGGGCATGTTGCCCCTCCAGGACCAGTGGCGTTGTACCATCTGCCAGCTGAGGTGCCCTCCCATTCCCAATCCCCCAGAGGTGCCTGCCTATTTTCAAACTGATGCCGCTGCAGTGTTCTCTCTGTGCTGTTGCAGGAGTAAAGTGGGGCCTTGGACTTTGTAATGTGGCCCTGTGGCTCACGAACATTGAGGACTGGGCAGTTTCCCTTTATTTGTAAATATGTATATACTTTTTGATTTGGATGCACATATTGCTACTATTTTATCTTATTACACTCACTTTTATCTATTGGAGTTGTCCTTGCATTATTCCTGAGGGGTACGGGGTAAATATGTTATGTTACTGCATCTGCTTGTGTGTCTGGTGTTGGGGGTGGGGTTGTTGCGTGTGTGTGTCACTCTCTTTTTCCTCCCCCCTCCCCTGTGTGCCAGGCATCTGTACTCACAGTGGTTGTCTTCGCCGTCATTGGTGTTCGTAGTGGAGAAGGACGTAAATCAACACTGCAAATATGTGCAGCTCAGGCTTCATGGCGGCATGGTTCTTCCCTGAGTCTCCACAGGTGAGTCCTTTGACTTCTGTGATCTGTTTCCACCAGGCTTTTGATGTTGTTGGTACCGCCCCCGAAAAGTTGGCAGATTGGACTGTCATAATACAGTGGGCGGAACATTGTCTTCCGCCTGCCTGTATGCGGTTACCACCGTGGTGCCTGTTGATTTTGCCCTGGCGGTCGATGTGTTAAAGTGTCTGTCTGTCTGAGCTGTTTCCGCCATGATCATAATTTGGTTGTATTTACCAACCGCCAGGGTTGTAATGAGTGTCTTAGTCTGAATAATGAATATATTAAGGCACTTCCCAAATATCAAATAAAGACCATACAATTATATGAGAGTAAGCATATAACTCAAGTGCAATAGAACATGAGAATATACAAAAATAAACGCATATATCAAGTGGTCAAGATTTAAAAAGAAATGTGCAATGCATCTACAGAGCATGTATAAATGAGCTAGATACTCAAGATTTAAAATACTTCACTGATTGAGTTAAAGTTATCATCTTCACCAGCGCAACTGGAGGAGCCCTCAGATCAATCAGGCAGGAGACCTGATCGGGATCACAAGTTGATCCGGGGCAACATGTCCGTTTCACAGGGGAGCTCCTGTCGGAGCACCAAGGCGCCCCATCTTTTATACCTTATATAAATTCCCTCCCCTCTGTTATGAAACTAAACGCGGACTGTACTTTGTCTGTGCTGAAAACACCCATAGAAGCGGGCCAGGCTCCCATGTTTGTTCCGAGACAGATTCGCATATTCCTCTGGTAAAAACAGTCTCAGCTTTGTGAACTCTTGAGTCCGCATCCCACATATGATGTTCCAGCACTGTCCGACTTTTAACTTGTGAAGAGAAAAAAAAACAACTTACGTGAGGTAAAATACCTGCACTGCCCTTCAACTATAGCGGGACACAAAATGGAATCACTCACACCATATGGAGTAGATGGTCAAATGGTGGTCAAATCTACATAGCATCACAAGGTCGCAATGAGATTCATCCCTTATATGGAGTCCAGAGAGCATTAAATATTCTGCCAAAAAGATTTTTGGGTGGCTGAACCAAATATGAAGTCCTGTTTGGCATCCAGATGTATGTCTCATTTCTTGACAGACCTGGCACAGTGTCAGCAGAAACAGCTTTTGACATAAATTAACATCTCACTGTCTTACAGGAATTCTAAGACTTCTGAGATAAGCATTCCAACACATGTGCTGCCACTGTAGGAGTGGGGGAACAACCAGCACCTACTGGCTGGATTCTAAAAGTTGGGGATCTGGTTCAAGAATAGATTGCAGTGAATAAAGAATTTGGCTCTGCTCCTCATATTATGCACCAGTGCCAGTCCTTGGAATTCAAGGCACCAGAACTCTGATACTGCCACCCCTTGCTGGTTGTAAAGACAAACACTTTGGGGCTTATTACAACTTTGGAGGAGGTGGTAATCCGTCCCAAATGTGACGGATTTACCACCAGCCGTATTACGAGTTCCATAGGATATAATGGACTCGTAATACGGCTAGTGGTATATCCGTCACTTTACTGTCACTTTTGGGACGGATTACCACTTCCTCCAAAGTTGTAATAACCCCCTTTGGGGGTCATTCTGACCCCGGCGGGCGGCGGAAGCCGCCCGCCTGGAGGGAACCGGCAGAATACCGCTGCGCGGTCAAAAGACCGCCGCGGGTATTCTGGGTTTCCCACTGGGCTGACGGGCGACCGCCAACAGGCCGCCCGCCAGCCCAGTGGGAAACACCCCTCCATGAGGATGCCGGCTCCAAATGGAGCCGGCGGAGTGGAGGATGTGCAACGGGTGCAGTAGCACCCGTCGCAAATTTCAGTGTCTGCTGAGCAGACACTGAAATTCAGGGTGGGGCCCTCTTACGGGGGCCCCTGCAGTGCCCATGCCATTGGCATGGGCACTGCAGGGGCCCCCAGGGGCCCCACGACACCCCATACTGGAACAGGATGGCGGTATGGGGGTCAGAATCCCCATGGCGGCGCAGCAAGCAGCATGGCGGCGCAGCAAGCTGCGCCGCCATGGAGGATTCTACAGGGCAGCGGAAAACCGGCGGGAGACCGCCGGTTTTCCCTTTCTGGCCGCGGCTGAACCGCGGCGGTCAGAATACCCTGTGGAGCACCGCCAGCCTGTTGGCGGTGCTCCCGCCGACCCCGGCCCCGGCGGTCCTTGACCGCCGGGGTCGGAATGACCCCCTTTGTCTCCATTGAGCAAATAAAATTGCATCATGTGACGGATTCTACACAGTAGGCCTTGAGGACTCCTGGGTAATTCCCTACCCCTTCTCACTACCATACTGGAAATACCTCTTCAAGTGTTGAACATCACCAACATTGTTAAGTTGGGGGGGTGGAGAATTAACTTCTGTTGATTCTAGTTACCTCTACAAACACAAGAAATGCATCAGACCTAAGTCTACAGTTCTCTAATACTTCTCAAAGCAGTGTAGTTGTGTAGGGGAATGGCTCCTTGTTGCAGTTACCCCCCCCCCCCACACTTTTTGTCTGATATTGATGCTGACTTGACTGAGAAGTGTGCTGGGACCCTGCTAACCAGGCCCCAGCACCAGTGTTCTTTCACTAAAAATGTAACATTGTTTCCACAATTGGCACACCCCTGGCACACAGATAAGTCCCTTGTAAAAGGTACTAGTGGTACCAAGGGCCCTGTGACCAGGGAAGGTCCCTAAGGGCTGCAGCATGTGTTGTGCCACCCTATGGGACCCCTCACCTGACACATGCACACTGCCATTGTAGATTGTGTGTGTTGGTGGGGAGAAAAAGGAAAAGTCGACATGGCATCCCCCTCAGGATGCCATGGACACAAAATACTGCCTCAGGCATAGGTAAGTCACCCCTCTATCAGGCCTTAAAGCCCTAAGACAGGGTGCACTATACCACAGGTGAGGGCATAGCTGCATCAGCAAAATGCCCATACAGTGTCTAAGTCCATTCTTAGACATTGTAAGTACAGCTGTGGCCATATTAAGTATATGGTCTGGGTGTTTGTGAAAACGAACTCCACTGTTCCATAATGGCTACACTGAATACTGGGAAGTTTGGTACCAAACTTCTCAGAATAATAAACCCACACTGATGCCAGTGTTGGATTTATTAGAAAAAAAACACAGAGGGCATCTTAGAGATGCCCCCTGTATTTTACCCAATCCTTCAGTGCAGGACTGACTGGTCTGTGCCAGCCTGCCACTGAGAGACGAGTTTCTAACCCCCTGGGGTGAGAGCCTTTGTGCTCTCTGAGGACAGAAACAAAGCCTGCACTGGGTGGAGGTGCTTCACACCCCCCCCCCAAGCAGGAACTGTGACACCTAGCAGTGAGCCTCAAAGGCTCAGGCTTCGTGTTACAATGCCCCAGGACACTCCAGCTAGTGGAGATGCCCACCTCCCGGACACAGCCCACACTTTTGGCGGTAAGTCCGGGGAGATAATGAGAAAAACAAGGAGGAGTCACCCCCTCAGCCAATTCCACCCGTAAGGTGACCAGAGCTGAAGTGACCCCCTCCTTAGCAAATCCTCCCTCTTGTTTTGGAGGATTTAGCCCAATTGGAATAGGGATGTGCCCCCCTCCCCAAAGGGAGGAGGCACAAGGAGGGTGTAGCTACCCTTATGAACAGTAGCCATTGGCTACTGCCCTCCAGCCCTAAACACACCCCTAAATCTAGTATTTAGGGGCAACCCTGAACCCAGGAAATCAGATTCCTGACAACCTAACAAGAAGAAGGACTACTGACCTGAAAACCCCGCAGAGAAGAAGGAGACGACAACTGCTTTGGCCCCAGCCCTACCGGCCTGTCTCCTGATTCAAAGAACCTGCAACAGCAACGCATCCTGCAGGCCCAGTGACCTCTGCTGACTCAGAGGACTGCCCTGCAACTCCAAAGGACCAAGAAACTCCTGTGGACAGCGGCCCTGTCTAAAGCAACAAGAATAAATAATCTTTAAAGGGACTCTCACCTCACTCCAGAAGCCTGAGTCCCCACCACTCTGCACCTGCTGCCCCTGGCCCGTGTCCAGAGAAACCAACGATGCAGAGAGGACCCCCAGGCAACTCCAACGACGTGTCCACCCTAAGCCGATATCTCTGCACCCCCATGACGACGCCTACAGAGGGAATCAAGAGGACCCCTCTGACCGCGACTGCCCAGTAACAAAGAAACCCGATGCCTGGAAGAAGCACTGCACCCCCAGCCCCCAGACTCGTGAAGAACCAACCACCGGTGCAGCAGTGACCAGCAGGCGGCACTCTCCCTTGCCCAGTCGGTGGCTGGCCCGAGAAGCCCCCCTGTGCCCTGCCTGCATCGTCTGCGTGACACCAGGGTCCCTCCTTTGATTTCTATACAAAACTCGACGCCTTGTTTGCACACTGCACCCGGCTGCCCCTGTGCCGCTGAGGGTGTATTTTGTGTGCCTGCTTGGGACCCCCCCAGTGCTCTACAAAACCCCCCTGGTCTGCTCCCCGAGGACGCAGGTACTTACCTGCTAGCAGGCTGGAACCGCAGCACCCCTAGTCTCCATAGGCGCCTATGTTATTTGGGCCCCTCTTTGACCTCTGCACCTGACCGGCCCTGTGTTGCTGGTGCTGGGTGTTTGGGATTGACTTGAACCCCCAATGGTGGGCTGCCTATGCCCCGGAGACTGAACTTGTAAGTGCTTTACTTGCCTCAAAAACTAACTTGTACTTACCTCCCCCAGGAACTGTTGAATTTTGCAGTGTCCACTTTTAAAATAGCTCATTGCCATTTTATGCCAAACTGTGTACATTACTGTTTTGATTCAAAGTTCTATCTATACCAATACAAAGTTCCTTACAATTAATGTACTTACCTGCAATTTGAATCTTGTGGTTCTAAAATAAATTAAGAAATTTATATTTTTCTATATAAAAACTCTTTTTGCCTGGAGTTAATTCATTGAGTGTGTGTTCTCATTTATTGCCTGTGTGTGTACAGCAAATGCTTAACACTACCCTCTGATAAGCCTAACTGCTCGGCCACACTATCACAAATAGAGCATTAGTATTATCTATTATTGCCTCTGTCAAGCCTCTTGGGGAACCCCTGGACTCCGTGCACACTATCTCTCAGTTTGAGATAGTATATACAGAGCCAGCCTCCTACAAGTTGTTTACTGATACTTCTCTTTGTGGTACACATAAGCTTTTTCACTGGCTTAAATGCACTTATCTGATTTATCCATGGTTCTATTTGTGGATTATACTTGCCTTGTTTGCTCTCTTCTTGTGGATTGGATATCTGATTGTTTTCTTCTTGCTTATAAATGGGCGGTATCTTCCTGAACGCTATGCTGTTGAACTGGTAGATGACGTATTGAAGTCTCATTTGTCTTCCCACAAAGTGCGAAGAGACCTGTTCCTGGTGAACACTTCTGCTGTTCCACTTCCTGATGGGATTGCTTGGGATAAGGTTATATATGATATTTTTGGTCCTACAGAAACTATTCAAATTAGATATGTTTTTAAGGTTGCGATGGATGATGTGATCATGCCAGGTGTTGTGTCTGACGATTGGGATGTAAAAACGGTCTCTTCAATGCTTTCTGAGCTTGAATATTATACTGTATTTGAAAATAAAGATATGTATATGAACTCAGATAATTTTGGTGAAATGTTTTTTCATCACTATGCACACCATTCCCTACATAGATCTAGCACTCCACATACAATTTTCAATTACACACAATGGGAACATTCCCAGATTCCAACAGTTGGGAGTTCCAAAACATACTTAAACAAATTCACATATTTTTCTGGGCATGATACTTCAGATCCTGTATCTTACTACTTTAACTACCAACAAAAGCAAGGAAAAACATGATCTCCAATACTAAATGAATTTATTAAAATTCATTTGTTTTTCAACTAGCAGTTAAAGGCTATAAATATTGGAAAGAATTGATTTAAAATCAGTTTGGGGAACAAAAGATTAGCAAGGATGTCTTATTTGAAACGTGTCTAATTCCACTACAGATGATTTTTCCGGATGAAGCAGTTCAGCAGACAACTTGCCTAGGTCTATCAAAAATAAAATAAATGAATATACCCAGCATCCCTTCAATTGCATGATTTGACAATTGGCACAGTTCAGTAAATTACACAAAAGAACAGCTCAAAGGTCTGGTTCGGAATTGTACATTTAATTCAACACTTTCACGTCCCAACAGGTGGTTCTTGTGGCCAGTGGACACAAATGATTGTCATGCAGGTTTTCCTTGCAGGGTTTTAAAATAAGCAGACCCGACCTTGTTATATCCAGACACAGCACACAGGGATTGTCAATACTTACAGCGTAGGGAAGTTCTGTCAATACTGGTTGCAACATTCACTTTGTCAGCTGCAAATGAGCACCTTTCTCTCCTTTCAGATGACATGGATTTACAAGATTTCTTGTTAGGTCCTAGATCACCACGCCCCAAAACTTTCTTGTATGCCATTTACAAAGAATTTTTGAAGCTTTCTCAATTTAAAGCAGCTGCTCATTTAAGGCAATAGATCAAGCTATTTTGGAAAAGGCATTGGCTGCTGTTGATAAAGGAATAAATACACTGTCTACTTGTATTTAAACACTAATCAACATTGTGTCTTCTGCATTTGACATCATACAAAATGACATGTTTTTTACAGCATGAACAGAGTCAACTTAGATCTATAATGTAGTTGAGGTGGCTTTTAATTTACAACACAAACTACGGATAATGGCAAAGAAGGATGCTGTATACACAATGCTTAACATAGAAAAGTTAGAAAGATTGGCTATCACAGTGGCCGAAACCCCATCAGCAGCATGGCTAATACACAGAGTTTTCTCTCTGCCAGTTTCCACATTTCAGTTCACATTATATTTGAAAAATGTTCCAGTAGGCAGATTTGAGGTCTTAGGGGAGAGTTTTATACATGAGGTATGGGAATTACCTTTCAATTACAAATGTATGAGAGGGAAAAGGAAGTCTTTCTCAGGGAGGTGATTGTGAAACTTCTGTAAACCACTCAATGATTTGTAAACAGGTGACACTGCATGGAGTATGTATTGTGTCTATGGCAAATTTGGCATGTTAATTGAAGAGAGTTCCTGTCTCCTTAATTCGCCCAGTGTTTCAGTTATTTTCAAACAGAAGTTATTTGATGCTGAATGATCAAGGCTGTTGTGATATGACAGCAAGTGTCCCAGATGTTGTTTCTGTTTCTCAAATAGTGACCTGCTGTGGTAAAGTACTTATTTCCCACACACATGAGATTAGGGTAGCTAGCTCGTGGCTTCCATTCCAACATTTAATGTTAACTTCGTCAAGCTGAGCAGATAAAGGCACTATTGTTTCAGAAAAATGCATCACTTAAATCTGCCTGTGAAACTTTTGAATTGCAAGTTGCAAGGTCATCCTCTGAAATACAGTCGCTTTTAAATACCAACTTTCCAAGACACTTTGGTGAACTTGTCAATCACCTTTTTAATGCTTCCAACACTGCAGGTGTGATGCACATTTTTAAACTCTATTGGGTCAGGGTTTGTCAGCACCTTTCAGACTGTTTTCGGAGTGATTCCATCTTTTATGCACTCCTTGTTTTCAAGTTTATTTGGAGGCATACCACTTGTGTGGTTCTTGATTGGTGGTATTGTGTAACTACTTTTTGTGCTCTGCAATGGATATCCATCTTGAAGCCAAATGGTGATGGAAGTACTGCATGTCCAGCTGTGTCACAAACTCATGATACAGTAGCTTGGCGTATCTTTGTTTCAGGAACTAAATGACAGCTGGTCTTTATCTTTCCAGGCAGTATGGTTCGACTGTATCCAGCCTGTGTTCTGCTGTCCTCGGTGCCATTTGAGTGTACACTGGATGGGTGTCTTGCAATGCAATTGGTACTATCTACGGACATAAATCTGCTAATGTTCCCGTTGAGGGCTCACTTACAGAATTATCTTATGAGATTATGATTGCTTCAGGATGCCTTTTTATTAGACATCTTACTTGGCTATGGGTGCTACGGCTCCAGGATTCCCTCCTTTGGCTCACCAGCTCCAGGATTCCCTCCTTTGGATCACCTACTGCGGGCATTGCACAGGATGCTACTTCCCCAGCAAAGGCTGAGGCTCTCGATCATGTCTGTTCCTTTAACTTGCTCACCGAGGCTCTTGTGTTTCTATCATCTGTGGATGAGGGATCCACTCTGGATTCCATTGCCACTAACAATATGGTTGACCTCAAGGATGCCTCCATTGGCCCTTGTCTTTAAGGAAATTATTATGTTTTAATTGGCTGTTTTTTTATATGGCTTGTTTGCTCTGCTTGTAGGTGTGAATATTTTATTCCTTTTAGTATGTTTGGTATATTTTAGAATCTGTATTTATCACTGGCAAAGGGGGCATTGTCTTAAGAACCTTTTGGACCCAAGTTGGTTCCCCTTGTTTTCATCTTAATTTCATGTTTACTATTTTGTTTTTTAACTGCACTGCTTTTAAGCAATGCCATTTTACACACATTTCTCACATGATATCCTTCCAGGAATATGTGGCACGAGTTGCTGGTTTAGTTAGCCTTTGAACAACATGTAATCAGTACTTTGTGTTCAAGGCTAGGAACACTGTACATGATATCCTAGTTCTTATGTTGCATGTTCAGGAGACAGCTTCTAACATCTAGACACATCGTTGCATCCGAGCTGTGCTTCCAAGACAGTATGGGCCTGATTACAACTTTGGAGGAGGTGTTAATCCGTCCCAAAAGTGACGGTAAAGTGACGGATATACCACCAGCCGTATTACGAGTCCATTAAATCCTATGGAACTCGTAATACGGCTGGTGGTATATCCGTCACATTTGGGACGGATTAACACCTCCTTCAAAGTTGTAATCAGGCCCTATGTCTTTATTATATAAACAGTGCACTGACCCAGAAGGGGCAGAGGGCATTCCAGCTGTGACCATCCTGGGATTAATGCTGTGTTCTTTATGCAGCTCTGCTGGTGCTAACGTCTCGGCTTTCAGAGAGGATTTCCATCTACACCGCAGGCTGACTCCTGACACTATCTCCATGTTTGGGGCTCAGGCTAATCCTTTAGATCAGGCCAGGCAGAAGGGTATACCCGCTATGCTCTCAGCATAAGTGTAGGGTTAGGTAGGAACCTCTAGAATTTCTAGAACATATTTACCATGTTTGGATTATTCATTGTCTTTATCATGTTCATAAACCTGGTAACTTTGCCCTGTTTCATCTGCCTAATTATCGCAGCTCATTCTCTTTATGAAAGATTGCAATTGTTTCAATAAATGTATTGAAAACATATCTCATATCTCTCATGTGTTTTGCCTGGGCATGCATGAGTAATACAACGAAAGGGTGAGATCTGTTTTCAAGACTTCCCTCGGGAGTCAAATTGTAGTGCTTAGGTTGGCATAATCCCCTTCTACCCCAATAGGTTTAGGGCAACGTACTGTGAGCTAACCAGGAATTGGGCCAACAGCTTCTGATGGTGTGGATGGAGTCACTCCTTCGCATACTGAAGTTTTGTTGTCCTTATATGCAGTTCTATTACCTTAGTAGGAACACATAACACCTTGGCCTATCCATTAGAATCACTTTTGCTGGAGTTCAGGCCTAATGGGCTGAGTGTGCCCTTCAGCAATCGTCTTTTACACTTATTCCTCTGCTCCCAATTTTTGTCGAACCTTAGGGAGTAATTAGATCATCCAAAATCTGTTAGCAAGTTTATATGTAAAAAATAAACTCAACTGGATATTATCAGGATAGTGCTCATTCTTATGGTCTATTCACTAAAATCTATTATGGTGGTAAAGTGAAACCCTTTGGAACAAACAGTAATGCATTATAATATTGTGCCTCCCATTTACCAAAACTGTTTTATCTTGAGCAAATCATACACCCCCTGTGCTTCTATTCCATGGTCTGTCAATATGTGTACACCTTAAAGGAGACACAGACCCTCATGATTGGCTTGGTTTCTTGTTGGATAATTATCAGACACAATAAAATCTGACACTACAGCGTTATGAATGCATTGTCTGCCATACTTATCCCCTAATAGACGATTTGCCCACAAAATGGGCATAACATGCAGATTTTGGAGCTTACTGCACCAAAAACCTCATGTACTCGTAATGTTTGGGCATTTTACCTCTGGTAAAGGTTTTTTTCACTTTTTAACTGCCTAAGTTTATACAGTGGTGGTACATTTCATTGCACCTTGTATTTACCATATGTGCTAATATACACACAACTCATAATTCTAATATGTGTGGTAACAGATCTAGCATATATAGGAATTATAAAGGATACTCATTAATGGAATAAATAAACACCTAGGACATATTCCCAGCATACCCCCCAGGCAAGGCTTTTTTACCCACCTACTCAGGATTACCTGCAGTTTTCCATATTTCTTATATGCATCTCTGAAGGTAACCCTGTCCTTGGAGGTGCATGCACAGGTCCTGTCCTATGCTGCAGCTTCTCACTCCCTGCCACAGACAAGCACCACTTCCACAGCTCATGTATGACTGGGATCGAGAGATGTGGAAACCCTGCCACGCCGCTCGAGCGATCCGGTCCGGTAGCTTGCCACTAGTCAGCCACTGAAGGCCAGAGGGTGGCTTGCGCCTGTTGCCTGGCTCTTGCTCAGCTCGAGGTCCTTTCAACCCTCAAACCCAAACCAAGCTGAGCCAAACTATGGCTTCAGCACGCCGCCCACACTCAGACCTGCCTAGTCCAGCACCGTCATTGAGTTTAGGTAGATGAGGAGATTTTGAAGAGCACTACGCCCAGCTGCCCGTCATTCAAAGTGCAAAAAACTTGCACGGTGCGAGCTCTTATAGCCTGTATGCAGACCCGCAACTGAGCGCTCCAGTCATAGCGACTCGCAATTTGCAACTCGCAAAATGTTATGCAGAAAGGTGTCTCAGACACCTTCTGCGACTCGCTAAAGACCCACCTCATGAATATTAATGGGGTGGGTCGCAGTTTGCGACCCCATAGCGAGTCCATGCACTCACAGGGATGGTGGCCTGCTGGAGACAGCAGACCACCATGTCTGTGACTGCTTTTTTAATAAAGCAGTTTTTTTTTCTTTTTGCAGCCCGTTTTCCTTAAAGGAAAACGAGCTGCAAAAAGAAAAACTTCAGAAACCATTTGTTTTTGTTTTTTTCAGAGTAGGCAGTTGTCCATAGGACCACTGCCTGCTCTGAAAAAATATTTTTTTTCACCCATAGGCACCCATAGGACCATTGCCTGCTCTGAAAAAATATTTTTTGGGGCATTCACAAAGGGGAAGGGGGTCCATGGGGACCCCTTCCCTTTTGCGAATGAGTTACCATCCACTTCAAGTGGATGGTAACTGCGAGTTGGTTTGCGACCGCATTCACGGTCACAAAGCAACTCAGCATGGCGATGCGGTCGCAAATAGGAAGGGAACACCCCTTCCTATTTGCGAGTCGCAGCCTCAAATTGCGAGTCGGTACCGACTCGCAATTTGCGGTTGTGCATCGCGTTTAGCCTTTTGCGCGTCGCAAACTGCGTTTTTTGCAGTTTGCGACGCGCAAAAGGCTTCCTACATCTGGCCCTAAGTCCTTGCCGTAAATAGGAATACAAAAAATGGTCTAATTAAAACACATTTTGTAACAGACATTGGCCCTCATTACAACATTGGCGGTAAAAGCTGCTTACCGTCGTGCAGAAGACCGCCAACATACCGCTGCGAAAGCGGAATTCCGCTACAGCTATTACGACCCACTGCTCAGAAACCGCCAAAATCTAGACACCCACACAAGTCTGCCACCCCAAAGGTCAGTGATAAACTGGCGATAACAAAACCTCCACCGTCACGCCAACAGGAATAGGCCCACACTATCACGACCGCCGAATCCACGCAGCGGTCTTTCAACAGCGGTAATCCATTGGCGGTACACACCGCTGCGCTCAAAATACACACACTCTTACAAAACACAACCACATTGGACAATTCAAAATACACACACCTGATACACATACACTCACCACACACTCAATACAATATAAATCACACACCCACATTACCCACAAACCCTTACTACTCAAACATCCAAATAAGGCCAGAGAGACAGCAAAGCAAAGACAAACACCAGCATACAGAGGCACACAACACCATCACACATACACATCCACGCACAAAACACCACAAACCCCTAAACGTCACCCCACACATCACAACACATACCACCTCACACATCACCCACACCACCCCATGGCACTGCAAAGAAACCCCAGGTTTTCTGAGGAGGAGCTCAGGGTCATGGTGGAGGAAATCATCCGGTTAGAGCCACAGCTATTCGGTTCACAGGTGCAGCACACCACCATAGCTAGGAAGATATAGCTATGGCGAAGAATCGTGGACAGGGTCAACGCAGTGGGACAGCACCCAAGAACTAGGGATGACATCAGGAAGAGGTGGAACGACCTACGGGGGAAGGTGCGTTCCGTGGTCTCAAGACACCAGATTGCGGTTCAGAGGACTGGCGGCGGACCCCCACCTCCTCCCCCAGAACTCACAACATGGTAGGAGCAGGTCTTGGCTATACTGCATCCTGAGGGCTTTGCAGGAGTAGCTGGAGGAATGGACTCTGGTAAGTGAAATCTTTAACTACCCCACCCACCTGCATGCTATCACACACCCTCACCCCCATCACTCCAACTCCTCACATATGTCCCATGCAACAACAAAGCATGGACACCCATCACCAATGCATGTCCACTACACATACCCACACAGACCCCTAAACAATTATCACACAAGGTCCTACACAAGAATGGAAGCACTGCGGTACAGGGTCACCCACCCATTGCACACCATGGCACACACAGATACTAAAACTATGCATTTACACCCCTGTAGGACCTCTACCCAATGTCACCGGACAGGAGGTTCCAGACATGTCCACTCCACCCACAGAAGAGGCCCACAGTGATGACAGCAGCTCTGTCCAACTGGATCTAGATGACCAGCCCGGCCCATGTGGGCCTCTTCTGTGGGACCGTGGGACAGTCGGTTCCCCTCACACAGTCACAGGCCACCACAGAGCCTCCCCCTCAGTAAACACCAGCAAAGCACCCACCCAGCGGGCCCATACCTCTGTCCCCAGGACACATCAAGCAGCAGTGTGTCTACCACTACAGGGAACCCAGGATAACCCACCACCCCAACAACAGAAGGGACCTGGGGGCAGTGGTAATGGGCACACGGTTCAGGGGACAGAGACTCAGCAACACAGGGGAACTGGGAGGGCTGCTGTGCGACAGGGGGAGGACAGGACCAGGGAACCCACTCTCCACAAGGCCCTCTCCAACATCATGGGAGCCTACCATCATTCCCAGGAGACAATGGCAACAGTACTGGCCAAGTTTCAGGAGACCCAGCGGCTGCAGGAGGAACAGTATTTGAGGTTCAGGGAGGAACTCAAGTCCATCAATACCACCCTGGGCACCATTGTAGGGGTGCTGAAGGACCTCGTGAACACCAGGAGGGACACTGTGGCACAACAAGTGGCCCATGACACTAACCTGGACGATGAACTGCCCACCACCTCCGCTGGCACTAGTGGACAGGAGGCACTGCCACAGGACCACGACAACAGCACCCCACCCCCTACAGATGGAGAACCACCTGCAAACGGTCCCTGAGATCCAGGACAAACACAGAGAACAATGCCAAGACCCCCGCCAAGAAATGAGACCACCCTGATTGTCATCCTTCTGTCCCACTTTGTCACCCTGTCCATCCTTAAACTGCCCTAACTCCACTTTCTATGCCCCTTTGGACAATGCACCTGTGAGACAAATAGACTGGACTCTGCCATGGACATTCCTCCACCATCACCCCTGACCATTTTACAACTCCCTCCACTATTTTGCACTTAAATAAACACCCTTGAATCACAAAACAATCTGGAGTCAGTCTGTGCTTTCACAAATGTGTATTAGCTATAACTAAGGAAAATACCAATGTCCATTGTATTGTCAACATACATATGTCACACAGCTCTAGTCCATGAGGTAACATAGCAGAGGTCACACAGTGGGACCCATATCTGTGAAATCGAAAGGGAAAGTGACAAATCAGGGTCCATACACTGGGTGAAAGTGACAGACAGATGAGAGGTCGAACAATTTAATCAGATGTAGGAGGCAGTGAGGTCTTCTTACCTGTGTCTCACTGGAAGTTTTGATGGATCATGGTGTTTCTGTTGTCTATGTCCTCTTCTTCTGCCTCCTCTTCTTCACTGTCCACAGGCTCCACAGCTGCCACAACACCTCCATCTGGACCATCCGCCAGCAGAAAAGGCACCTGTTGTCGCAAAGCCAAGTTGTGCAGCATACAGCAGGCCACGATGATCTGGCACACCTTCTTTGGTGAGTAGTATAGGGAACCACCTGTCATATGGAGGCACCTGAACCTGGCCTTCAGGAGGCCGAAGGTACTCTCTATAACCCTCCTAGTTCGCCCATGTGCCTCATTGTAGCGTTCCACTGCCCTTGTCCTGGGATTCACTCACTGGGGTCAGTAGCCATGACAAGTTGGGGTAGCCAGAGTCACCTGCAAATGTCGAGGGACAACTGTTAGACACACACTAACCCTTAGGGACAACCCCAGACAACTATTCACACTGTATAGGGTCCATGTCCTCAACTAATAGCCACACACGGTGCCTCTGGAGTTGCTCCATCACATAAGGGATGCTGCTATTCCTTAGAATGTAAGCGTCATGCACTGAGCCAGGAAACTTGGCGTTCACATGGGAGATGTACTGGTCGACCAAACACACCATCTGCACATTCATTGAATGGTAAGTCTTCCGGTTTCTGTACACCTGTTCACTCCTGGGGGGGGGGACCAAGGCCACATGTGTCCCATCAATGGTACCTATGATGTTGGGGATATGTCCCACGGCATAGAAGTCACTTTTCACTGTAGGCAAACCCTCCACCTGAGGGAAAACGATGTAGCTGCGCATGTGTTTCAGCAGGGCAGACAACACTCTGGACAACACGTTGGAGAACATAGGCTGGGACATCCCTGATGCAATGGCCACTGTTGTTTGAAAGGAACCACTTGCCAGGAAATGGAGTACTGACAGGACCTGCACTAGAGGGGGGATTCCTGTGGAATGGCAGATAGTTGACATCAGGTCTGGCTCCAACTGGGCACACAGTTCATGGATTGTGGCACGATCAAGTCTGTAGGTGACTATTACATGTCGCTCTTCCATTGTCGATAGGTCCACCAGCGGTCTGTACACTGGAGGATGCCGCCATCTCCTCACCTGCCCCAGCGGACGTGCTCTATGGATAAGAACAGCGATCAGAGGATCACCCAACACTGAAGTACGAAAAAACAACTTTATTGCACACATTTGTCAATCCGCTATGTGCCTATCTTAGTGTGTATGCAAGGCCTAGATATGTGTGACGCATTTAAAATTAATGCCATGTGACCCTCTGAAATGGCGGCTGCCTGACCTGTAATGTGGGACAATGGGATATGAGGTAACTGCGCTGGCATTGTACACCGTTGTGGTAGGTGGTCGAAGACACGGCGCAATCCTGCTTTGGTTAACATTGGACCCTATGGGTCCCAGGAGCCAATGACGATGTACGCCGAAAGTGACGGTACGCACCGCTGCAGATGTGACCGCCATTTTCACTCTGTTCACTCACTTGATACCTGATCTTCGTCAGGAGAGGAACTACACTTCAAGTGCTGGTGTGACCTCAGTCTGGAAGCGACAATCGCTCAAGTGTCTGGGGAAAGGGCCCCTGCCTTCACATCGGAGGAGTTGGACAAACTAGTGGATGGGGTCCTCCCCCAGTACACGCTAATCTACGGTCCTCCAGACAAACAGGTGAATAAACTGTAAGCATGCTGTATGGGCAATGCCTGTTTGGAGTGGTGTGGATGGGAGATGGGCGGGGAATGAGGCGTGCATGAAACGACGGTGAGTGGATGTGCGTCAGGGCAAGGGTGGGAATGTGAGGCAATGACTGTGACGGTCCGGTTATAGTTTTTCTTTTTCCCCTGTACTATTCCTGTAGGTCACTGCCCACCAGAAGAAGGCCAGGGCGAGATTTGTAGGCAAGGTCCCTTCGTGAGGCAGGCTACGTCGCACCCCACCCCACCAGTGTTAAGAGCCATCTACCCCTACTCATGACCCCATGGCCCTGTGATTAATTAAGGAACTCTAAGTGCATGGCGTAGTGCAGAGGGCTGCTCTGTCTGTAGTGTCCGCCAATGGTAGCGGTATTGCATGCACTGAACATGTCTTTCTACTTTCTCCACCCCCCCTTTGTGTGATCTCCCTGTTCTTGTGTGCATTAGCATCATCAGGCAGAGGAGCAGTGCACCGGAGCAGGAGGGAGCTGCATCCCACATGGCCCTGGTGGGCAAAACTACAGACTCCGAATTCACCAGTGGAACGAAGGGCGAGGGGAGCTCCACGGCGGGGACAGGAGCTGAGACCAGCGACACTGACTCACTTCTGATGGGAGCTCACTTGCGGTGGCGGGCCCCTCTGTGCTCACCACATCTACAGGTACAGCCGCCACCTCCCCTACCAGCACCGCCCTCCCAGCAGCCCCTCAGCGTGTGCCCAGTGGTCGCTCACCCAGGAGGGTGGGCATCTCCTTCGCGCCAGGCACCTCAGCCCCTGCCAGCCCTGCTGCCCTCAGTGAGGAGGCCATGGACCTCCTCAGATCCCTCACTGTTGGGCAGTCTACCATTCTGAATGCCATCCAGGGTGTAGAGAGGCAGTTGCAACAGGCAAATGCATACCTGGAGGGCATTCATTCTGGTCAGGCAGCCCAACAGCGAGCTTTTCAGACTCTGGCCTCAGCACTGATGGTAGCCATTGTCCCTGTGTCCAGCCTCCCCCTCCAACTTCCTCCACCCAGACCCAATCCCCAGTACCTCAGCCTATCCGAAGCACACTATCAGACCAGCATGCACACACCTCAACACACAAGGGTAGCTTTGGCAAACATAAGCACCACACATCCCACAGGCACTCACACAAGCATCATACCCATGCAGACATACTATCAGCCACTGCCTCCACTGTGTCCCCCTCATCCACGTCTCCCTCCTCCCTCCCTGTCACGTCTCCACTCACACCTGCATGCACTACATCTTCAGCCACTACGTCCATCACCAGCATGCCCATCACCACACACCGCTCACGTGCACTCACCACCCCCACTACCATTCACACATCCCCTGTGTCCTCTCCCAGTGTGTCTGTGAGCCCACCTCCCAAACTACACAAACGCAGTCACACACCTACCCAACAGCCATCCACCTCACGACAGCCTCCAGCCCATGCACCTTCACCCAAAGTCAGCAAACGAACACCTCCTACTACCACTACCTCTTCCACCACTCCCAAACCCCCTCCCTCTACCCAATCCCAGTGTGTCTAAAAAACTTTTCCTGTCAAACTTTTACCTCTTCCCTACACCTCCCCCACCCCTTCCGTCCCTTAGGGCCCGCCTTTACAGGTCCCAACCCAGCACCTCAGCCACCACATCACAAGGAACAGTGGAGCCAGCAGTAACCGGCTTCTGGAGTGCACCAAGCAGCAGGGCAGCCAGTGTCCCAAGGAGCCAGGCCAAGGACATTCCCCCACCTCAAAAACAAAAGAAGTTGTCCAGAGCCCGGAGGGAGAAGGCCAAAACACCTGCCACCAAGGGCTCTGCCAGGACTACAGTTGGGAGTGGCAAGACAGCTGCGCCACCATCCAAGGTGGGGAAGGGCCAGAGAAAGAAAGGGAAGTCGCCGCCAACCTGCACGGCGGACAAGATAGCCACGGGCACCGCCACATGCACCGCTGCCACGGGCACCGCCGCTCAGGACACAGCTGCCAGCAGCACGCTCAGTGAGCCCCCCAACAGCACCGCCGCCAGCAGCACGCTCAGTGAGCCCCCCACCAGCACCGCTGCCCAGGACACCACCTCCCAGGACACTGCCGTCAGCAGCATGCTCAGTGAGCCCCCCACCAGCACCGCCACCCAGGACACCGCCGCCATCAGCACGCTCAGTGAGCCCCCCACTAGCACCGCCGCCCAGGACACCGCCGCTCAGGACACAGCCGCCAGCAGCACGCTCAGTGAGCCCCCCACCAGCACTGCCACCCAATGAGCGCCGCCAGCACCGCCGCTACTGAGGCCGCTGCCAGCACTGCCAGCGGCCACGCCACATCCTATGCCAGTGTCACCACCGCAGACATGGCTGCCATCCCAGGTGGTCAGTTGTACGAGGCTGGTGGTCAGTTCCAGGGGCCTGGACAGCTTCCATGTTGGCTCACCGTCAGTGGAGTGTCAGATCCACTACCTCAGTCCTTGTGAGGATGAAGCACTCTGGGCACAAAGCCCCCCTCCCCCAGAACCAATGGAGAAAGGCATCCACTACCTCAGTCCTTGTCAGGATGAAGCACTCTGGGCACAAAGCCCCCTCCAGAACCAGTGGAGAATTACATCCACTACCTCTGTCCTTGGCAGGATGAAGCACTCTGGGCACAAAGCCCCCTCCAGAACCAGAGGAGACTGTTATCCACTAGGGAGACTGTGGCTTTGCACTCCCCAGGAGAAAGCAGTCGGCAAACCACCCACTTGAGAGACTTGAGAGACTGTGGCTTTGCACTCCCAGGATAAAGCAGTGGGCAAACCACCCACTGAAAAAACTTGAGAGACTGTGGCTTTGCACTCCCCAGGATAAAGCAGTGGGCAACCCACCCACTGGAGAGACTTGAGACACTGTGGCTTTGCCCTCACCAGGATAAAGCAGTGGGCAAACCACCCACTTGAGAGACTTGAGAGACTGTGGCTTTGCATTCCCCAGGATAAAGCAGAGGGCAAACCACCCACTTGAGAGACTTGACAGACTGTGGCTTTGCAGTCCCCAGGATAAAGCAGTGGGCAAACCACCCACTTGAGAGACTTGAGAGACTGTGGCGTTGTACTCCCCAGGATACATCAATGGGCATGGAGCCCCCTCGTGGAGCTGGCGTCGTGCACTCATCCGGCTGAGGTGCCCCCCCCTTCACTTCCCCCTGAGGTGCCTGTTTTATTTCGATCTGATGCCCCTGCAGTGTTCTCTCCGTTTGGATCGGGTATTGAGTGTGGGCCTCGCCCATGCATTTTGGGCCCAGTGGTTCACGGACTATGTGGGTGCAGTACATGGACTTGAATTCTTGGTGTACATATTTGTTAATAGTGTATATATATTTTTGAGTAATGGATTTTTCCAGATTACATTCGTTCAAATCATTTCCTTTTGTCATTGCGTTCTTCCAGGAGGGCTTGGGGGGTGTAAATGTAATGTTTCAGCATATGCTGGTGTGGGTGTTGTAGTGGGTGAGGGTGGGGGTGGGGGTGTTGCATGTGTGTGTCACTCTCTTTTCCCTCCCCCCTCCCCTGTGTCGTAGGTGCAGTACTCACTGTGGTCGTCGCCGCCGTTGGTCGTGCTCCTGGTAGAGGAGCAGGAAGACAATGGCAGGTAGAATTTGGAGTTCTGGCACCATGGCGTCCTGGTTCCTCGTGGGGTGTGTAGAGATGAGAGTTTTCCCTTCCAAGTCCAGTTTCTGCCGTGTTTTTGTTCGCGTTGAATCCGCCCCGGAAAAGGTGGCGGATTGGCCTCTCATAATGGTGTGGGCGGTACATTGTCTTCCGCCTGTCTGTTGGCGGTGACCGCCATGCTGTTTGTTTGTACCGCAGTGGCGGTCGGAGTGTTAAAGTGGCTGTCTATGTTGGCGGTTTCCGCCATGGTCGTGATTCCATTTTTATTACCGCAGACCTATTGGCCGTCTTACCGCTGCTTTACCACCGACCGCCAGGGTTGTAATGAGGGCCATAGGCCTTATCCGCCGCTCCTTGGTGTGTTATTCTTTTTAGAAGTAATGTCAGGAAAGAAATCAAACACAGTGAGCTAAAATTGAAGTTGAATGTAAGTAACTCTCCTGGTCTATGGTGCTCATGTGATGCTTCTAGAGAAATTAGAGCTAGCCTGTAGCTCCCTCTGCTGTCCCTTCCTACCTTCCAGCTTCCGTGGGTATGGTTACCGGATCCTGGGGGATGACGCGCTACCTTCCGATGTGTGTCATGTGGACTAGGAGACCCCAGCCGTCAGCTCGCAGATCACCCCTGAGCTCTCAGCAGCTTGGACGCAGATTATTCATTAAGCCGGCCCCTCTGATGGCACCAATTTGGGACTGGGACTAAGGTAAGTCCTGGGAGTGGGGTCTTCAGCCTGGGCTCCATGATCTCTCTGTGTTGAGTTTCTATTTGTGTCCCAGCCCCTCCCGTCCCCTCCCTGAATCACACGCTGTTCCCCTCAATCACTGCAGTTTTTATGAAGTTTGAGAGATGTTTGCACCTAGGCATGCTCAGATGACTTCAAAGCGCCATATCCAAGAAAAAGAGTGTGTGGCTATATATCCCCCATAATAGCGTGATTCAGAGCCACACATAAATTGCTTTCAATAAGAGGCGGTAGGTAGTCCTGCCTTGAAACACATAAAAACATGCCTCCCCTGCTATCCGTCAACCCTCTGAAAACCGAGAAGTGCTATTTTTTCAGGAATCTGCAGACAGGTGAACTGGTTTAGGTGGCTTTCTTTTCAAGAGCCTCTCTATGCAGTTCTGTAGACACAGCCTTCATGTAGTGTGATACTCCTCACAGCAGGGTCGTTTCCAGCTTGGAGCACCCACTATGGAGCAACAAGGATGTGTGAACTATTTGTACCTGGCTATCAATAGCCACACTGAACAATGATCAAGAAAGAGGCAAAAGGGTGTTTTTTACCTACAAGTCCCCTCACTGAACAACAGACTGCAGAGTCCTTTGCCCCCACCATTCACCAAGTGACAGTGCTACAGGAAGACTAGCCAAGAACCTCTCTCAGCTAAAGAACCTAGTTAAATTTCTATAGGAGTCTTGGCTCCTTTGTCCTCACTTTACTGTCTAGATCTCCTCCTTCCAGCTTCAGGGGTGTCAGCAATACACTCCCACTGTCTGAGAAAATAGCTCACTCCATCTTATGCATAGGGACAGGCCTATTGTTCCAAATAAACCCACTGGCCTTCATGACTCTGCTTCACTTATACGTACATTGCATATACTACAATAGTCACATGCACAAACACACACAACATACACTTGAATGGGATTAGGTGACAAAACAGGGTATAAATCTGACTGCGCTTTGGTGAGACACTGTCTGCCAGAGCCAAATAACTCATTATTAGTGTGTGAGTGAAAAAAAAACTTTAATTACATAATTCTGAGGAAAGATCTTTAAATGAGATCTTTTCTTTTTTTCTGCGCCACCTCCCCTTCTGCAGCATACAGAACTGTACCAAGGTTGGAATACCCCAGACTATGTTTAAAAGAGCTGTTCTCGGCTTGGCACACAACAAGCTAGGGCTCTAAATAATTTAATGATGTGTACACTCCAAATCACATGTTTAAACTGTCTGCCCCAGATATTGAGTGCTATGTATAATTTTGTTTCTCTCTATAGCTTACATCCTCCGATCGCTTGCAATTTCAGAAAGCATTCTCCAACTATACTCCTATAACCCTGCCTGAATATTTGACCATGACATACTTCTGCTGGATTCCTCGCCTTTCTTTCTTCAGAGTGACCATCTTCTTTCTGTTACTGCTCTTCACATTTTGGTGTGGG
Source organism: Pleurodeles waltl (assembly GCF_031143425.1). NCBI lineage: Eukaryota > Metazoa > Chordata > Amphibia > Caudata > Salamandridae > Pleurodeles > Pleurodeles waltl. The sequence goes on from NC_090448.1 coordinate 389,446,696, forward strand.
GCTCTAGCAACAAGATGGAGCCATGCAGCAAATATATATATATATATATATATATATTTTTTTTAAACAAAAAATCAAGAAACAGGATTTTCTTTTTGAAAATAAAAAAACAAAATACCCCCCTTGCCATGGGAGAATACTCCCTTGGCGAAGGGGGCATTCATTATTCATTATTCCTTTTTACTGTCCCATACCACCAGGGTTTTCCTGGTAGTGATGGATAGTAAAATAAATGGCTATGGCCCTCATTACAACCCTGGCGGTCGGTGTTAAAGCGGCGGTAATACCGCCAACAGGCCGTGTTACTCTATGGAGGCAGGACTACAGTCCATCCGGCGGCGGCGGCACAGTGGTGGTAGAGCCGGTACTGGTGGGGGTGCTGCCAGTGTTGGGGGGAGGCTCCAGCCCTTCCCCTGCAGCCTCGGACGGCTGCCCACTGGGGCTGCTGCTGATGGCAGTGGTGCTACTTGCAGCGGTGCAGGTGGCGGTGCTTGCGGCGGTGCAGGTGGCGGTGCTGGCCGCGGTGCAGGTGCCGGTGCTGGCTGTTGTGCTGGTAGCCACCAGGCCTTCACCTGCAGGCTCGGACGGCTGAAGTGCCCTGGCTGGTGTTCTGTGCCCCTTCCTGCCCTTGGAAGATGGTGGTGCCTCCTTGGGTCTGCCAGCTCGAGTCTTTGACTTGGCCTTGCTGGGTGGGTGTGGCTCCTTCTCCTTGCTGGATGCTGTCCCCTTCTTGGCCTTGCCAGGTGGTGGAACCTTTTTGGCCTTGGCAGGTGTTGGTGGCACACTGGCTGGGCTGACGGATGCCCCCTTAGAGCCTCTGACTGCTGCAGAAACCACAGCGGACGTGGACTTGGTGGCTGAGGTGCTGGGCTGGGTTTTGGCCACCCTGGCCTGAGGTGAAGGACATGGGAGAGGTAGGAAAGAGGTCAATGTTGGTTAGAAAAAGCTTCTAAGGGACATTGGGGCGGGCATACTCATGGCCCACCATATCCCTCCCATCCCCTTACGCACATACATTCCCCACCATACATGCAGCACTCTGTCCGGGACCCCTCAGCCACCCCCTACATGAGGCTTACACACACAGCACTCCATACATTCAAGGCCCACGCATCATGCTCACAGTGTACTCACCTGTTTATCTGGAGGACCATAGAGTAAAGTGTACTGGGGTAGGACCCCTTCCACCAGTCTCTCCAACTCCTCTGAAGTGAAGGCAGGGGCCCTTTTCCCAGACACTTGAGACATTGTCGCTTCCAGACACAGGTCACAGCAGCGCTTGCAGTGTAGGTCCTCTCCTGTTGAAAGTCAGGTAGCAAGTGAGTGAACAGATACAAAATGGCAGTCACGTCCACGGCGGTGCGTACCGTCACCGCCAGCGTACATCGCCATTGGCTCCTGGAACCCATAGGGCCTAATGTTAACCAATGCGAAGTTGTGGCGCAGCCGTCGACCGCCGAACGCTACGGCGCACAACGCCAGCAGAATTACCTCACTTCCACTTGTTTCTCCTCTGAGGTCAGGCAGCCACCATTTCGGGGGGGGCACAGGCCATGGCACCTAACTGCGCCACAGCAGACATTGGCACATCAGCTGACTTTCAGATTCACATACTGTTCCTATAAAGGAAGAAATTATTTTTTATTATAACATATGTGTGAATATGACCCTCTGCTCACCGTTTTTCTCCCTAAACTTCAACCGCTGAGGATGAATACGAGATGGAGACATCCCCCCATGTAGAGACCCCTGGTGGACGTGGCGACAATGGAGGATAGACACATTATCCTGATCTACAGACTTGATAGGGCCACAATCCAAGAGCTGTGTGCCCAATTGGAGCCAGACTGGATTTCAGGTATCCGCCAGCCCACAGGTATCCCCCCTCTTGTGCAGGTCCTGTCAGTGCTTCATTTCCTGGTAAGTGGTTCCTTCTAAGCGACAGTGGCCATGGCATCAGGCATGTCACAGCCAATGTTCTCAAACGTATTGACCAGAGTGTTGTCTGACCTGCTGACACACATGCGCAGCTACATCGTATTCCCCCAGGTGGAGGATTTGGCCACAGTGAAAGCTGACTTCTATGCCCTCGGACATATCCCCAACATCATCGGTGCGATTGATGGTACACATATAGCATTTGCCCCCCCTCTCCGGAGGAATGAACAAGTGTTCAGGAATAGAAAAAGCTATCACTCTCTGAATGTGCAGATGGTGTGTTTGGCAGACCAGTAGATCTCCCATGTGAATGCCACGTATCCTGGCTCTGTGCATGATGCCTTCAGCTTGAAGAATATTGATGTCTCAACTCCAGAGGCACTAGGTGTGGCTAACAGGTGAACCAATGGTCCTCACCTAGTTGATGTAGGTATATGGGTGTGGGGTTGTCCCTAAGGGTGAGTGTCTGTCTAACAGATATCCCTCGAATATTTGCAGGTGACTCTGGTTTTTTGTAAACAAATTTTATTGCATTTCTTAACGGCAATAAGTAGGAAATTCAACACTTGTGAGTACATAGCAATAAAAAAATAAAAAACAACTTTCACATACTCATAAGTCCAGTGATCTCCAACCCACTCATTCCCACTTAATTAGCATTCTATTGTCATGTTATCTACCCTACTCCCCATCCCTCGACCTCCCCAACTGCACCCTCCCCCCAGTGATGATACTAGTAGTATGCCTAGATTGTCGTTTTGTGTGTAGATGTGATATGAAGGAGTCAGTCCTCTGCTCTTAACGTGCACGTGGTTCTCCGAATAGCCTACACCTAGAATCTCACCTCTGGGTCATCTTGCACTGCAACTATTTGTTGGGACTATTGACAGTTTCAAAATGGCATCCTATCACCCTTCGCTTAGGGGGACTGGTTCTACCCGGCTTTCTTCTTTAAAGGAATCAAGTATTGCATCCCAGCATTGTGCCGCCCCCAGGGGCCGCCTACCCCTTCTCTCCTCACTATGAAGGGCAGAGCTCTCGCATCCAGCCCATCTAATTAGCTCTCTGGACCATTGGGACAATCTTGGTCCAATCGGCTTTTTCCAGGATATCGCTATTTCCCTCTTGGCCAACACGAAGGCCAGATCCCTGAATCTGTTGGTTATTTTGTACTTAGCCGTGCGTGGAAACCACCCTAGCAAACATTGCCCTATTGTGCAAGGGGCTTCTCTTCCCATTGCTCCAGACACCAGTCTACACACCCCTGCCCAAAATCCCTCCGCAACAGGGCAGTTCCAGAACATATGTCCAAATTCAGCCCTCTCCAACCCGCACCTCGGGCATCCCAATCCCTCCACCCCAAAGTATCTGCTGATCCGTTCAGGAGTAAGATAAGCCTTATGTAGGACATAAAAATTAATCAGCTTAAATCTGGCATTGCGAGTCATCTTAGGGAAACCACCAAGCGTACGCTCCCAATCCTCGTCGGATATAGCTGTGCCCAGGTCTACCTCCCAGGACGATTTGAGCTGAGTCAAAGGTGTGGCCATATCCTCCCGAATTCTGTTGTAAAGGTTAGAAACTGCTCTGAAGGCCCCCGAAGAGGTCACCAAATATGTACAGGTTGTTTGTGTTGCGGGCCCCCCAGTTCCTGTTAACCAATGTTTTCTGATACTAGCCGCAACAGAGCCAAATAATAAAAAGTGTCCCCTCTGTAGATTAAATTGTGACCGCAGTGCTTCAAATTACATCAGTGTTCCCTCCCTAAACAGTGCTCCCACCGACTGTATCCCAGCTTCCACCCAGGACCGGAGGCCGCCCCAGTCTCCACGATGAGGTAAAGCCCTTAAGGACATGAGGGGCAGGTCCGGGGAGTAAGGAGCCCTTACTTTGATTTTACGCAAAAATCTCCTCCAACATCGCGCAAGGACTTTAAACTCAAGGGAGTCATTCTTCCCCGTACTCGGGTACCCTAGTAACAATTCGTATAATCTAGCTTCTGGGGGAGTAAACGCCTTAACCCTCAACCCTGTTGCAGCCCTGCTGGATATCCATTGTGCCAACCATTGAAGTTGCGCTGCCAAGTAATAAGCCTCAAAATCCGGGACTGCTAGGCCACCATCTATTGAACGCCTCTGAAGTTTGGACAGAGCAACTCGCTTTCGACTGTCTCCCCAGATAAATGCTATGACCATGGTCTCCAGTTCTGTAAATATGGCCTTAGGGACCCATACCGGCAGGACTGTGAAATAGTACAGGAGACGAGGCAGTACCACCATCTTAAGGATGGCTACCCTCCCCGCCACAGATAAAGGCAAGGTTTGCCAAAAAGCCATGTTGGATCGGGTAGAACTCAGTGCGCCTCCAATATTGCTGTCGATTATATCCTGTGGGTCGTGCAAAACCTTGACCCCCAAGTATGAGAGGCATCTTGGAACCCACTGGACATTTCCCAATTCTAATGGAGGCGTTACTGTAGCATTCAAAGGAAACAAGCCGGTCTTACCCCAATTCACCCGTAGCCCAGAAAGCTCGCCAAATTGCGAAAGCAACTGTTGGGCCCGGGGTAGGTCTCTGTGTATATCGTCTAGGAAAATCAATAGATCGTCTGCATACAACGCTATTTGATGTCTCTTGTCCCCTGCCACTATACCAGGGCCCCCTCTCCCCCCACGCGCCGCTGCCGCCAACGGCTCCATAGCCAGTGCAAACAGCAGCGGCGATAGGGGGCATCCCTGTCTGGTACCCCGTTCAACGACATAGGGGTTGGATATGATCCGCCCCGTACGTACTCTAGCAATGGGTTTAGTATACAGCAGTCTGACCCAGGCAATGTATTCCGGTCCCAATCGAAGATGGGACAACACTGTATAAAGGAATGACCACTCCAAGCTGTCAAAGGCCTTTTCTATATCGACTGCGAGGACTCCGGGGGCTGAGCTGGACGATTTTCGATCATTCATGACTGCTATAAATCTGCGTATGTTATCCGCTGTGCTGCGCCCCGGGATGAACCCCGCCTGATCAGTATGAATTAGTGTTGTCATGTGGGGGAGCAGTCTAGTGGCCAGAACCTTACTGAGGATCTTGTAGTCCAGGTTCAGCATGGATAGAGGTCTGTATGCCCCAGCTTCCGTTGGATTTTTCCCTGTTTTAAGCAAGGGTATTATTACTGCCTCCCTCGCTGTTGCCGGTAAGATTCCCCTATCTCTGGCAGATTGATATAGAATCTCGAGTCTAGGAGCTAACTGATCTATATATGCGGCATAGAATTCGATGGGAAGACCATCTGTACCCGGAGTCTTTCCCCTCGATAGCTCACTAATGGCCTTCCGAATCTCTGGTTGTGTAATGGGGCCCTCAAGTTGTGGTGTAGCATCTGGCGGCAGTGTCTGCAACTGCAGTCCAGATACATAATTATCGATAGAGCTACCGTCTGTAGAGAGTGCTTTTATATAATCGTTCATAAAAGGCCATCAGGTGAGAGTTAATTTGCTCCTGCCCGTAAAGGGAATTCCCATCCTCCGAGATCATTTCCAGGATGGGCGACGTCTTATGTGTTTGCGATACCACCCAAGCTAACATCCGACCTGCTTTGTCTCTCTCCTCATGTGCCCGTGTAATATAGTTTTGGTAGTCAAAACATCTAAGGCGCTCCACACAGTCAGCCACCGTTGCTCTAAGCTCTAAGATAGAAGGCTGAAGGAGCGGATTTTCAGGCCTTTTTTTCTCCATCTCCCGCAGTTCACTCTCTGCTTTTTCAGTATCCCTAAGTAAAGACCTTCGGACCCCCACAGCACCCGCAATACAGCACCCTCGCACTACCACCTTAAAAGCGTCCCATTCAATCAATGGGTTATTTGTCGAAGCCTCATTATCTGTAAAGTAATGGACAATATGCTGTCTTAGCTCTTCCTGAAAGGGTTTGTCTTCTAGGGATTCAATCTTCAGCCGCCAGGTGGGGATGCGGGAAGGGGGTGAACCCCAGCCTATCTCCAATAAAAGAGGATTATGATCGGAGATAGTGCGGGACAGGTATTCAACATTATGCACTCGATGTCACGGTGTAGGTACTCCTCAGACTCGGTGTGATGCAAACAAGGTCCACCTCCTGACACCACCAAGTCACCGATAAAAAACCACAGTGCATTGGAGTAATCAAGCGAGGGAAGGAAGGGGAAGGATCAGCAGGGACGGGATAACTGTAAAGAAAAATACTCAGTGTTAATTATCACATTGTCTGTCTATTCTCATAAGGTCTCACTAAAACCAAAACGACCTGGCCTGCCCATAACTCATAAGGGCAGAACTAGTCCAAAGCCTGACTATGTTCCATCAGTATCACCAATGGATGCCCCAGGCCAACTACGGCCACCAATAATCACTTAAGGGTCTCACCGCCCCTCCTCCTAAACAATACTACAGTACGTATAAAGAAACAAACATGAGGAGAAAGAATAAGGTGAAGAAAATCTATTTTGCACTTCTTCCTATGATTCAGTTAACCCACTGAGCCTTTTGTTAATGTCACGTATATTTGAAGAAGTAACTCGTTCATATCTCAGTGAATGTTGACAAGAATCATTTGTCCCGGCTGTTTGGAATCCTGCAAACAGTAAATCTCATTCTGAATTGCCGCCAACAAAAAGCCAAAAGATTATGGCCCTCATTCTGACCTTGGCGGTCTTTTCGCAAGACCGCTGAGTTACCGCCGCGGTGAAGACCGCCGACCGCGGCGGTGTGCCGCTGTGCGCATTCTGACCGCTGGGAGCGTTCCGCCGGAAAACCGCCAGCAGCCAGACTGGCGGTCGGCGGGAAAGTGGAGACTGGTCAACCTCCACCGCCACGCCAGCAGAACACCGCCCACAGAATTACGACCCACATTTCTGTGTGGCGGTCTTCTGTTGGCGGTCTTCTGTTGGCGGTCACGTCCCTATGGCTCCCGTCGCCTCCCGGAGGACCAACGCACAAGGTAAGTTGATCGTCCGTGAGGGGAGGGGGTGGGGGGGTGTTGTGTGATGTGGGCGTGCTTGGGGGTGTGCGTGTGAGTGTGTAGAGGGGTGCTGCTGTGTCTATGGGTAATGTGTGCTGTTCGGCAGGTGCGCATGTCGGCATGTATGTGTGCGGGTATGTGTCCCCGTTGTGTATGTGTGTGTAGGGGGTGTGTATATGTGCATGTTGGGGGTGTGTGCATGTCGGGGTACATGTATGTACATGTCGGGGTGGGGGTGGGGAGGGGGTTCGTACCACCTCTGGGGGGTGGCAGGGGGGTGGAGGGTGTGGGGGGAGGACTCGGGTGGGTAGTGGGGGGTGGGGGAGACCCCTATCAGTGCCAGGGAAGGAATTCCCTGGCCCCGATAGTGCTTACCGCCATGGTTCGCACGGCGGTTCCCGCCCGCAAGAAACCGCGGCGGTAGGCAGGGTCATAATACCCTTGGCGGTCTTGGGACGACCGCGGGGCCGGAGTGCGCAAACTCCAGCCCCGCGGTCATGACCGCCGCGGCGGTCGGAGTGGAGAAGTAGCGGTCGGTCGCGGCGGGGACCGCCGCGGTCAGAATGCCATTTTTAATACCGCCGGTCTGTTCGCGGTCCGACCGCCGTCTCTCCGCCGACCGCCAGGGTCAGAATGAGGGCCTATGTCTCATAAGATCGCCGTTCCTTTATTATGGTACCTCAAAAAGTAAAGTGCTCCAATATATGACAGTCACTCACAACCTGGCCGTAAGGAATGCAGAAATAAAGAAAGGCGATAGCCTCCGGCAAGTGGCACAGCTTGCCGCTTACCACCTCCTTAGTACTTGGATCTCGAACGGAGGAGCAGCTAGGAACTCCTTCTGCCGGTAAAAAAGGTCAGTTTCCAGGAGGGGGCCCTGATGAATCTCATTCCTCTTTTCCGGCCGCCGATGATTTCCCCCTGGGGAACGCCGTCCGCTCCGACTTCGTTGAGGCTCCGACCTGCCTCATTAGCACAGAATAACGCACACCCTTTCCAGGGTGCGCTGACTCTTACGCGATCTCTACCGCGCTGGGCTTCATGGGAGGTGTAGTCCCTAATGACTACAATCTCCCGATCGGCCCTGTAGGCGCCGGCTAGCACCTGACAGTACGCCCACCTCCAAAGCGCCTCCTAGGGCCAGGTTTAGTGGGATGACAAGCATGAAACCGTTGCACCGCCCTAGGGGCATGGACATTACCTTCCGGCTCCCATGAATCCTCCTCGGCCTCATACCCCTTCCACGAAACCAAGTACCATAACTTACCCCCCCGTAGTTTGGAATCCAACACCTTGCGCACCTCATACTCCAGCTGCCCGTCTCTAACCACCGGAGGCACCGCCCGCCGGGTCGCTGACAGAGCTGGCTTCAAAAGGCTGCAATGAAACACCGGATGGATTCTTAAGGAAGCAGGTAAGTTGAGACGGTAAGCCACAGGGTTTATCTTGCGTACCACCTCATAAGGACCAATGTAACGAGGATGAAAGATGCTACGCATCTTAAAGCGTATATACTTGGTGGAAAGCCACACTCGATCCCCTGGCTGATACACCGGCCCCTCACGCCGATGTACATCACCCCATTTCTTATACTGTTCCTTGGCTTTATCCAAATTAAGTCGTATTTTTTTTTGCATGGATTGTAGGTTCTTAACCATAGCATGGACAGTAGGTTGATCCGTGACATCCCGAGGTATGATTATGGGCAACATCTCCGCGTGGAACCCTGTGTTAGCACGAAAAGGAGACTCCCTTATCGAGCTATGCCAAGCATTGTTGTACGATAGTTCGGCCAGCCATAGCAATGACACCCACGATTCCTGGGCATCCTTTGCATAGCACCTCAGATATTTCTTCAGGGTTTGGTTGAGGCGCTCCGTCTGGCCATCGGTTTGTGGGTGGAAACTGGTGGATAGGGCGGATTCAATGCGCAGAACCTTGCACCACATGCGCCAAAACCTAGCAACGAACTGTGGGCCTCTGTCTGAAATAATGGTTCTTGGTAAACCATGTAACCGCACCACTTGAGACAGAATTAGATGGGCGGTCTGACTTGCTGTAGGTAGGTTTCTACAAGGGAGAAAGTGACCCATCTTGGTAAGACTATCGATTACCACCATGATAGCATTGTACCCCTGATCCATTCGCAATCCTACCACAAAATCCACGCTGATGGTTTGCCATGGTTTTTCCGGAGTGGGCAAAGGCATCAGCTTGCCCTGGCTCTTCGCGTTTTCTCCCTTGGATCGAGCACATATCTCACACCGAGCTACCCATGTCGCAACGTCCTTAGCCCAACCTTTCCACCTGAAATGTCGTTGAACTATTTGCGCAGTCTTGGTGTACCCCGGATGACCAGCTGTTACCGCATCATGACACCAATTGAAGGCTTGCATTCGAAGTTCAGGTGTTGGTAAATACAAACGATTACCTTGCAACGGTATTCCATGCTTAAGGGTACGGTCCTGACTTACTTCGGCCCACTCCTTCCACTGAGCAGCAGACTTATGCTTAGAGACCTTTTCTAGGAAGTGAGAGATATGAAGGGCACAAAGCACTTTTTCCGGTTGGATGATTGCTTCATCAGGTCTTGAAGTGATGTTCCTCGCGTCCCTTTGTCTAGACAGTGAATCTGCCTTGCGATTGTCGACCCCAGGACGGAAGGTTACTACAAACTCATATTCTGAAAAGAACAGCATCCACCTCATTTGCCGCTGGGTAAGCTGTCTAGCCTCCTTCATATACTGCAGGTTTCGGTGATCAGTATATACCGTGACCGGGTGTTGGGCCCCCCAGAGATAGTGTCTCCATTCCTGAAATGCCTTCTTGATGGCTAGTAGTTCTTTTTCTGCCACCGTATAGTTGAGTTCCGCAGCAGATAGCTTCTTAGATAAAAACGCAACCGGATGAAGCTGTCCCGAGGTCTTGTTTCTTTGGGATAACACAGCCCCAATGGCTATATCCGAGGCATCTGCTTCGACTATAAAAGGTACTTCTGGCTGTGGATGCTGAAGTATAGGCGCTGAGCAGAAGGCCTGTTTTAAGAAGCAGAAGGCCTCCTCTGCCTCCTCTGACCAAACAAAAGATACACCCTTTCTTAGCAACCTTGTTATAGGTGACACAATGTGGGAAAAATGACAGATGAATCTTCTATAGTAATTGGAAAACCCCCGGAAGCATTGCACGTCTCTCACACTAGTGGGCACTGGCCACTCTTGAACCGCCTGTATTTTTCTTGTCGACATGCAGAACCCTTCCGGGCTTAAATCCACCCCCAAGAACTCAACCTTCTGTACATGGAACTCGCATTTGCTCAGTTTGCAATAAAGATGGTGCTGTTGCAATGCTTGGAGTACTAGGGAAACATGTTCCATGTGCCGCTCTAGGGAGGTAGAATACACCAATATGTCATCTATATAAACGATCACAAAGTGGTCTACGTATTCTTTGAGAACATCGTTCAGAAAGTACTGGAAAGCCGCCGGGGCGTTACACAACCCGAACGGCATTACCAAGTATTCAAACAGGCCATAACGGGTCTTGAACGCCGTCTTCCACTCATCCCCTTCACGGATTCTGACCAGATGGTAAGCCCCCTTCAGATCCAACCTTGTATAGATAGTTGCCTCTTTCACCTGTTCCAATAACACAGGAATGAGGGGAAGAGGGTATCTATTCCTTATCGTGTTCCTGTTCAGCATTCGATAATCGATGCAGGTTCTCAACTCTTTATTCGCTTTAGCTATGAAAAAGAGCGGAGAAGCTGCCGAGAACAAGATGGTCTAATGAACCCGATTTCCAGGAAGCGGTCCAGATATCTTCGCAAATGTTTGGTTTCTGGGTCTGATAGAGCATATACCCTACAAGAAGGAAGGAGTGCTCCCGGAATCAGATCTATCTTGCAATCGTATATACGATGGGGTGGCAATGTCTCCGCCTGACCTTCGTCGAACAAATCCTTGAACTTGGCGTAAACAGAGGGCAATATCACAGCTTTCTCCACCACTGTGGCCAACTGTAACCCTTGAGCCAACGCTAACGCGGGGGGGTTATCATATAAGGAACAGACTTTCTCACTCCTCAAGGACTGAAAACTAACCGTCTTGGTTTGCCAATCGATAACAGGATTGCTTTTTCTTAGCCAGGGCATTCCCAAAATTATTTCATACTGAGGAGCCTCTATTATATCTAGCCTGATTATTTCTCTGCGTGCCGGAGATACTCCACTGAAAACCAACCCCACATCCTCAGTTTGTTCAGTAAGGGGTCCAGACTTCAGTGGTGTACCGTCAACTGCCAACACTATTTCGGGGTTCTTTCTTGGAATTCTCAGAAGTCCCAGTCTCTTAACCACCCCTTCATCTATGAAATTTCCCGTGGCTCCTGAGTCTATCATTGCCCACACAGGATGGGTTCGATCTTGGGACACCAGCTCTACGGATAACAAAAGGTGTGACGCCTTTTCTTCTTGTGGCAAGAGGGTTAAAGAAGTCAACCGGAACCCCGATAGGGGTTCTATAAAGGGCAAATCCTCTTTCTCTGATATCTTCCCTGACGTCACCGCGGCCTTTTGAGTGGGGGAGTAGGAGAACCTTTTTCTTGGTTTTTGGGGACACTCTCTCACATAATGACCCTTCCTGCCGCAATACATGCACAACCCCTGTACCCTCCTACTCTCTTTTTCGGCCCTTGACAGAGGTGCCCTAACGGCTCCCACTTCCATAGGTTCCCCGCATAAATCATGGGAATTAGGAACTGGTCGCCCCTCCCTTTCTGGAATGACCGGCCGCCTATCACCCGCTCTACGCTCTCCCCTTCTCTCTGCTAGCCGATGATTCAATCTCAAGGTAAGATTCACAAGTTCAGTACACGTGGAAGGCTGTGGATCTATTTGGGCTAGGATATCCTTCATGTCGTCTCTTAATCCTTGATAATAGAGAGACATTCTCTTCTCCTCTGGCCACTCTGATTCCGCCACCAGTCTATTGAAGGTCGTAAGATAAGTAACCAGGTCAGACCTCCCCTGTCTCAGTTCCAGCAATTCTCTATCAGCACTAAAGGTGGTTGTTCTGTGATCAAACACCTTCTCAAAGGCCGACCGAAAGGCATTCCAATCCGATAATAAGGGGTCATCGTTTCTAACTAACGGCACTGCCCAGTTAGCTGCATCTCCCGAGAGATAAGAAATAGCGAACATTACCCTGGAAAGGTTAGAGGGAAAAGACGCCGGTCTACATGAGAATTGAAGAGACAACTGCGTTAAAAAAGCCTGAACTTTCCTGGGGTCCCCTGAAAACCGTTCCGGACTGGCCAAAGGGATTGGAGGGGAGACGTTCACGGTTACCTGCGGTGTAGATGCTGAGGCATCGAAGGGATTCCTAGTAAGCCTTTCTACCTTGTCCCTTAGGGCCGCTGCCTCCACCCTAGAATTTGCCAACTCTTGCTGCACTACCACTAACGCCTGTAATACATCATCCATAGATGCCATCTTTGCATTACACCGAGCAGGAGGAGTATCATTCGTGGGTGCGTTATTCTGTCACGGTGTAGGTACTCCTCAGACTCGGTGTGATGCAAACAAGGTCCACCTCCTGACACCACCAAGTCACCGATAAAAAACCACAGTGCATTGGAGTAATCAAGCGAGGGAAGGAAGGGGAAGGATCAGCAGGGACGGGATAACTGTAAAGAAAAATACACAGTGTTAATTATCACATTGTCTGTCTATTCTCATAAGGTCTCACTAAAACCAAAACAACCTGGCCTGCCCATAACTCATAAGGGCAGAACTAGTCCAAAGCCTGACTATGTTCCATCAGTATCACCAATGGATGCCCCAGGCCAACTACGGCCACCAATAATCACTTAAGGGTCTCACCGCCCCTCCTCCTAAACAATACTACAGTACGTATAAAGAAACAAACATGAGGAGAAAGAATAAGGTGAAGAAAATCTATTTTGCACTTCTTCCTATGATTCAGTTAACCCACTGAGCCTTTTGTTAATGTCACGTATATTTGAAGAAGTAACTCGTTCATATCTCAGTGAATGTTGACAAGAATCATTTGTCCCGGCTGTTTGGAATCCTGCAAACAGTAAATCTCATTCTGAATTGCCGCCAACAAAAAGCCAAAAGATTATGGGCCTCATTATGACCCTGGCGGGCGGCGGAGGCCGCCCGCCAGGATCCCGCCCTCCAAATTACCGCGCCGCGGTCAAAAGACCGCGGCGGGTATTACGATTTTTCCCCTGGGCTGGCGGGCGGGTCCAGTAAAACCGCCCGCCAGCCCAGGGGAAAACGACCTTCCCACGAGGATGCCGGCTCGTAATCGAGCCGGCGGAGTGGGAAGGTGCGACGGGTGCAGTGGCACCCGTCGCGTATTTCAGTGTCTGCAAGGCAGACACTGAAATACTTTTCGGGGCCCTCTTACGGGGGCCCCTGCCGTGCCCATGCCATTGGCATGGGCACGGCAGGGGCCCCCAGGGGCCCCGCGACCCCCCCCTACCGCCATCCTGTTCATGGCGGCTTTCCCGCCATGAACTGGATGGCGGTAGGGGGGGTCAGAATCCTCATGGCTGCGGAGCGCGCTCCGCAGCCATGGAGGATTCCAAAGAGCAGCGGAAAGTCAGCGGGAGACCGCTGACTTTCCGCTTCTGACCGCGGCTGAACCGCCGCGGTCAGAATGCTCATTGGAGCACCGCCAGCCTGTTGGCGGTGCTCCCGTGGTCGGTGGCCCTGGCGGCCACCGGCCGCCAGGGTCAGAATGACCCTCTATGTCTCATAAGATCGCCGTTCCTTTATTATGGTACCTCAAAAAGTAAAGTGCTCCAATATATGACAGTCACTCACAACCTGGCCGTAAGGAATGCAGAAATAAAGAAAGGCGATAGCCTCCGGCAAGTGGCACAGCTTGCCGCTTACCACCTCCTTAGTACTTGGATCTCGAACGGAGGAGCAGCTAGGAACTCCTTCTGCCGGTAAAAAAGGTCAGTTTCCAGGAGGGGGCCCTGATGAATCTCATTCCTCTTTTCTGGCCGCCGATGATTTCCCCCTGGGGAACGCCGTCCGCTCCGACTTCGTTGAGGCTCCGACCTGCCTCATTAGCACAGAATAACGCACACCCTTTCCAGGGTGCGCTGACTCTTACGCGATCTCTACCGCGCTGGGCTTCATGGGAGGTGTAGTCCCTAATGACTACAATCTCCCGATCGGCCCTGTAGGCGCCGGCTAGCACCTGACACTCGAGGGGAAATGTCTGGCGAGCAGAAAAACACATCTAAACGGACATGGAGCTCGTGCCAAGGGGAGAAGAAGGAATAATCTCTGGCCCCCGGGTGCAGCTTTCTCCAGACATCCACAAGTCCCCAACTCGCCTGCCAGGAAGAAAATAATCTTGCTACTCTCATCAAAGGAGAATCGTGTAACGGGGGGTGGGAGCGATCTCTAGAAGGATCGGCCACACAATTAAAATCGCCCCCCATCACGAGGGGGAACTGCATATAGGCGGCCAAGTGGCATGATAAGCGAGTGAAGAACTCCCCCTGATCCCCGTTCGGGGCATAGACATTAATCAACGCCAGATCCCTTCCCTCCAATCGCCCTCGGATTGCTACAAAACGACCCTCCGGGTCTATAAGCTTGTCCAAAAGTTGGAATGGGACCCCAGCTCCGATCCATATCAAAGTACCCCTGGCAAATGCAGAATAAGAGGTATAGTATGTCTGGCCTCTCCACCTTTTCTGCAGAGCAAGCCCTTCAGACTGGGTTAAGTGTGTTTCTTGAAGCAGCGCAATCTGAATCCCCCTCCGCTTCAAATGAGAAAATACCTTATATCTTTTAGCCATTGTGTGCATACCCCGTACATTCCATGATAAAAATTTATAATTGCCTAATGACGCCATAGCTGTGTTTCAAGCCCCATCTGTGTCCAATCCCGTGTAGGGCTAGCATTTACCACTAGGAACCCTGTTCTCACTTCACACACCATCAGTAGATCAGTGATAGATACCCACCATTCATCACTCCCCCTAAACATACCCCAACAATTCACACCCCAACTCCCTCTCCCCAGGACAAAAGTTAAAACAGCTCTCATCCAAATGACTCAAAATCTTAACTAGCTTATTGTAATTGGGGTTACTCCAAGTTCTTCGAAGGAGTGGGCCATCCCACCGATCCCCACTACCGGATTACAGGGTGTCGTAGTACTTGTGGACCCATTTTCTTGCCCATCTGGTGAGGATAACCTCCACGGCAGCAGCCAGAGCTCCCTCCTCACTAAGCACCACGATGTCCGCCGCTGGAAACCCTCATTACCAAGACAACTGCCACAAGAGCAGTTTGGCATGAGGGTTTTCATATGATACAGTCAGAGGTGCCCGGAGTTATGACTGGTCCCGATCTGTCGGATACTCGAGAGGACTCTGACTCATGCTCTGAATCAGATGGTTCACAGTTCGCTACAGACTGCACTTGCGACCCGCGATCCGAGCCGTTCAATGAAGCTGCTTGCCTCCATGGCTTTTCGCCTCTCCGTTTGCATCTCCCCATGCGAAGGACTGTTTACAGTACGGGCCGTTTTGTGTTTAGCCTCTCTCTTCCGCCCATGACCGGGGACTTGTCCCGGAGGACCATTCCCCTCTTGTGGAAGCTGGTCAAGCCATTGCCATACCTCTTCCGCCGTAGTGAAAAACTGTGTCCCTTCTTTGGTTACTACTCTAAGTTTTGCCGGGAACATCATGCCATATTGCAGACCTAATTGGCGCAGTTTCTGTTTTGCAGCACTGAAGGTGGCCCTTTGTTTCTGAACTTCCCGGGAAAAGTCTGGGAAAATACGAACCTTGTGGTTGTCCATAGTACGATCCCCTTTGGTTCTGCTTTGATGCAATAGGTAGTCTCTGTCTCGGTAATGGAGCAGCTTGGCTATTATAGGCCTCGGGGGAGTTCCCGGTGGGGGAGGGCGGGCCGGTACTCTATGAGCCCTTTCAATGGCAAAAAAGGGAGAAAGTCCATCGCCCGCTAAGCCCTCTCGAAGCCATCGCTCGAGGAACTCCGCCAGGCCTGTTTGAGGGACACTTTCAGGCATTCCAATCACCCGAATGTTATTGCGCCGTGACCTATTCTCGGCATCTTCTGCTCTTAGTTCTAAGGTCCTAATTCTGGACTCCAGCAGCTTTGTGGCCTTAGTAGAATCCTTGACCTCCGGGAAGAGCTCTTTAAGTTGTCTGTCTGTGGTGGACACCTTTTCAGCTAGGCGGCGGTGATCGTCTCGTAGCACTGTAAAATCCGTGGCTAATGCATCAATTTTCCCCTCCAGTGCTACCCGGGAAGCCGTTATAGCTTGCAGGACATCTTGAAGTGTGGGATCGGTATGTTCACCCCCGAGGTGTCATTTCTGTGTTCGGGCGTATCTGCCTGTGTCTCAACTGTGGGCCCCTCTTTTTGTTCTGTGTCTCTTCGGCGACCGGTTTTACCCATTTTCTGAGGTGTAGCTTCAACAACGACTGTTCAATGGTCATTAAACATTTATTCTTTCATCACAACTCGGTGCCCTGCTCCGCTAGGGGGAACTCCAGTCCTTCATTAATAAATTGCTGTTTCCAGCACACTATGCCCGCGTATGAGATTTATCGCCTCTTGTTACCAGCCATCCTCCTCACTCTAGACTACTGACCATTCCCGAGGGGTATTTCACTCCAGAAGGATGGGCCCCTCACACCCTCCTCCTAGTCAGGGTGCGATCACATCAAGCCCAATTTCTTCACCGGTCATGGGGGGTACCTTCAAGTCTGACTGGCTCTCATCCTGGATTTTGGGATCGCCTGCGCTCTTATGCTCTCAGCACCGCGCAATCGGGGGAGTCTCCGCAGCACGGGGTCCTTTGTGCCGCTTCACCGTCTCGTCCGTGAGTGAGGGTGCGATCTCATCCAGCCCGATTACTTCGCTGTTCATGGGGAGAACCTTCAAGTCGGAGTGGCTCGCAACCTGAATTTGGGGGTCTCCTGCGCTCTTGTGCACACAGCGCCGCGTCATCAGGGGGAATCTCCGCAGTACGGGGACTTTTGCGCCGCTTCTCTGTCTCGTCCGAGTTCGCCCCTTCTAACCATTAGCTTCGCCTTTCTCGCTCCAGCCCCCCTCCGGCGGACCAAGGAGTCGGGCCGCACCGGAAAAGGCCCCTCGGATCCACTGCGTCTCTCTCAAGCAGTCGTCGCCAAAGGTAGGTTGTCTCTGAAGCCCCAAGAGAGATCCCGGCGCTATCGCCCCTTATCGAGTCCCACCCGATTCAGCCTTAGGGCGCGGGACGCCGCGCTGCGAATGCCCCGCGGTCCCTATCTGGTCTCCGCCGCAATACTGGACCTCTCTGTTCGTCGCTATGAGTCCCCAGTGCACCCTTCGTTCTCTGACTCCCGGGGGGATACACTGGAAGGGAGCAAGAACGTGCCTTTACTGGGTCCTCCAGAAACGCCGTTCAAGTCGCGGCCGCCATCTTCTTTTTTTCTCTCCCTTCCTCGCGGCACTCCGTCGGGCGCTAATTCGGCCCCGAAATTCTCCTTTTTCCGGGGTCGGACCCCGCCAAATGAGTCTCCGGACCCCCCCGACCCTGCTGATAGTCCGTGGGGCGTGCAGGGGGTCCACCTCCTTTCAGACTGGACCGGAGTGGGGATCTCTGGTAGGAGCCTCACGGAGAGGCTTCCACTGCCATCGGCGTCAGGCCACGCCCCCCCTGCAGGTGACTCTGGTTACCCCAACCTCTCATGACTACTGACCCAAGTGAGGAATGCCAGGACAAGGGCAGAGGAACGTTACAATGAGGCACATGGGCGAACAAGGAGGATAATTGAAAGAACCTTTGGCCTCCTGAAGGCCAGGTTCCGGTGCCTCCATCTGACAGGTGGATCCCTGTACTACTCACCCAAGAAGGTCTGCGAGAACATCGTTGCATGTTGCATGTTGCACAACCTGGCCTTGAGACGCCAGGTGCCTTTTCTGCAGGAAGATGAGCCTGGGGGAGGTCTTGTGGCAGTGGTGGAGCCTGTGGACAGTGAGGAAGAGGAGGCAGAGGAAGAAAATGTGGACAACAGAAGTTCTCTCATTCAACAGTAAGTCCAGTGACACACAGGTAAGACACTGTAACTTCACGTTCCATTGCAGTTTTGTGTTGGACATTGTGCATGGTAGCCTGATATTCCATATTCTATGGCCACTTACTGTACCTTTTGACATCTCTATTTTCAGATCTCTGTGCCCCACTCTGGCTCCTGGTGTGTTTACTGCTGCCCACTACAGGTCATACCTATGTATACATGACTGCACAGTTGAATTGCAATGTTCAAAGCTTGTTAAACGAATACATATTTGAATCAATTGACAGACTCCATACTTGTATTTGTTCCAAGGGTGTTTATTTATGTGCTAATAAGTGTAGGGGGTATTGCAATGGGCTAGGTTGCTGATGGAGGAAAGTCTAGGGTAGAGTCCAGTCTATTGGTATCACAGGTGCATTGTCCAATGGGATATAGTAAGGGGAGCAATAGCAGTTCAAGGTGGACAGGGTGACAGAGTGGGACAGAAGGGTGACAATCAGGAGAGTCTTATTTCCTGGCGGGGGTCTTGGCAATGTTTTCTGGCTTCTGGCTGGATCGCAGGGACCTTTTTCGTGGTGGTTCTCCTTCTGCAAGGGGAGGGGTGCTGGTGGCCTGTTGTTCCTGTGGCGGGGCCTCTTGTCCACTAGCGCCGGCAGAGGTGGAGGGCTGTTCTTCGATTTGGCTAGTGTCAGGGGCCCGTTGGTGTACCATAGTGTAAGGAAATGCCTCCTTGGCATGGTTGCCCCCTGACTTTTTGCCTTTACTGATGCTATGTTTACAATTGAAAGTGTGCTGAGGCCTGCTAACCAGGCCCCAGCACCAGTGTTCTTTCCCTAACCTGTACTTTTGTATCCACAATTGGCAGACCCTGGCATCCAGATAAGTCCCTTGTAACTGGTACTTCTAGTACCAAGGGCCCTGATGCCAGGGAAGGTCTCTAAGGGCTGCAGCATGTCTTATGCCACCCTGGAGACCTCTCACTCAGCACAGACCCACTGCTTACCAGCTTGTGTGTGCTAGTGAGGACAAAACGAGTAAGTCGACATGGCACTCCCCTCAGGGTGCCCTGCCAGCCTCTCACTGCCTATGCAGTATAGGTAAGACACCCCTCTAGCAGGCCTTACAGCCCTAAAGGCAGGGTGCACTATACCATAGGTGAGGGTACCAGTGCATGAGCATGGTACCCCTACAGTGTCTAAACAAAACCTTGGACATTGTAAGTGCAGGGTAGCCATAAGAGTATATGGTCTGGGAGTCTGTCAAACACGAACTCCACAGCACCATAGTGGCTACACTGAAAACTGGGAAGTTTGGTATCAAACTTCTCAGCACAATAAATGCACACTGATGCCAGTGTACATTTTATTGTAAAATACACCACAGAGGGCACCTTAGAGGTGCCCCCTGAAACTTAACCGACTATCTGTGTAGGCTGACTAGTTTTAGCAGCCTGCCACAAACCGAGACATGTTGCTGGCCCCATGGGGAGAGTGCCTTTGTCACTCTGAGGCCAGTAACAAAGCCTGCACTGGGTGGAGATGCTAACACATCTCCCAGGCAGGAATTGTCACACCTGGCGGTGAGCCTCAAAGGCTCACCTCCTTTGTGCCAACCCAGCAGGACACTCCAGCTAGTGGAGTTGCCCGCCCCCTCCGGCCAGGCCCCACTTTTGGCGGCAAGGCCGGAGAAAATAATGAGAATAACAAGGAGGAGTCACTGGCCAGTCAGGACAGCCCCTAAGGTGTCCTGAGCTGAGGTGACTCTAACTTTTAGAAATCCTCCATCTTGCAGATGGAGGATTCCCCCAATAGGGTTAGGATTGTGACCCCCTCCCCTTGGGAGGAGGCACAAAGAGGGTGTACCCACCCTCAGGGCTAGTAGCCATTGGCTACTAACCCCCCAGACCTAAACACGCCCTTAAATTTAGTATTTAAGGGCTACCCTGAACCCTAGAAAATTAGATTCCTGCAACTACAAGAAGAAGGACTGCCTAGCTGAAAAACCCCTGCAGAGGAAGACCAGAAGACGACAACTGCCTTGGCTCCAGAAACTCACCGGCCTGTCTCCTGCCTTCCAAAGATCCTGCTCCAGCGACGCCTTCCGAAGGGACCAGCGACCTCGACATCCTCTGAGGACTGCCCCTGCTTCGAAAAGACAAGAAACTCCCGAGGACAGCGGACCTGCTCCAAGAAAAGCTGCAACTTTGTTTCCAGCAACTTTAAAGAACTCTGCAAGCTCCCCGCAAGAAGCGTGAGACTTGCAACACTGCACCCGGCGACCCCGACTCGGCTGGTGGAGATCCGACGCCTCAGGAGGGACCCCAGGACTACTCTAAGACTGTGAGTACAAAAACCTGTCCCCCCTGAGCCCCCACAGCGCCGCCTGCAGAGGGAATCCCGAGGCTTCCCCTGACCGCGACTCCTTGAATCCAAAGTCCCGACACCTGGGAGAGACCCTGCACCCGCAGCCCCCAGGACCTGAAGGACCGGACTTTCACTGGAGGAGTGACCCCCAGGAGTCCCTCTCCCTTGCCCAAGAAGAGGTTTCCCCGAGGAATCCCCCCCTTGCCTGCCTGCAGCGCTGAAGAGATCCCGAGATCTCTCATAGACTAACATTGCGAACCCGACGCTTGTTTCTACACTGCACCCGGCCGCCCCCGCGCCGCTGAGGGTGAAATTTCTGTGTGGACTTGTGTCCCCCCCGGTGCCCTACAAAACCCCCCTGGTCTGCCCTCCGAAGACGCGGGTACTTACCTGCAAGCAGACCGGAACCGGGGCACCCCCTTCTCTCCATTCTAGCCTATGTGTTTTGGGCACCACTTTGGACTCTGCACCTGACCGGCCCTGAGCTGCTGGTGTGGTGACTTTGGGGTTGCTCTGAACCCCCAACGGTGGGCTACCTTGGACCAAGAACTGAGCCCTGTAAGTGTCTTACTTACCTGGTTAATCTAACAAATACTTACCTCCCCTAGGAACTGTGAAAATTGCACTAAGTGTCCACTTTTAAAACAGCTATTTGTCAATAACTTGAAAAGTATACATGCAATTTTGATGATTTGAAGTTCCTAAAGTACTTACCTGCAATACCTTTCAAATGAGATATTACATGTAGAATTTGAACCTGTGGTTCTTAAAATAAACTAAGAAAAGATATTTTTCTATATAAAAACCTATTGGCTGGATTTGTCTCTGAGTGTGTGTACCTCATTTATTGTCTTGTGTATGTACAACAAATGCTTAACACTACTCCTTGGATAAGCCTACTGCTCGACCACACTACCACAAAATAGAGCATTAGTATTATCTATTTTTACCACTATTTTACCTCTAAGGGGAACCCTTGGACTCTGTGCATGCTATTCCTTACTTTGAAATAGCACATACAGAGCCAACTTCCTACATTGGTGGATCAGCGGTGGGGTACAAGACTTTGCATTTGCTGGACTACTCAGCCAATACCTGATCACACGACAAATTCCAAAATTGTCATTAGAAATTCATTTTTTCAATTTGAAAAGTTTTCTAAATTCTTAAAAGACCTGCTAGGGCCTTGTGTTAGATCCTGTTTAGCATTTCTTTTAGAGTTTAAAAGTTTGTTAAAAGTTTGAATTAGATTCTAGAATCAGTTTTAGTTTCTTAAAAAGTATTCCAACTTTTAGAAGCATAATGTCTAGCACAGATGTGAATGTGGTGGAACTCGACACCACACCTTACCTCCATCTACAGATGAGAGAGCTAAGGTCACTCTGTAAACTAAAGAAAATAGCAATGGGCCCCAAACCTACCAAAGTACAGCTCCAGGAGCTGTTGGCAGAGTTTGAAAAGGCCAACCCCTCTGAGGATGGCAACTCAGAGGATGAAGATAGTGACTTGGAGGGAAATTCCCCCCCTCCAGTCCTACTTAGGGAGAGCAGGGCTTCTCAAGCCCTGACTCCACAAATAATAGTCAGAGATGCTGGTTCCCTCACAGGAGGGACCAACAACTCTGAAATCACTGAGGATAACTCCAGTGAAGAGGACATCCAGTTAGCCAGGATGGCCAAAAGATTGGCTTTGGAAAGACAGATCCTAGCCATAGAGAGGGAAAGACAAGAGATGGGCCTAGGACCCATCAATGGTGGCAGCAACATAAATAGGGTCAGAGATTCTCCTGACATGTTGAAAATCCCCAAAGGGATTGTAACTAAATATGAAGATGGTGATGACATCACCAAATGGTTCACAGCTTTTGAGAGGGCTTGTGTAACCAGAAAAGTGAACAGATCTCACTGGGGTGCTCTCCTTTGGGAAATGTTCACAGGAAAGTGTAGGGATAGACTCCTCACACTCTCTGGACAAGATGCAGAATCTTATGACCTCATGAAGGGTACCCTGATTGAGGGCTTTGGATTCTCCACTGAGGAGTACAGGATTAGGTTCAGGGGGGCTCAAAAATCCTCGAGCCAGACCTGGGTTGACTTTGTTGACTACTCAGTGAAAACACTAGATGGTTGGATTCAAGGCAGTGGTGTAAGTAATTATGATGGGCTGTACAATTTATTTGTGAAAGAACACCTGTTAAGTAATTGTTTCAATGATAAACTGCATCAGCATCTGGTAGACCTAGGACCAATTTCTCCCCAAGAATTGGGAAAGAAGGCGGACCATTGGGTCAAGACAAGGGTGTCCAAGACTTCAACAGGGGGTGACCAAAAGAAAGGGGTCACAAAGACTCCCCAGCAGAAGGGTGATGAGACAACCAAAACTAAAAATAGTAAAGAGCCTTCTACAGGCCCCCAAAAACCTGCACAGGAGGGTGGGCCCAGAGCCTCTTCACAAAACAATGGGTACAAGGGTAAAAACTTTGATCCCAAAAAGGCCTGGTGTCATAGCTGTAAACAGCATGGACACCAAACTGGAGACAAGGCCTGTCCCAAGAAAGGTTCCACTCCAAACTCCCATCCAGGTAACACTGGTATGGCTAGTCTCCAAGTGGGATCAACAGTGTGCCCAGAGCAAATCAAGGTCCACACTGAAGCTACTCTAGTTTCTGAGGGTGGGGTGGATTTAGCCACACTAGCTGTCTGGCCGCCTAACATGCAAAAATACAGACAGCAACTCTTAATTAATGGGACTAGAATAGAGGGCCTGAGGGATACAGGTGCCAGTGTCACCATGGTGACAGAGAAACTGGTTTCCCCTGGCCAATACCTGACTGGAAAAACTTACACAGTCACCAACGCTGACAATCAGAGAAAAGTACATCCCATGGCAATGGTTACTTTAGAATGGGGAGGGGTCAATGGCCTGAAACAGGTGGTGGTCTCCTCAAATATCCCAGTGGACTGTCTGCTTGGAAATGACCTGGAGTCCTCAGCATGGGCTGAGGTAGAGCTGAAAACCCATGCAGCAATGCTGGGTATCCCTGAACTGGTGTGTGTGAAAACAAGAGCACAATGCAAGGCACAGGGTGAAAAAGTAGAGCTGGAGTCTGGAAAAATGGCCCAGCCTACCAAGAGAACAGGAAAGTCAGTTGGGAAACCAACTGCAACACAGCAAAAGAAAGGGAACCTCTCTTCTCAGGAAGAAGTTCTGCCCTCTGAGGGAACTGAGCCTTTGGAACTTGAACCTTATCAGGTTGAGCTCTTAGGCCCAGGGGGACCCTCAAGGGAAGAGCTGTGTAAGGGACAAGAAACCTGTCCCTCTCTTGAAGGCCTTAGGCAGCAAGCTGCTGAAGAGTCCAAAGGCAAGAAAAATGGAACACATAGGGTCTATTGGGAAGATGGGCTCCTGTACACTGAGGCCAGAGACCCCAAACCTGGTGCCACTAGGAGAGTGGTAGTGCCTCAGCTGTTCAGGGAGTTCATCCTAACATTGGCCCATGACATTCCCCTTGCTGGACATTTGGGACAAACCAAGACGTGGGAGAGGTTAGTCAACCACTTCTACTGGCCCAATATGTCCAACATGGTTAAGGAGTTTTGCCTCTCCTGCCCCACCTGTCAAGCCAGTGGTAAGACAGGTGGGCACCCAAAGGCCCCCCTCATTCCACTTCCAGTGGTGGGGGTGCCCTTTGAAAGAGTGGGTGTGGACATAGTTGGTCCACTGGAACCTCCCACAGCCTCAGGAAATATGTATATCCTGGTAGTAGTGGATCATGCTACCAGGTATCCTGAAGCTATTCCCCTTAGGTCGACTACTGCCCCTGCAGTAGCCAAGGCCCTCATTGGTATCTTTACCAGAGTGGGTTTCCCTAAGGAGGTGGTGTCTGACAGAGGTACCAACTTCATGTCAGCATACCTAAAGCACATGTGGAATGAGTGTGGAGTGACTTATAAATTCACTACACCTTACCATCCACAAACTAATGGCTTAGTTGAGAGATTCAACAAGACATTAAAAGGCATGATCATGGGGCTCCCAGAAAAACTCAAAAGGAGATGGGATGTCCTCCTGCCATGTCTGCTTTTCGCTTACAGGGAGGTACCACAGAAGGGAGTAGGGTTCTCACCCTTTGAACTTCTGTTTGGTCATCCTGTAAGGGGACCACTTGCCCTTGTTAAAGAAGGCTGGGAGAGACCTCTCCATGAGCCTAAACAGGACATAGTGGACTATGTACTTGGCCTTCGCTCTAGAATGGCAGAGTACATGGAAAAGGCAACCAAAAACCTTGAGGCCAGCCAACAGCTCCAGAAGTTTTGGTATGACCAAAAGGCTGCACTGGTTGAGTTCCAACCAGGGCAGAAAGTCTGGGTTCTGGAGCCTGTGGCTCCCAGGGCACTCCAGGACAAATGGAGTGGCCCTTACCCAGTACTAGAGAGGAAGAGTCAGGTCACCTACTTGGTGGACCTGGGCACAAGCAGGAGCCCCAAAAGGGTGATCCATGTAAACCGCCTTAAGCTCTTCCACGACAGGGCTGATGTCAATCTGTTGATGGTAACAGATGAAGATCAGGAGGCAGAGAGTGAACCTCTCCCTGATCTTCTGTCATCAGACCCAAAAGATGGTACAGTAGATGGAGTGATCTACTCAGACACCCTCTCTGGCCAACAGCAAGCTGATTGTAGGAGAGTCCTACAACAGTTTCCTGAACTCTTCTCCTTAACCCCTGGTCAGACACACCTGTGTACCCATGATGTGGACACAGGAGACAGCATGCCTGTCAAGAACAAAATCTTTAGACAGTCTGACCATGTTAAGGAAAGCATCAAGGTGGAAGTCCACAAGATGCTGGAATTGGGAGTCATTGAGCGCTCTGACAGCCCCTGGGCTAGCCCAGTGGTCTTAGTCCCCAAACCTCACACCACAGATGGAAAGAAAGAGATGAGGTTTTGTGTGGACTACAGAGGGCTCAATTCTGTCACCAAGACAGATGCTCATCCAATTCCAAGAGCTGATGAGCTCATTGATAAATTAGGTGCTGCCAAATTTCTAAGTACCTTTGACTTGACAGCAGGGTACTGGCAAATAAAAATGGCACCTGGAGCAAAAGAAAAGACAGCATTCTCCACACCTGATGGGCATTATCAGTTTACTGTTATGCCCTTTGGTTTAAAGAATGCCCCTGCCACCTTCCAAAGGTTGGTGAATCAAGTCCTTGCTGGCTTGGAGTCCTTTAGCACAGCTTATCTTGATGATATTGCTGTCTTTAGCTCCACCTGGCAGGATCACCTGGTCCACCTGAGGAAGGTTTTAAAGGCTCTGCAATCTGCAGGCCTCTCTATCAAGGCATCCAAATGCCAGATAGGGCAGGGAACTGTGGTTTACTTGGGACACCTTGTAGGTGGAGGCCAAGTTCAGCCACTCCAACCCAAGATCCAGACTATTCTGGACTGGGTAGCTCCAAAAACCCAGACTCAAGTCAGGGCATTCCTTGGCTTGACTGGGTACTACAGGAGGTTTGTGAAGGGATATGGATCCATTGTGACAGCCCTCACTGAGCTCACCTCCAAGAAAATGCCCAAGAAAGTGAACTGGACTGTGGACTGCCAACAGGCCTTTGACACCCTGAAACAGGCAATGTGCTCAGCACCAGTTCTCAAAGCTCCAGATTATTCTAAGCAGTTCATTGTGCAGACTGATGCCTCTGAACATGGGATAGGGGCAGTTTTGTCCCAAACAAATGATGATGGCCTTGACCAGCCTGTTGCTTTCATTAGCAGGAGGTTACTCCCCAGGGAGCAGCGTTGGAGTGCCATTGAGAGGGAGGCCTTTGCTGTGGTCTGGTCCCTGAAGAAGCTGAGACCATACCTCTTTGGGACTCACTTCCTAGTTCAAACTGACCACAGACCTCTCAAATGGCTGATGCAAATGAAAGGTGAAAATCCTAAACTGTTGAGGTGGTCCATCTCCCTACAGGGAATGGACTTTATAGTGGAACACAGACCTGGGACTGCCCATGCCAATGCAGATGGCCTTTCCAGGTTCTTCCACTTAGAAAATGAAGACTCTCTTGGGAAAGGTTAGTCTCATCCTCTTTCGTTTGGGGGGGGGTTGTGTAAGGAAATGCCTCCTTGGCATGGTTGCCCCCTGACTTTTTGCCTTTACTGATGCTATGTTTACAATTGAAAGTGTGCTGAGGCCTGCTAACCAGGCCCCAGCACCAGTGTTCTTTCCCTAACCTGTACTTTTGTATCCACAATTGGCAGACCCTGGCATCCAGATAAGTCCCTTGTAACTGGTACTTCTAGTACCAAGGGCCCTGATGCCAGGGAAGGTCTCTAAGGGCTGCAGCATGTCTTATGCCACCCTGGAGACCTCTCACTCAGCACAGACCCACTGCTTACCAGCTTGTGTGTGCTAGTGAGGACAAAACGAGTAAGTCGACATGGCACTCCCCTCAGGGTGCCCTGCCAGCCTCTCACTGCCTATGCAGTATAGGTAAGACACCCCTCTAGCAGGCCTTACAGCCCTAAAGGCAGGGTGCACTATACCATAGGTGAGGGTACCAGTGCATGAGCATGGTACCCCTACAGTGTCTAAACAAAACCTTGGACATTGTAAGTGCAGGGTAGCCATAAGAGTATATGGTCTGGGAGTCTGTCAAACACGAACTCCACAGCACCATAGTGGCTACACTGAAAACTGGGAAGTTTGGTATCAAACTTCTCAGCACAATAAATGCACACTGATGCCAGTGTACATTTTATTGTAAAATACACCACAGAGGGCACCTTAGAGGTGCCCCCTGAAACTTAACCGACTATCTGTGTAGGCTGACTAGTTTTAGCAGCCTGCCACAAACCGAGACATGTTGCTGGCCCCATGGGGAGAGTGCCTTTGTCACTCTGAGGCCAGTAACAAAGCCTGCACTGGGTGGAGATGCTAACACCTCTCCCAGGCAGGAATTGTCACACCTGGCGGTGAGCCTCAAAGGCTCACCTCCTTTGTGCCAACCCAGCAGGACACTCCAGCTAGTGGAGTTGCCCGCCCCCTCCGGCCAGGCCCCACTTTTGGCGGCAAGGCCGGAGAAAATAATGAGAATAACAAGGAGGAGTCACTGGCCAGTCAGGACAGCCCCTAAGGTGTCCTGAGCTGAGGTGACTCTAACTTTTAGAAATCCTCCATCTTGCAGATGGAGGATTCCCCCAATAGGGTTAGGATTGTGACCCCCTCCCCTTGGGAGGAGGCACAAAGAGGGTGTACCCACCCTCAGGGCTAGTAGCCATTGGCTACTAACCCCCCAGACCTAAACACGCCCTTAAATTTAGTATTTAAGGGCTACCCTGAACCCTAGAAAATTAGATTCCTGCAACTACAAGAAGAAGGACTGCCTAGCTGAAAAACCCCTGCAGAGGAAGACCAGAAGACGACAACTGCCTTGGCTCCAGAAACTCACCGGCCTGTCTCCTGCCTTCCAAAGATCCTGCTCCAGCGACGCCTTCCGAAGGGACCAGCGACCTCGACATCCTCTGAGGACTGCCCCTGCTTCGAAAAGACAAGAAACTCCCGAGGACAGCGGACCTGCTCCAAGAAAAGCTGCAACTTTGTTTCCAGCAACTTTAAAGAACTCTGCAAGCTCCCCGCAAGAAGCGTGAGACTTGCAACACTGCACCCGGCGACCCCGACTCGGCTGGTGGAGATCCGACGCCTCAGGAGGGACCCCAGGACTACTCTAAGACTGTGAGTACAAAAACCTGTCCCCCCTGAGCCCCCACAGCGCCGCCTGCAGAGGGAATCCCGAGGCTTCCCCTGACCGCGACTCCTTGAATCCAAAGTCCCGACACCTGGGAGAGACCCTGCACCCGCAGCCCCCAGGACCTGAAGGACCGGACTTTCACTGGAGGAGTGACCCCCAGGAGTCCCTCTCCCTTGCCCAAGAAGAGGTTTCCCCGAGGAATCCCCCCCTTGCCTGCCTGCAGCGCTGAAGAGATCCCGAGATCTCTCATAGACTAACATTGCGAACCCGACGCTTGTTTCTACACTGCACCCGGCCGCCCCCGCGCCGCTGAGGGTGAAATTTCTGTGTGGACTTGTGTCCCCCCCGGTGCCCTACAAAACCCCCCTGGTCTGCCCTCCGAAGACGCGGGTACTTACCTGCAAGCAGACCGGAACCGGGGCACCCCCTTCTCTCCATTCTAGCCTATGTGTTTTGGGCACCACTTTGGACTCTGCACCTGACCGGCCCTGAGCTGCTGGTGTGGTGACTTTGGGGTTGCTCTGAACCCCCAACGGTGGGCTACCTTGGACCAAGAACTGAGCCCTGTAAGTGTCTTACTTACCTGGTTAATCTAACAAATACTTACCTCCCCTAGGAACTGTGAAAATTGCACTAAGTGTCCACTTTTAAAACAGCTATTTGTCAATAACTTGAAAAGTATACATGCAATTTTGATGATTTGAAGTTCCTAAAGTACTTACCTGCAATACCTTTCAAATGAGATATTACATGTAGAATTTGAACCTGTGGTTCTTAAAATAAACTAAGAAAAGATATTTTTCTATATAAAAACCTATTGGCTGGATTTGTCTCTGAGTGTGTGTACCTCATTTATTGTCTTGTGTATGTACAACAAATGCTTAACACTACTCCTTGGATAAGCCTACTGCTCGACCACACTACCACAAAATAGAGCATTAGTATTATCTATTTTTACCACTATTTTACCTCTAAGGGGAACCCTTGGACTCTGTGCATGCTATTCCTTACTTTGAAATAGCACATACAGAGCCAACTTCCTACACATAGCCTCCCTCATGGTGTTGGCCATGTCTGCCAGCACCCCTGCAATGGTGACCAGGGTGGTGTGGATGTGTTTGATGTCCTCCCTGATCCCCAGGTACTGTCCCTCCTGCAGCCTCTGGGTTTCCTGCAACTTGCACAGTATGTGACCCATGATCTCCTGGGAATGGTGGTATGCTCCCAGGTTCCCTGGGCCTGTCCTCCCCCGGTTGCACAGCAGTCCTCCCAGCTTCCCTGTTGTCCTGTGCCTCTGTCCCCTGAACCGTGTGCCCACTGCCACTGACCCCAGGTCTCTGATCGTCTTGGGTTTGTGGGGTTGCCTGGGGTCCCTTTAGTGGTGGACATACTGCTGATTGACATGTCCTGGGGACAGAGGTATGGGCCCGCTGAGTAGGTGCTGTGGTGGTGTTTCCTGAGGGGGTAGGCTCTGTGGTGGTTTGGGACTTTGCAGGGTAACCGACTGTCCAGAGGTCCCTGATGGGCCAGGCTGGTCATCGTGATCCAGGCATGCAGAGCTGCTGTCATCACTGTGGGCCTCTTCTGTGGGGGAACTGGATGTTGCTGGCACCTCCTCTCCGGTGACGTTGAGTGGGGGTCCTGTGTGGATGAAATGCAGTATTATTGTTTCTGCGTGTGCCATCTTGTGCATGGGTATGTTTCCCCACATGGTTGTTATTAGCAAGCCAGCTTTGGCTTGTGTGAGTTGTGATTCGGTTGGCTGAGTGATGGTCACTAGTGTGCATGCTGTGATGATGGGTGTCCATGCAGGTCTGTGATGGGTGTCCATGTATTGTTGTTGCATGCAGGGCTTGGTATTGGGATCGGTGGGTTGTGATGGTGAGGTATGTGGGAGGTGGTGGAGTGATGGGGGTGAGGGTACGGGTAGGAATTAGTGATGGCATGCAGTTAGAGTGGGTAATATAGTAGTAAATATTTGACTTACCAGAGTCCAGTCCTCCTGCTACTCCTGCTAGGCCCTCAGGATGCATGATCGCCAAGACTTGCTCCTCCCATGTTGTGGGGGAGGAGATGGGGGTCCACCGCCAGTCCTCTGTATGGCTACCTGGTGTCTTACTACCACGCAACGCACCTTCCCCCGTAGGTCATTCCACCTCTTCCTGATGTCATCCCTTGTTCTTGGGTGCTGTCACATGGCGTTGACCCGGTCCACGACTCTCCGCCATAGCTACATCTTCCTTGCAATGGATGTCTGCTGCACCTGTGATCCGAATAGCTGTGGCTCTACCCGGATGATTTCCTCCACCATGACCCTTAACTCCTCCTCTGAAAACCTGGGGTGTCGTTGTGGTGCCATGGGTGTAGTGTGAGTGGTGTGTGTGAGGGTGTGTGGGGTGATGTGTTGGGGTGTGTGCTGTGAGGTGCGTGGGTGGTGTATGGGTGATGGTGTTCTGTGGCTCAGATTCAGTGGGTGCTCCTGGCTTGTCTCTCTCTCTGTTGGCAATATTTTTTTTCATTGTAAGGGGTTGTGGGTAATGTGGGTGTGTGTTTTATATTGGATTGGGTGTGTGGGTGTGGTGTGTGTATGTGTGTCAGGTGTGTAGTTTGAATTGTCCAATGTGGTGTAGTTTTGTTAGTGTGTGTGTAGTTTGAGCTTCATTGAACCCTAGATTCAGCAGAGTGTTATTTCATGTTCTGAGTATCATTGAACCCTAGATTCAACAGAGAATTTTTATGAACCTAATTGTGATTTTGGTCGTCATTACAACCTCGGCGGTCTTTTTCCAAGACCGCCGAGGGACCGCCGTGCGGAAGACCGCCGGTGGTGGCGGTTTGCCGCTCGACGTATTATGACCGTTGGCAGCTCTCCGTCCTTTTACGGACGGAGAGCCGCCAACAGCCATACTGGCGGGAGGCAGGGAAGTGGAGGTTGCTCCACCTCCACCTCTTTGCCAACAGAACACCGCCCAGTGAATCACATCCTGTGATTCGCCGTGGCGGTGTTCTGTTGGCGGTGTGGTGTCGGCGGAGCTGCCCCCATGGCTCCCGTCCCCTCCCAGAGGATCGACGGAACAGGTAAGTCGATCATCTATTAGGGGAGGGGGTGGGGGGCTGTTGTGTGTTGTGTGGGTGCATGGGGGTGTGCGTCTGTGTATGTAGAGGGGGTGTTGCATGTTTTGGTTATGAGTGCTTGTATGTCTGTGGGTATGTCTGTATGGATGTGTGTGTGTATGTTTGTATGTGGGTGTGCGTGTCTGACTGTGTAGGTTGATGTAGGCATGTATGCCGGCGTGTATACGTGTAAGTGTGTAGGTGGTGCCTGCGTGCGTGTCGTGTGGGTATGGTGATGTGATGTTGGGGGTTGGGGTGGGGAGGGGGGCCCTGCCACCTTTGGGGGGTGGCAGGGGTGGTGGGGGGTGTAGGGGAGGGAGTCGGGGTGGGAGTGGCGGGTGGGGGAGACCCCTATCAGTGCCAGGGAAGGAATTCCCTGGCACTGATAGTGCTTACCGGCATGGATTTCATGGCGATTCAAACCGCTGGAAATCCACGACGGTAAGCCGGGTCAAAATACAGCGGAATACCTGGGTCTCCAGCCCGGTGGCCGTCTCCGCCCTGGCGGGCGGAACGGAGAACCGGCAGATGACCATGGCGGTAACCGCCATGGTCATAATACAAAAAAAAGACCGCCAGCCTGTTGGCGTTCTTACCGCCGCTTCTCCGCCTTCCGCCAGGGTCATAATGACCCCCTATATTCTGATGTTGTGTTGTTTAACCTTTTGCTTCCTGTAGGTCTGCTTCTCAGATGTTCCCTACCTAATCCCCTTTTCCCCACTTGGACTCTCTTAGACTCTGTGACATTCTAATCAGAGTATTGGAGCTGTCTTGTGGTGGACATGTTGGGAACGTGCGCAGACCCCGAGGATTTGGTGACTCTGACATATACATGACATACTCCAAATGGATTTTTTTCAAACGGTGTTTATTGAAGTGCTAACATATAGGGGGCAAGTGCAATGGGATGGGGTGATGATGGAGGAAAGTCCCGGGTATTGTTCCAGTCTATTTGTAGCAAAGGTGCATTGTCCAAGAGGACATAGGAAGGGGAGCAATGGAAGTTCAAGGTGGACAGGGTGACTGAGTGGGACACAAGGGTGACAGTCAGGAGAGTCTCATTTCCTGGTGGGGGCCTTGGCAAGTGTCTCTGGCTTCTGTCTAGATCGCAGGGAACGTTTGCAGGGGGGGAGGGTTGCTGGTGGCCTGTGAGTCCTGTGTTCAGATGTCTGGCTAGTGGCAGGGGCCCGCTGGTGTGAGACTGCCTCCCTCATAATGTTGGCCATGTCTGCCAGCTCCCCTGCTATGGAGATCAGGGTGTTGTTGATGGCATGCAAGTCCCCCCTGACCTCCTGGCACTGTCCCTCCTGCGGCCGCCTGCTCTTCTGCACGTTGTCCAGGATCTGGCCCATCGTGTCCTGGGAATGTTGATAGGCTCCCAGGATCTCGGCGAGTGCCTACTGGAGAGTCGGATCCCTGGGCCTGTCCTTCCCCTGGCGCACAGCAGTCCCCCCAGTATCCCTGTTGGCCTGTGCCTCTGTCCCCTGAACCGTGTGCCCACTGCCACTGACCCCAGGTCCCTGATTGTCTTGGGTGCAAGGTGTGGTGTGGTAGAGGTAAACACACTGCGGATTGACGTGTCCTGGGGACAGAGTTGTGGGTATGCTGGGTGGATGCTGTGGTGGTATTTCCAGATGGGGGAGGCTCTGTGGTGGTGTGTGACTGGGCATGGGTAACCGGCTGTCCAGTGGTCCCTGAAGGGCCAGGTAGGTCATCCAGATCCTGAAGACCAGAGTTGCTGTCATGTCTGTGGGCCCCTTCAGTTGGGGGACTGGATAGTGCTGGCACCTCTTCTCCGCTGACATTGGCTGGGGTACCTATGTGAATGTAAATGATGTGTTATGGTTAATGTGTCTGACATATTGTACTACTGTGGCTTCCCCTCTATGGTTGGATTTGCCCTCCAGCTTTCACTTGTGTATGTTAGTGTATGGTGGGATTGTTAGTTCTCTCTGCTATGCATGCTTTAGTGATGAGTGTCCATGCAGGGCTGTGAGGGGTGTCCATGCATTGGCACAGCATGCAGGGCTTGGCATTAGGATGAGTCAGATGTGATGGTGGGGTGTGTGGGATGTAGTGGAGTGATGGGGGTGAGGGTATATGATGGCATTCAGGTAGGGGGGTGATAATAGTAGAGAGTTGACTTACCAGTCCTCCTCCGACTCCGGCCAGGCCCTCGGGATGCAGTATTGCCAAGACTTGCTCCTCCCATGCTGTGAGTTGTGGGGGAGGAGGTGGGGGTCCACCGCCAGTCCTCCGGATAGCGAGGTGTTGTCTTGCTGCTGTGGAACGACCTTCCCTCATAGGTCGTTCCACCTCTTCCTGATGTCATCCCTAGTTCTGGGGTGCTGTCCCACAGCGTTGACCCTGGCTATTGATATCTGCTGCACTTGTGCTCCAAATATCTGTGGCTATACCCTGATGATTTCCTCCACCATGACCCTTAGCTCCTCCTCTGTGAAACGGGGGTGTCTTTGTGGGGCCATGGGTGTTATGTGAGGTGTGTTGGTGAGGGTGTGTTGGGTAATGTGTTGGGGTGTGTGATGTGGAGTGTGTGAGTGGTGTATAGGTGTGAGTAGTGTGTGGCTCTGGTTGTGTCAGTGGTCTTGGTGTCTGTCTGGTGGCAATGCTTTGTATTCATAAAAGGGTTGTGGATAATGTGGGTGTGTGTTTTATAGTGGTGTGAGTGTGTGGTGTTTGTATGGGTGTCAGGTATGTGTTGTTTGAATTGTCCAATGTAGTGTTTTTTTTGTATGTGGGTGTCCATTGTGTGCGTGACGGTATGTACTGCCAATGGTTTACCGCCGTTGAATGTCCGCAGTGGTGGTTCATGGCTCATAATGTGGTGGGCGTTGTTCTGTTGGCGTAATGGTGTGGGTTTTGGTGAGCGGCCTGGCTCCGGCATGTAGGTACCCCCCATGGTATTCCCTTTGGAGTGAGTGTGACTACAAGGGAAAACCCCCCCCGGCACTAGCCAGACCAGAGGCAAATCGCCCCCACTCTCCGGGGCCTACCCCACCGTGAACTACCTGTTCAGGTAGGCCATCCATTACTCACTTTGAGCACCCCACTTACTACGTGTGCTCTGACCCTGACGAATGCCCCTGACCCACCAGCACTCAGTGAGGGCAGAAACATGTTGGTCTTATGTATCTCTTTTTAGACTCCAGGAGACATTATTCTCTAACGAGCCTTTTCCCCCCCTTATTCTTAGTCTTACCAGCATGCACCACCATTAAAATTAGCAATAGCTACTGGTGATTTTATTATTCACCCTTTCTGGATCACTGTAACTATCCAGTTAGTTTAATTTCAGCACTCCCTCTGGTTCTTTTAACCAAGAGGTCGAGTCCGCCCAAGTAGTATCATCTTACTTGGGTGGGGCTAGGTGGTCAAATGATGAAGCAAGACACTATTATGTGTGTGAGACCACCTAGTCCGTAAAGGAAATTCCCCACCACTCCTGTATGACAACACAGCACCCCCTTGCTTGGACATTTTCCAACCATGATTTTCCCGTCTTAGGATTTAAAGCAACCTAACTAATACCGGACACTGAATAAAGACTAACTTAGTCCTACCCTCAGTGCCTACTACCCCACACCTTTAGTGATTATATAGATTTCTCTTGGGAGACGGTGTGGGTTAGCAACACTCCCAGTGCTCTCCTTTTGTGTACTTGTGGGTTTTGATACCGCCACTTTATCACTGACCTTTGGACTGCCGGATTTGTGTATGTGGCTGAATTCTGTCGGATTGGTGTGTATGTGTCATAATATGGTGAACGGATATCCGCTGCGCCGTGGTAAGTTGGCTGCCGTCAGCCTGGCACTAAGTGGCATTTACCGCCAATGTCATAATGAGGGCCTAAATGTCTAAGGGTGTGTACATTTTCTATCAGCAACAACAACAATTTGAAGCTGGTTTCTAAGTTTCTCTATTTAGGGGTTTTCTTTGAGTCTTCTGAGTTTTGGGCCTTCAACATCGCTAACTGCTGCTTAAAGTTCACTAAAGCCAGGGGTTCTGTTTTCAATCTGCTGCACTCCCAAGGCGGTACACTGATTGTTCTCCTTCAGGAAGTTTGTAAAAGACAGTGTGGACCAATTGCAACACACAGGGCAGGGGTGTGGGGTTTTGTAAACTACACAACTTTGCAAGTGGAGGAGAACCGTTTTTGATTAGTTTCTGTTCCTCACTCTACATCCCATTATATCTGCAATGAGGAGTTGGGTCTCCTCCATTTAAAAGATCTTGTAAAGCAGACCCTATTGTCTTTTTGGCTATCCATCTCGCTTAACCTGCATATGATCGTAAATCAACAGATCATTAAAGACTGTGGGCCTCATTCCAACCCTGGCGGTCATAGACCGCCAGGGTGGCTGTCCACGGAAGCACCGCCAACAGGCTGGCGGTGCTTCATGTGGAATTTCGACCGCGGCTGTAAAGCCGCGGTCGCCCAGCCGGGTCCGGCGGTTTCCCGCCGGATTAGCCCCGGCTGGGAGAATCCTCCATGGCGGCGCTGCAAGCAGCGCCGCCATGGGGATTCAGACCCCCTTCCCGCCAGCCTGTTTCTGGTGGTTTTCACCGCCAGAAACAGGATGGCGGGAACGGGTGTTGTGGGGCCCCCTAACAGGGCCCCAGCATGATTTTCACTGTCTGCATAGCAGACAGTGAAAATCGCGACGGGTGCAACTGCACCTGTCGCACCCCTGCAACACCGCCGGCTCCATTCGGAGCCGGCTTCTGTGTTGCAGGGCCTTTCCCGCTGGGCCGGTGGGCGCTCCCTTGGCGGGCGCCCGCCGGCCCAGCAGGAAAGTCTGAATGGCCTCCGCGCCCGCCAATATTGGAATGACCCCCTGTGTGCCATGCGATAAAGGACTAAAAATACCTTGGCTAACTTACCTGAAACAGAGTTTCATGGCTTTGGGGCAGCTGTTGCTTTTTAACAATCCATCCAGTATACACCCCATGGACAAACTCCAGACCCTGTGTGGGACAGTCTTGGACAGTCCTTGATATTCTTGTGGGTTCTAAGCCCCTTGGCCAGCAGCACCTTACATCTTTGGGGACTCCAAGCTGTGTTTTGTACCGGCCTTGGAGGCACCATTGGAAAGGGGTTGTGGCTTGCTCCCGTGCCGCGCTATAGAGCGCCTGCAGTCATCCCGCTGTGCAGAACAGCCTTGGACACTCTTGGGGGTTCTAAGCCCCTTGGCTAGCAGCACCGTACATCTTTGGGGGCTCCAAGACCCGTTGTGCACTGTGTCTAGTGGCGTTACCAGAGAGGGATGTGGCTTGCTCCCGTGCCACTTTATAAAGTACCTGCAGTCATCCTGCTGCACAGGATGTGCCTGGGCACATGTCCAGGCCAAGGCCAAGCCCATCAGAGCCCGGAGGAGACTGGGCTAGGCCACTCCTCTAATGCCTGGATATTCATCTTTATAATATACAAGCATAAGTCCACAAGTGACAATGGGGCACTCCATGCGAAGAAGCGTGACTATTATTTTGTTCCTCACCTCTGCCATAGGGGCCCTTAATGAGGAAATATTGAGTGCAGAAAATAAGCAAGGAAACCCTAGGGACTCAAGGGAAACACAATTAATGCCTGAGAAGGATGATGTTGCTTTGCACCCCACAGACTGGAGGGAGAGTATCCCAGTTAAACCTTTAGCAGTGTCTAGCCCCTTAACTTTAGATGGGAACTCAACACCTAAAACTAAGAAGATCCAGGGAGCCAAACTCAAAATTGGGAAAAATAAAGCCTTTAGTGTCAAGGATTAAAATCTGGCCTTACCCCAACCAGCCTGAATCAAGAGGAAATGGTGTGCACTGATGTGAAGGTCTGTGGCATTAGAACTGAGGTAGAGCCTCTGATGAACATGTTATGGAAAATTTTATAAAATTAGTTACAATTGTGTTTGATGATCTTCACACCAAATTGAATGCTATTGAAGATGCTAGAGCTAATTTGTCTCCGATGTTATCCGGGGCTAGGGAGGGTGGCTTGGCCAGCCCAAGAGAAGCAAGTATTTAGGCACCAAGCTCAGGGCGAAACCTGTATACCCCACTCACATATGACGCCACCTGAGCAGGTAGTGCTTGGGGAACACAGGATCACTTGGGGGTACCCAGGAAGAAACCTGATGCTGAAATGAAAAACAAAATCCACTATATGGAGAATGATGGTAATCAACTTGTGAGTCAGAAGGGTCAGCAGCTCCCCCCACCCCGCCAGGTTTACGGTAGGGCAGTAGTGAGAAAAGGCAGGGAAAACTAAGACCTCCTCAGCCCAGCTGTACGAGGCCAGTAAATATTGGACCCAGCTGGACCATGCTTGAATCCGCCTCCCGAATCTATCCCATTGGTATCTATATTGGTGGATATTCCCCCTTTGAAGGCTTGAGTGGGCAAAACGACCCCTCAGCTCGTTCGGAAGGTGCCTCACTGGTGTGACAGCCACGTGGGAAGTAGGGATAGGTTATCCAAATACATCATTATGGCAAGACAAGTAAACTGGTTAGGCAGCAGGGAGAAAATAAGAGAAGGGGACTGTATTATGGTTAACTTTAACCATCCAGATTTTGCAGCCCAGCTAATACATCATTGGGCCCACAAAGTTTTAATAACTCAGTTATAAAGTACTACCTCTTTGATATGTTTATCCCCCAGAGGGTTGTTTTCCCATAAGGAGCAGAGGAACCTGCAAGGGCAGTCAGGGCACATTGGGGAGGCAGGAACAGTCAACTGCCCTTGAGGTCTCAAACAGATTTTCCCCATTCAGTACATTAGATATGAATGTTTTACTGACCTCCAGTCCCATAGAACCCCCTCAAGAGAAGGCTAGTATTAGACACCAAAGGCAGTTCCCCTGTAGACTCTGCACCCAATCACAGTACTCACATAAAAAATATATCCTGGAATATAGCTGGGTTATCCGAGAAAATGGATGATAGAACTTGGGTAAGTCTGTTACGTGGACAGCGTAGAGTGGCTCTGCAAGAAATTTGAGATACGAAGAATTCCTTCTTTTTAGATTTTTATGTGTCATATTTCTCCCCTGCTATTACCAAACCCTCAGGCAGGGCTTAGGAGGGGTGTTCTAGTAGTGCTTGTCTCACTTAATATCAAGTGTAAACTGACACAAGTGAAAACAGGCTGTCGTCACTTGTTGGCCATGCAAGCTTGAATTTAAAGATGCATTGACCATATTAGGTTTAAATTGTTATAATTCCTTCGTACAGTCCAACCCTAGTGAACATTTGCTAGCTTTAAAATCCTTTTTGGAATCTTAAGCTAGCAAATATAACCTTTCGTTCTGGGTGAACCTAGCTGGGGATTTTAATATTCACTTTCTCCGTTCTGCTCCTTACTCAACTGATAAGCACTCTTTGGATATTCCCAATCTAGATCAGTTTTAGAATTTAACCCACGGGAGCTTGCTGGAAGAGATCCTGGCTGGTTTTAGTCTGATTATATATTCTGGATGGCCACTCTTAGTCCATCTGTGACTCGATATGAGGTAGAGTGGAGCGAGATGAGTGACCATAATCCTTTGTTCATGAGTTTGGAATGGGGAGCACAGGCTGAGGTTAATCCTGAGGTTGGCCCTAAGAACAGGTACATTGTCTCCCCATGATCAAGCACAAAGACTTAAATGGAGCAAGGCTTCAGTAGATTCCCCCTAATATGAAGTGCATGTTATCTATGCCCGAGGTATTGCCTCTGTATCAAGGAATGCATGGACCTGGACCCTCTCCTGAGTGCATATGGTAGAATTTGCGAGTTTATACTCTCTAATCTGTTAATAATCAAGGGCAAACCTAAACTAGAAGTGGTGAGGTGGTTCAACCATAATTGATAAAAGGCCCATCGTAAGCTCTCACTGGCGCAAAAAAAAAACTACCCAGAGATAAGGGAAAGGTCATTTTATGTAGAAAGGGATATAAACGGGCCACCTTATACACGAAAAAAAAGAAATTAGAGAGGAAGCCAGGACCCAACTAAGCCAGATTGAGATCTTAAAGAATAGCTCCAGCTTTCGGGAAATTGTTTATCTCCCTTCTTTTAACAGGACGTCCAATAGTGCATTGGAGTGTGTTATAGCCCAAGAGTCATGGGCAACGCATTTTAATGGGATTTACGAGAATGCACAAATTAACCCTTCAGGGGACAGACAGGTAGTGTGCCCGGGTCATAACTTGTCCTTTACAGAGGAGGAAGTCTCTGAGGTGATAATAAGAATGTCAAGGGACAAGGCCCTGGGTCCTGACGGGGTGCCAGCTGATGTATATAAGTCAGACCTGGCTAAGTGGGCTACAATTCTCACACATGTTTTGGATGGGGCCCGTAAAGTTGGAATGCCGCTCTCATGGTCCAAATCTATAGTCAATCCAGTATTTAAGAAAAGAGTAAAATCTGACCCTAAATGCTATTGTTCAATATCCTTAATTGATTCAGTGGTCAAAGTCATGGGAGAGTGATCTCTCTAGGTTATCTGCTTGGATAAATTATAATGGAGATACCTCTAACCTAGAGTATGGCTGTAGGCCAGGGAAGGGCACCCTTGATCAACGTCTTAATTTACATTTTATCATAGCAAAATATACAGAAATCAAGGGAGCATGTTACATCTTGCCTTTGTGGATCTCACATCATCATTTGATAGAGTTAATAGGGCGAGCCTCTGGCCTTTACTTCTTCATATGGGCATGGATCATGACATAGGTAACTTCCTACAAAACCTACATACTGATTGGTAAGCAGGAGAACCAAGAACAACAGCAGGGTGATATCTTAACCACTGTTTCTGGATAAACCTGTTATGTGTAGTCAGATGCCTTAAAGCTTACGAAAATATGACAGCCGAATTAAGACCACCTGAAGAGAAACAGCTCCTGATAGCTCTAAAGCAAACCTATAAAGCAGTGACTTGACCACCTACTGCCAAGTGGGTAAAATGGATCATGCAGGGGGGGCACAATTGACACAACACGACCTGGGGTCTTTCATCTCTGATTGCGGTAAATAAGGGGATCAGACAAGGTCCACTGTTGCTTACCCTGTATATTAATAAATTAGCCCGATCACTATGCACAGTAAGCAGACATCCCCCACATTAACTCTGGATCCATTCCGACACTTCTTCATGTGGACGATGCCGTGCTGCTGGCAATAACAGGGTTAGGGCTACAGCACCTTCTTAACAACTTTGTAGATTTCTTGGACAATCTTGACCTTAGCACTAATTACACTAAATCCCACATAATGGTCATGGGTGCCAAAAGCAAAAATAACAAATTGAAGAAATGCTTTGGGGAGGTTGCTGAAATTACAAAAGGGTCAATTCATTCTCCTATTTAGGTGTGATCTTTGATGATGGGGGCACGGACCCTGTTAAGGAGGGCCTAAAGGAACACCATGGCCAGAGCCATTGTGGAAAGGTATGACTTTGCAAGTAGCCTAGGAGCTAAACCTGTGCAGGCTGTCATTAAGGTGTACCATCTCAAAGTGTGTTGCCCTTGCTAGCTAAGGATGTGATATATGGGGTTATAGTGAGATATCAGAGTTGCAGATAGTAGAGAACAAGTTCCTTAGAAAATTGTTAGCAGAGCCTCAAACCATAGTTTCTTTCATTGTACATGAAGAACTAGGCACAGGGGTCATTTCAGATTTGTTGGCTCTGGGTCCATTATTAAGGTGGATTAATATTTGGACTAACTCAAATTTAAGATTAAATCAATTCATTATTGAAGATGTTTATCTTTGGAGAAGGACCACGGTATTCAGTGGCTCAAGTACATTAGAATAACCATGGAGAAGCTGGGACACCCGGAATAGTTTGCTACCCTAGAAAAAATCACGAGGAAGGATCTGATTTGGGTAAGGGAAAACCCTTTCTCTCTTTGGTAAAAAAAAAACCTTTCTCTCTTTGGTCCAGGCAGAGCGAGAATCTGGAGAGCTTTGCAAACCATTGACGAGTGCATATGCAGTATCAAAATTGTGCCCCATAATAGAACGTTACTTAGACGTAGTTACATCTCCACAGCATCGGTTCCTCCTTAAGCGATTTAAACTCAACCTTCTGGACTGGTTACTAGCCGAACCACAAGGGCGGAACAAGTTTGCAAATCTGAGGCCTTGTAGTTGTGATGAATTTTGAAACCAAGACTGTATGGACGTTGTTACGTTTTGAGATGATTTTTGCCTACTTAGACATCATTTTATTCTGCTGTTATTAAAAGGGACAGAATTTGTATTTCAGATGTTACCAAATGTCCAGATCTGTTTTAGCATGGCTAGTTTCTTAGTGAGAGCATTAAGGGTTAGGAAAAGAGATGAGACCCACTTCCACAGGGCCACTCTGATGGACCGATTCATCATGAGGTGCATACAAAGTGTGCTCTGCATTGCCATATAGATAGACCCTTTAGCCCCATTTCACTTCCTTTCCCTGTCCTCACTGATTTTTTAAGAGAGCGGACAACGATTGGTTTCTAAACTCTATCACATGTGCACCGCCCTTCTCCCCCTCATGACGAAAAGCTCTGCCACTCCTGGGAGTACGATTTGGGGCGAACACTCACTGACAAAATGCAGCTGGCCTGCAGCACACAGACACGTCTTGTTTCACCCAACTATTGCCACAAACTTCTGCGTTATAAATGTTTGCATAGAATGT
Organism: Pleurodeles waltl; assembly: GCF_031143425.1. NCBI lineage: Eukaryota > Metazoa > Chordata > Amphibia > Caudata > Salamandridae > Pleurodeles > Pleurodeles waltl. The sequence goes on from NC_090448.1 coordinate 389,488,620, forward strand.
ATGTCACTCCTAGCTTTCAGGCGCGTCTTGACCCCACAAGATCATCTGCCTGCCCAAGATGCCATGACCCAGAGGTAGATTTCGCTCACTTTTCCTGGACATATTATGATAAGCTGGCCCAAATGATGGACCTAACCCTCAGCCTTACAAGGCTACGTGCAAGACATCCCCAAACTTGTGCGCCATTTCACTGCCATTGCACTACTATTGGCTAAACTTGAACTAGCGCTCCACTGGGGAACTAGACACTCTCCCACCACTTAATAGCCTGGCCTTCTGTGACACCACGAGTGAATTATATGCCTCACTTTAGCCCCCAACTTTTGCCCTAGGAACATTTGGCACCACTATGTAATTATCTGTTGGTCGCAGGATGTCCTAGTCAATACCCTTTGTCCCCTACCTCCCCACTCCACCCTCCGTTACCCCACATCCTTGAAGACTCCACTGTACTGCTTTATTGATATACTTGTCCTACTCTGCTTGTTAACCACATGCTTTACTCACTGAGAGCAGCCGTACTTGACTCTTTCACACGTCTCCTTGTACCAAACCGATCTCTTATTGTACTGTTTCTATATGCACCGTGTTCTCTCCATTTTGTTGTATGAGGTAGCTGATGTTACACCTTTCTATTTGAAAATCTATAAGGCATTATAAAAAAAAGGGTTAGGAAAAGACGTCACGCTTTAGGTATGGATCTTTGACGTTCCTAATGGGAGCTAGACAGGTATTTTACACTCCGGTGGTAATGCCAGGCGCTTTTCGTATTTACTGTTTTTATGTCTTACTTTTTAACCTGCATTATATATATATATTTTTAGGATACTGCATTGTGCAACTATTTTATTGTCTTTTATGATTATAATTAATGAAGTAAAGGAAATTGACTGACAAACTCTAGACCAAACACTTCTACTTACAGGAAAGGTTTTTGATTGGGAGCCGTTTAATTACGAAAGTGGAACACCCTGATGCCGCCTTAAAGACTCGCAATTCAACGGAGCCTACTTTGTCACGGTAAAAGGACACTTGGAGGGAGCTTTATTCATTAGATTTAGAACAAGGACTGTTAGCTATGTTCTTTGCTTTCACCAGGGTTAGTAAAGTAGTAACAGTGTCTGTGATGGAGTTTCAGACCAGTCTCTCTTCCATTTTATCTTTTTTTTGTAAATTTAATGTAACTTTTACGAAATGATTTTCCCTAGCTTTTTAAAGAAAATTGTAATTTGTTAAGGGCACTCGGCGTGTTATAATTGTTGACTAGGAGTCATGTATTATGGTGGGTGCATTCCTTAGATCTGCGGTACATTTTATAAATCCTATTATTTTTAAAACTTTTTACTGATGTTGTTATGAATTCTATGTCATTGGAGGAGACGAGGATTATGCATTCACTTTCTTTACTTTAATAACAGCAGCTGGATCTAAGTTCATTCCTTTAATAACCTCAAAACTACCTCTCCCATAAAACCTTGGGACTGAAACAGAAACAGTGTCCAGAGTCCACCAACCACATAGTCCAATAACATATATCTGGCTATGACATCCCTTCCTCCTCCTCTTTCTTCACTCCTCGCCAGGTAAGTGCAACCTTGTATATTTTTAGCTGTCATATTGTAGATTTGTTTCCTAGTGAATATGCTTTATGTGTATGCATAACAGTGATTAAACTTGCCAAGTGGGCGACGTGGTAGTCTCAAGTGCATTGGGCTGCGGTGCACATTTCGGGCTCTAGCAAGCACTATGAGCCGATTGCGTGGTTTTCACAAATCGCTCTACTGACTGGAGGCCAGTTTTCCTGCTGTCATAATGCACTGAGGGAATTCTCTGTGGGTCAGCTTCGCTGAGACTCATCTCCACCCTCACTTATTATACCACATTGCGGTACTGAGTTTCAAAATGGAAAAGTGATCAATGGATTCCAAAGAAATATACACCTGTTTGAGTGCCAGTGAGGGGGCTGCTCAGAGATTTATAGGAGAGCATTATTTGTTTGCGATCTTGATCCCATTGCAAATGGTCTCCTGCCTTCCAATATCATGCAGTCCTTCAAGGACCACAAATAAACTTCTCTCTAGAAAGGAGTTGTCAGTGAAATTAGCTATTCTGCTCTGTATGATACCTTGCAGGAGAGCATCGGACATCAGGACGCTGGACGACTATAGTAGGATGTTCATCCCAGATGGAGTAACTTTCACCATAAGCAGGAGAACCAAGAACAACAGCAGGGTGATATCTTAACCACTGTTTCTGGATAAACCTGTTATGTGTAGTCAGATGCCTTAAAGCTTACGAAAATATGACAGCCGAATTAAGACCACCTGAAGAGAAACAGCTCCTGATAGCTCTAAAGCAAACCTATAAAGCAGTGACTTGACCACCTACTGCCAAGTGGGTAAGATGGATCATGCAGGGGGGGCACAATTGACATGAGCCTTTGACTAGGGGAGCTATGACTTCCAAAGCGATTTAGGTAGGGAGAAGACATTATGGGGGTCATTCTGACCCGACCGCCGGGGCCAGGGTCGGCGGGAGCACCGCCGTCAGACCGGCGGTGCCCCGCAGGGCATTCTGACCGCGGCGGTTCGGCCGCGGTCAGACAAGGAAAACCGGCGGTCTCCCGCCGGTTTTCCGCTGCCCTACAGAATCCTCCATGGCTGCGGAGCGCGCACCCCTACTGACACCCCCTACCGCCATCCTGTTCCTGGCGGGTCTCCCGCCAGGAACAGGATGGCAGTAGGGGGTGCCGCGGGGCCCCTGGGGGCCCCTGCAGTGCCCATGCCCATGGCATGGGCACTGCAGGGGCCCCCGTAAGAGGGCCCCACAAAGTATTTCAGTGTCTGCTATGCAGACACTGAAATACGCGACGGGTGCCACTGCACCCGTCGCACCTTCCCACTACGCCGGCTCAATTCTGAGCCGGCGTCCTCGTGGGAAGGTTGATTTGCCCTGGGCTGGCGGGCGGCCTTTTGGCGGCCGCCCGCCAGCCCAGGGCAAATCCCAAAATACCCTCAGCGGTCTTTAGACCGCGGAGCGGTATTTTGGTGGGGGAACTTCGGCGGGCGGCGACTTTTAAGAAATTCTATTTTAAACCAATTTCAACTGTAGCATCATGGGAGGTTTAACATGCATAATTCTTGCCTCCAGTCCTGACATAGAATATAAAATTTCCTAGCTATTGAGAAGGAAAGTTTCAATTATTTTACGCATACTGAGACGAGGATTATATCACCCAAGCTAGTGATAAGATCAGTTAGACTGTTTTTGGTTTATGGCACATATTTTGTACTGTAATGATGATTTCATTTATTTACATGATGTCAATACATTGTTTCGGGTGAATTATAATTGTAATATATATATAGAGAGAGAGCGCTTACTATCCATGACAAGGCATTGAAGTGCTTTACGGTGAGTAGCATGCTACTCCGGAACCCAAGGTTAGTGGTTAATCAAGTGGTTGTTGTTGGTTATTGCGGTTAGTCATCTGTTCTCAAGAAAAAAATGCACTAATATACTCCAATTACTTTGTGATATATTGAAACAAGCTAGGTGTGATTATTTGTGGGGGTCTATGTGGTTTCAGGTGAATGGATGCTGAGATAGATGGGCTGGCGGAGATTATATAATGTTAGATTACAGGGTTGGGGTTTTAGAGAGGAGAACGTATGATCTTTGAAATGAGGTATCAGCCAATTGCAGAGTTACAGTAAGAAGGATTGAGGTAGACAGGCATGAGACTGAGAGGAGGCAATACTCAGAAATAGAAGGAATGCAGAGGATGTAAGGTAGGAGAAGGGTCACTCTAAGGAAAGAAAGTACGCAAAGATCAATTTTCCATACAGGGAGGGGTTGTGACCAACCTCGGGGAAGATGGACGCTTTCTGAAGTGGCTCCTGTAGCCAGTCACACTAACCCGCTAACATCCGTAACATAATCTGTCTGCTGATGGCACAGGGCTTGCTTTCTGTGTCCTGCATCCAGTGAGGATACAACTGCTGTATTTTGGGGCCTTTAAGACTCCTTAACTGGGAAAACTGCTGTATGCCCTACTCAGACTGCTGCAGCGACCTGGAGTAAGATGGCAGAGAGCGTGCATGGTGCTACTGCGTTGCAGTGCAGATTCGCCGGACGTGACTGCCCTGAATCGGACGCTGGAGCTACCGACGCAGAGTGCCCAGAGGGGAGCTGAGCTCCAGAGGCTGCTGTTGTGAGAATCCCAGGTGAGGGGGTCCATGCCGGGGCTCGGAGAGACTCACCTGACTGTCTCTGGATCTGGAGCGGGGCCGCAAGTGACAGAATATTGCTGCCCCTGTCCACAGTGTGGCAGCCTCCAACAGTGGGACTTGCAATATCACACCACATCGCCCCATGCCTGATGGAGCGATGACGCATCTGCATGCTAGCGGTGTGATCCCCAGCCCTCGAGGAGGACTGGTTCTGCACGGTGGCAGGGTGACAAGATTGCCACCTCGCTGGGCTGTTAATTCCCGTGGTGGCCCAAGGGGATGAGTCAATCGAGCACACGGGTGCAGATATAAGAAGAGGTCGCCCCACTTTCAGCACACAGACTTGAAGCTGCACACCAATATTGCCACCCCCCGGCCCATACATTGTGAAACGTGTGAAATCGAGAAGATGACCTCAACTTACGAGACTTGCCTCAATGTACTATAGGTGGTGCTTCTAGAGGGCGGCAGTTCAAAGCGCTATCATCTACTTAGCCCCTAAACGAGTCACTCCTTCATCAATACAGTGCTTGGGGACGGTCCATGCTCATGTAACTTCTGCTGTTGGGGAGGCCCGCAAAGAGACCCGCTTGGCCAGGGGGAACACTGTGAGACACTGGAGAAGTAAGAGCCCTTCCTTGGGCCAGATCTCTATCTAGAGAGTGCTCTTTCCTAGGGGCACGACAACCACTGACCTTATCTCTGGGGGGGTATGGGGCTGAAGAATGAAAACCTGACAGGCCACTTGGGATTAACCAGTCTTCCCTTGGCAGGCGGCTGTGAGTACCAACTCAGCCTCTCACCCCTCTTCCAGCACATAGCAGTGGGAGCCAGCTTGGTCGACAGAGCCATTGTCCCCAATGATGACAAGCGGTAAAGGAGCTCGTGTTGTCCATTAAACAAAGTTGAACTAATTTACCCTAAAGAAGGAAGCCTCTCCTAAATCAATGCCGGAGGACCAGCAATCGTCCATGGCACAACCAGCAGATGCAGGGGAGACCCTCACTTTAACAGACATTATGGCAGCGATACAGTGGGTTCGCACTGCCCTGGAAGGCAAAATAGATACTGTGTTCACTGACGTCACCCTGATAAGGGCGGATCTCCGCAATATGGGAGCACGAGTCAAAGGAACCCAAGACTCCATTGTCACTCTACAGATAGAGACAAAGATGCTGAAAACCCCAGTGACGGAATTGAGTGTGAGTGGGGTGCCTTGGAGGCTCACCTAGAGGACTCCATAGGCAATTCCAGAAAGAACAATGTCCAAATAATAGGGGTTCTAGAATGTTTGGAAGGGCCAGCAGTCGACCTATTTGTTAAGGATCTCATAATTAAGCAACTTCAGCCCTACCTCTAAAACTATTTGTCTGTTGAGCGGGCCTATAGAGTCCCCAGAACTCTGCCAAAACCAGTAGTGCCCAGCGCCCAATCATACCACGCATCTTCAACTACGGGGACACGGATGTCTTCTTGCAGACCACTTGTAGTGCCCCACCCGTCGCGTGTGACAACCACATCATCACCTTCTTCCTGGATTTCACTCTCAAGGTCCAGCGAAAGCATTGGTCCTTTCTGGAGGTCAAGTGAGCGCTCTGAGAGAGGGAAGTGAAGTACTCCATGATATTTCCAGCAAAACTGCATGTGGTGGTGGAGGGAAAGCCAACTTACTTCACGAAGCCGGACGAGGCCTGGAACTGGTTGGAAGGCTGTAGAAGAGTCGGGGGATAGGTACCCTGAGGGCAGATGGGGAGGCAGCGCTCCAAAGCTGAACCTCTACACCTGACACAAGATCCGCAAGTTTAGAAGCATGTGTCACCCCAACAGCCTCCTGTGATTACTGTAAAGGTTGAGAGAGCTCTGGTTCTCAGTGTCTCCTCAAGAGGTCCTCTTAAATCTGCCAATGAGATGCTCCAAAAACTGATAACGTCAGCTGTAAAATTACTACTTGTGCTTGTGAGGGGAGTGGCTGAGCGAGGGTATGGCGAGAATCACAGTCCCTCTAAGTTAGTCAAATGTTTTGGCGTGACAGGCGCTCTGTACAGTTGGGGGGGCTGGCAGTTTTAAGTCTGACACGCATGGAGGTGGGGTTATGCTGGGATTTTAGTTATGTATTTTTTTTTCTTGTTATGTTGTTCTCTTTTAACTTTGGTGATGTCCTTTCTTTCCTGCAGCAGTGAACTAGACCTAATGCTTTTTGATGTGTGTCACTGTTAACACCTGTTGTAGCCACAGTCAGGTTCACCCTGGGTATGTGCCTCCCCTTGGGAGCTGGGTTAGACTCTTTGGATCTTTTTTTGTTGAGTGGAGTTCCAAAGTGCAGTGGAAAGGAAATTGACCTCTGGTGCCGTCGGCGCCCTTTGGGTAGAGTCTTTGATGTCTCAAGCTTTTAAGATCCTTTCCTGGAATATCAATGGATTGGGCCTGAAAATTAAACGGGGTGTAGTGCTACAATAACTTAGGAGACATTCCCCTGATATAGTTCTCCTCCATGAAACAGACTTACAGGTTAATACCTGCCACGTATTAGACAGAGGGGGTTACAAGATGGTGGCCACGCAGAGTACAAGGGGGTCGAGGGGAGTGGGCATCCTCATGTGTAAAACCCTCCTGCTTACCATACAGAAGACATGGCCTGATCCCCACAGGAGATATGTTGCAGTGACAGGAGAATGGGAGGGCACCACATTTAACATAGTTTCACTTTGCATTCCCCCCGCTACATGTTGAAGCCTTTTCAATATTGGAGCGCTTCTGCACCAACTCCCTGAGGGTGGGTTCCGCTTGGGAAGTGATTTTAACTCTGTTTACGATGAGGAGGCAGACCGCTGGCCCTCTCGCCAGTCGGCATCACAACGCAGGCCTTTAGTGGAATTTTTGGGGGGACATGGGCTTTTTGACACGTGGCAGGCCTTTAACTTCACAACACGAAAATATACATTCCCCTCAAGGGCCCATGGGAGTTTTTCACGCACTGACTACATACTAAACTTGGCTCATCAGCTCCCCTGCTTTAAGGAGGTCTCACACCTGGCCGGGGACTCTCGGATCACTCCCCAGTCTGGGAAGCCTATGGACTAGCAGAAGATGGTGACAGTCGTAGGGTGGTACTAAACCCATGGTACCTTACAGTGCTTCGCATCCACGAGAGTCTTTGCAAGACTATGGAAAATTATTTAAAGGAGAATGAGGGCTCTGTGACTTCAGCTCAGACACTGTGGGAGGCTTACAAACAGTGATACAAGATCAGGGTATAGCCCTGATTGCTGGATATAAAGAAGAGAGACAGTCTAGAGAAGACCGAGAGTGACATCAATGTGTTGGAGTCCCAGCTTGTTGCGGGCGACCGCGGAAACCTCACCCACAACTTGGCCTTAAAACAGGCGGGATATAGGGAGGTGGCAACAGAGGCAGCCAGGACCTGCTTTTGTGCTACTCAACATCATCTATACGAGGTGGGTGAGAGGACCTGAAAGCTCCTCGCTTGGTTGGACAGGAGTAGGCGAGGTCCCAATGTGTTTTAGAATTTTTAAATGTGACCAGGGAGCACGTGCGGGATAGACGGGGGTGGCCTTGGTGTTTGTGGACTACTGTACCTGCATCTATGCCTCGGCTAACATGGTCACACTTGTGGAATTTCAAGAGCTCCTAGCAGATATCCAAATGCCGGGCCTGTCGCAGTCAGGTAGGGAATTGATGGAATGCGATCTGACAGAGGAGGTGTCAGAAGCCATTGGCGTTCTAACATCAGGTAAAGCTGCGGGTCCCAATAAACTCCCCATAGAACAGTACAAACTTGCAGCCTCTGAACTGGCGCCCAGTCTCCTACGCAGGAGAGGCTGGTGTGCTGCCGAGAAATCAAAGAGTGGCTTCTATAGTGGTGACCCACAAGGACGGCAAGCCACCTGAGGAGTGTGCATCATACAGGCCCATTTCATTACTGAAGACAGAAGTTAAAATAATCGTGAAACTTTTGGTTTCATTCTTATTTAAAGTGATTAGCCCACTGGTCCTTTCCAGGACAGTCCGGCTTCATGCTGGGCAGGAGCACAGCACTTAGTAGCTTGCATGGGCCGAGCAAACCGGATCCGAGAAGATGTATTCACTCTGTCCCTGGATGCACGTATGACTTTCGACATGGTAGAGTGGCCCTTTATTTTTATTGTTTCTGGGAGAGTTGGGATGCTTAGCAGAACACTGGCAGTATTGTCTTTACATCTTATGCAGATTCACCACCAGAGGCTCAGGAGTACAGTCTAGTACCTGCCTCTCAATATAATAATAAACATGAGCAAGTCTGCTCCCTTTACATAATGACATTCAGGAAGCCTTTCCTTCAGTATTACCAGCTGCTTAACGTGATGAGCCAACTGTGGCTATTGACGGTGGGAAATGGAAAAAAAAAAAAAAAAAAAAGTCGATCATAAGACTGTCCACTCTAAGAGCAGCCCTCTACAGCAGTGGGTTACGTCAAAGAAGACAAAGAAAATTGCTGCCCCCCAGGCCATAAGCTGCTGCTTGGTTGGTCAGTATAGGTCACTTGAGAGGGGTAATAGTAATCCCAAAGGGCTGACGGCTAATCCCTGCAGTAGTTTAGCCCCAGACAACAGCACACCTACTCCTTCTGCCTAACTTACAAACTACTTGAAAATATCTGATGGCTTGAATGGTTTCAGTAAGACTGGAATAATGCCGGCCAATTAACCAATACGTGATTCAGAGCCTTCCCCATCTAGTAATGGCACTGCTGGGGTACAGCTATGGGGCCAACTGATTTAAATATGGATAATGTCACTACGATTCCCCCTGTAGCCACTGAGCCCTCTCTCACCACTATTGTCCATTTCATACAGGCTCAGTGTTCTGAGGCACTCTAACGCTACGCCCAGGTTAGAAGTGACAATTTACAGCTGCAGCAATCTTCATCCGAGATTGCTGGGAAAGTCTCTACTCTTACATCACAGACCTCAGAGCTTCAGCAGCGAGTGGCAGGTACAGAAGCAGGGATGGCCCATGCAACATGAGTCAGAGAGCACGAGGGCAGCCGCACCCAGAGTCAGGCTAAGAACAAAGATTTATAGAACAACCTTATGGTCTTTTGTATTACTGAGGGGAAAGACGGTGATGATCGTCGACAATTCATCACTTAAAGGCTTTTCCAGAGCTGTTGGATTGGGAGCTGGACTGCCAAATTCAGCTCGCTCATTGTCATCCGGTATATTGTGATGCTACCAAGTCAGATAGAGCACGCCTTGGACTGATACGGATATATATTGGTAACTTTCTACTGAGACACGCGATATTTCTGAAGGTGCATCTTTCAGCACCCATCTTTGTTGACTCATTATCTCTTTTTGTTCAGTCAGACGTTTGTAAGCTAACAATGGACAAGACGATGGCAGCTTAGACATATGATTGATCCACTGATAGCAGTGGGCACTTAGGTCTTCCTTCAGGAACCTGCTAGGTTGAAGATCCTGAGGGGTGGCCATGTCCAGTATTGTTATACTGAGATTGATACTGCCAGAGCTATTAAGAATTGGTCAAGATAGAAGACAGGGGATTGGTGTTATAGATGCATTATCCTGTTTTATTCTATCCTTATTATTTTTCACTATCTTGCATCTCTTACTATACGGCTTTCAGCTTCCCCCTTCATGGCTATCTCACTCTTTATTTGGTTAAGGGGGGTAAAACTATGAATGTATTTAGTGCCTGTGAGGCCCAGGGGCAGGGGTAGGGTTGTGAATGCACTGGTGGCTGTCCTAGTGTTCTGACAGCTCAGGTGATTTTTCCCTGTGGTTGGGGTGGGTTTATGTGGTTATGTGGTTGGAGGGTGTTTGCCACTTATGTTGGATCTCCCTTTACTATTTTGGTTGGATTTTTGGGGGTGTTGATGGGTGTTAGGAAAAATGAGCTGCTGTGATCACATACGCTTCAGGCTTGCGGATGAGTATCATTTGTATATTATAGGGATGTTTAGCTCGCTGGTAAGATCCACACCATGCCCGGGTTAAAGATAATGTGCTGGAACGTAGCTGGCCTTAACTGCCCTCTCAAATGTCGGCTGGTTAGTGAAGAGATTTTCGCTTACAAGCCACAGATTGTTTGTTAAACGGAGACTCATCTTGTATATAAAGACCAGTTTCTCTTAAGGCAGCTTGGGTATGACTCTGTTATTTGCACCACTCCATGGACCTCTATACAAGGGGGCTGCTATACTTTGCTCTAGGCTCTTGGAATATTCGATTCTGAGAACTGCCCTAGACCCTACATGTAGGTGGGCAATTGCTCTGGTTATGGCCCTCAGAAACAAAGTTACTATCTGTACAGTTTATGGGTCAAATGTTGATGATCTGAAGCTGTTTGATTGGCTAAATCTAGAATTATTGGAATGGTCACAGGACTCAGTACTTATTGGTGATTTTAATTGTATCATGAACTATGCAGTGGACATCACTTATTGTGCAGCCAATCCTCGGATGGTGAAAACCAGAGCAGCCATCAGGAATTTAGCCCAGGCCCAAGGCTTAGCTGACGTCTGGCAGACCCTACATCTCATAAGACCTGGCTATATCTTTTTTGCTGCATCACATAGGCAGTATTCTAGAATTTACATGGTTTTTATTGTTCAGACATTGATTCAATCTCCAAGCATGGAGATATGTTCTAAGATTACCTCAGACAACAATCTGCTCCTGTTGACATTGCAATTATATGATTCTAGCAAGGAAGAGTGAGGCTTTACTTTTCCCCAATCACTTCTTTCTAATCCTGTTTTATATAGCTCATATGAATGACTGCCTCAGGGAATTTATTTCAGTTAAAATTGGTTCTGCTGCACCTCACATTGTATGGGATATGATGAAGGTTTATATTCAAGGTACTATACTTCAGTGTATTCTGCAGGCTGACATGTTGAAGAAAGATGAGGTCTCTAAATTTCGAGCCCAGCTCCAGGAGGCAGAGTACCAGTATTCCCAAGCAGGTAGGGATAGAAGCGAGGATGTGTGCTCTGTTTACTTAGCACTGGTGAAGCTCCACTGTATATTGGACTGAGGGTTACAGGAAAAAGTTGTGACTAAGTATCATAGCAATAAGGAGCTTTAATGTGAGTATGGAGAACATTTTAGATGAGTTCTTGCACATCAAATTGCGGAAAAAATAAATAAAAACAACATTAAAAGTATCAATGGTAAAGACGGCACTCTTCACCATGGTACCCATGCTATAGTGGAACAATTAAAAGCTTTCTATAAGTATACCTATGTTCACTCATTACCTATTAAACAATCTGAGATTGATGCATACGTACAGTGTGCATGCTTGCCCTGTTTTGACTCACATCAGAGAGTAGAGCTAGAGAGAGATATTACTATTTGGAAACTGGAGGCGGCAATCAAATTGCCACCATCAGGAAAGTCAGTGGGAGAGGATACTATCCTGTTGGAATTCTATAAGATATTTAGCAAAGTTTTGCTTCCCCTGTTCACGGATCTGGTGATAAGTTATGATGAGGGTTAGCAAACACCTGCCTCTTGGAATATTACTAATATAAAAAAAGAGAAACCCCCAGATGACAGAGGCGATTCATACCAGCCAGTCTCTCTGATCAATCCAAATGCTAAACTTTTTGTCAAAATCTTAGCTGCTTGTTTGGCCCCTCTGGTTCAGCATTAAGTCTCACCGCAACAACATGGCTGTGTCCCTGACAGAGGGGGGATACTACAAGTCATACGAAATCTGCAGTTGCTGCTTTTGATGGGGCAATGACAGCTGACAGTAGGCTGAATATAGTTTTGTTGAATGCTGAGAAGGCTTTTTTCCAAATATCATGCATATTCCTCTGGCCAACCATGTCGACTGTTGGTATTAGAAGCTGCTTCATATCTCGTGCTAGGTCTCTCTATCGAAATCCGATGGCAGGTTGGTATTGGATGGACATACTTCTACGTTTAGTATCTGTTGGGGTATGCACCATTTGATCTTGATGTTGAACCCAATCTAAGATTACTTATTGTAAATCACCAGATCGGCCTGCTGTTCTAAGTGGGGTTGAACTTTAAAAAAACGCATATGCTGGCAATGTCTTAATTAACTCGACTGATCCTTTGTCAGCTATGGAACAAATAGCAATCGAGGCTGAGAGGTTTGGGGCTGTCTCCAGCTATAAGCTTAATTTATCAAAAGCCCATACCATTCTGAACTTTTAAGCAGACAGTCCATTTCCAGGGACGGTCATGCTGCTACCTATCTGGGGGTTAAGATTTGTGCCAATGGTGAATGCATTGTTAGGTAAATTATGAACCTCTTTTAATGTCTGTTATTGCCAAGATGCGATTATGGAATCGCCTTCCAATTAGCATTTTTGGATGCTGTAATATTGCCAAAATTTATATTTTACCTAAATTCCTTTATCTCTTTTGGGCAATTCCTTTACGAGTCCCTGATTCTTTTTTTTGAGTGACTTGAGGGGGCTGTAGGTAGCTTCATTTGGAGATATAAGAGGGCTAGAAGGGCTATATGCCATCTAAAACTTCCCTTTATTCAAGTAGGGTTGTCTCACCTGAATTTTAAGCTGTAATTTTGGGCCACTTTTGGTTGTCACATTAAGAATATTGTCACTCATTATGACTCAGATTTTTCAGCTCTGGGGTACCAAATGGCCTTGGAACCAGACGTCAGGTGTTTTTATTTGTAGATGATCTGATTCTAACTATCTTAAACGGGTTCCATTTAAGACTATCATTGATGTTTCCCAGATCTGAGGAGAAATCTATAATAAATATTCTCTTCCATCTACACATTGGTTTACACTGCTGTGGAGGAATCCTAATCTTCCATAAATCTTTCATGATTCAGAGGCCAAAGTATGGCATAACCGAGGAATAAAGGCCATCTGTCAGATTTTCGACTCTGATGGGTTCTGTACCTTCTCTACTTTGCAAACACTTTGCGACCTTCCATAACAGCCTTTCTCTAAATAGTTACAGGTCTGTGATTTTGTTATTCACATAACCAGTTATATAAAGTTGTTTGCCATGAAGTTGATATTTTGACTTATTTTCTTTCTACAGCAGGCAAGCTATCAATTAGGACTTCATATAGGATTGGGTCCGCATATAGAGAGGATGATAGGCCTAGTCTGGCTGCTAAATGGAGTGCCAAGCTTGACCAGACTATTTCAGTAGATAATAGCTTTGACACGTTTGACATTATTAGTTGCTCAGTTAGTTCTGTTAGCTTAAAACTTCAGCAATTTCAGACTGTTTGTATGTTATATTATATGCTGGAAAGAATCTGCAAGTGGTCTATGAGTAGCTCTAATAACAAGACCAATTGCTCAAAATGTAGCCTACATGCAGCTGACATTATCTGTATGCAGAATGTTGTTTGCTTAGAGCTTTTTTGTCTGGTGTGCTGCAACTCATATTGTTCCACCTGGGTCATGATATTCAGCAAGCATTCAAGGATATCATGCTGGTGCATAAATGTGATATTAGTCTTAGATTATCCCCAGTGGTATCAATAGCAATTACTACTGCCCACTTTGTATTTCTAGATCCTGGGTTAGTCCTACGCCTCCTACGGTATCTGAATGGTGGACACTGTTCCCACAGATCTTCGAACTGGAGTCAGCTATCCTTAAGGCAAAAGGTGCTAAGGCCTGTGTGCGCTTTAACTATGTCTGGGCCAATATGTTTGATTGAGGATGAGTATTTTCTTATGACTTCTTTTATTTCATAATTGTGGTCTATAATATTCTGCTTGTGTTGCTACCATGTATAACAAGGATTTGTGTATGATCTTATGTGATAAATATGTTTGTTTTTGCTTGATCGCATGCAACTCTAATTAAAAAAAATAAAAGAAAAAAAGAAAATGCCAAGATATGAATATAAAAGCCAAAATAAATCTGAAGAGAAAAAAAACAATGCGGTCTGCAGATTTCTAAAATCGAAAGACAAGAATAACTGGATTTTCTGAAATAAAACTTCTAAGACTGGGATGACCCATAACATTGGAAGTAACACTGTATGTTAATAAAATTCGATTTTTATACTCAGGTCCTGCGTAAATAAATTTGCAACCATGAATAATGTGTCAACAACACATAGTTTTAAATCAGCTGCATGCAAGACGAAACAATAATTTCATACAGAGAAGAGAGGAAGCTAAGTAGAACGTATCTTCAAAGCAGTCGATGGGGTAAAAAATATTGCACTTATCATGGACCAGGAAAATACATATTTTATACCTTGCTGTCTTCACACAATCTCTGAATGAAGACTGTGGTACAGGCTTAACTTTTAAGAGATGTACATTTTCAGTAGTGAATAATCATGTATATAATATGATATACTGAAGAACTAGTTAACGGTCTTAATGTTGTTTTATGCGCCAGGCGATTGACGGGTTAAAGATATATGGTTGAGATCTGTCGTACGTGAGTTAACGCACGAGGCCGGAGGGACAGAACTAGTCTGTCTTCTATGTTTAGGCGCCTCATGACGCCACGACCAATCTGTAACGAGGACGGTCGTGACGTCAGGGGGCGGCGCGGCGGAAAGGCAGAGGCGCGAACAAAGCGCGGTGTTGCGGCCGGCCGGCTGCTCGTGGGCCTTATTTCTTGTGGCAAGAATAAAAGATATTAACATGAAATCTGTCTCCCTCGCATCCTTCATACTTGCCACTACAAATGGCGACGAGGGTCACAGCTTCTACCAAGGCCCACGAGTGTAGCCCACCTTACCTGGTGTTTCGGGAGGCCAGTGGAAAGCGCTGATATTTCTTCACTGGGGACTACATGCAACCCCTAAGGCGCTGATGCTGCGGTCTCCACACGATTGACTTTGACGACTCCTACCGTTCTGCGCAGCCCAGTAGCCTCCCGCTTTCCGGCCATGTCGCAGACAGGTCATATCTGCGTGCCTCCTCTCTTCCTGGACTCTCCTGGTAAGCCATGCATGAAGTGGAAAGGATGGCTGCGCGCATTTGAGAACTATATTATCTCAATTGATGGTCAGGGGTATAGCCCCGAACGGAAAAAGTCTTTGTTATTCGGACTGTTGGGGAAGGCTGGACAAGAGGTTTTCGATAGCCTGCCGGTATATGTGAGTCCCCATGGAGCCACAGCTCCGCTGAATGAGTACCAGGAGGCTGTACGGCGGCTTGAGTTGCAGTATGCAGAGGAGTGCAACATCATGGTGGGGCGCCATAAATTCGCACTGCGGAAACAAGAGGAAGGAGAGACTATCGAAGAGTATATTGCATGTCTACGTGTTCTAGCTCAAGATTGTGAATTTGCAGTGATGACTGATACGTACATTAGAGACCAGGTGGTGTTCTACTGCCATTCAAAGAAAGTGCAGGAACGTTTGCTTTCATGCAGGAATCCTTCGCTGAAGGACGTAATTGCCATTGCAAAGGCAGTGGAACGCTCCATGGTATCTTCCAAGGAACTGGCGAACACTAGTCAGGCTTCAAATGTGTTCTATGTACAGGACAGCCGTAAACATGTGCCCGGAAATTCAGAAAGGGCAGCGAGTGATAGAGGGGGAGGCAGGAGGCAGCTCGTCTGTTATAGATGTGGGTCAAAAGATCACTTAGCGGATAGCAGGGCCTGCCCTGCCGTGCGCAAAAGCTGTTCTAAATGCAGGAAGTTGGGCCACTTTGCGGCAGTATGCAAAGCAAAAAAATATAATACGGGCATGAAAGTGAGCTCGGTAAGCGAGAATGATACTGATGCGGATGCGGACATGGTGTTGTCCATTGATGGTGAAGACGGTAGAGTGAAGGGTCCCATTGGCTCCGTCATGATTGGTGTGATAAAATTGCCATTTACGGCTGATTCTGGTTCCCCCCTTACCCTGATCTCTGATAGGACATTTGATTCGAAGTGGCAAGATGTACGACTGCACGAGACGGATGTGAGTCCAAAGGCCTTCGGGGAACACGACATAGTGATGAAAGGTTACTTCTGGGACTCCCTCACCTTTCGAGGGCGCACTGTGAGAACAAAGATATATGTGGCTGAAAATGGGAGGAGCCTTGTGGGATGGAAGGACCTGGCGAAGCTAGGTGTGATGCTAGTCCCTGGGGCAGAAGATCCCATAGTTCTGAGAGATGACTGGGTCAATTATGTGCAGCCTGATGATTTACATGATGGATTAGCTGAGGTCCTCGAAATGTTTGACTCCGTTTTTGAAAACAAGGTAGGGTGTGTAAGAGGATTTGTGCATGCTATACGGTTAAAAAAGGGTGCCCTACCAATAAAACACAAAGTCAGAACGATTCCTCTTTCAGTAAGGGGGGAGCTTAAGGCTGTTCTTGATAAGCTGAAAAGGGAAGGAGTAATAGAGGAAGCAGGTGCATCAGAATGGGTGTCCGCAATCGTGGTGTCCAAGAAGAAGAAGACAGGGGACATTCGGTTGTGTGTAGACCTGCGGTCACTGAACAGAAATATCCTGGTGAACTGCCATCCACTGCCCAACATTCAGGAGATATTGTCGGCCACAGCAGGATCGAAGTTTTTCACCCTGATAGACCTGAAGTCTGCATACCACCAGGTATGTCTCACGGAGGAATCCAAGGAACTTACCACCTTTATTACCCCGTTTGGAGCATACAGGTACATCCGTCTTCCATTCGGCCTTGCATCGGCCTCGGGCGTCTTTCAAAAGCTAATGGACCTCCTCTTCTGCGATATGAAGGGGGTTGAAGCATTTCAGGACGACATTCTGATACACACGGAAGACGAGAAGGGGCACTTAGAACTGCTGCGCAGAGTGTTGGAGGTGCTACAAAAAAGGGGGATGACAGTCTCCAAAGACAAGTGCAAATTCATGAAAGACAAGATAGAATACTTAGGGCACGTGCTTACCCCAAATGGCATCGCGCCGAAAGATGATTTAGTGAGGGCCATACGAGATGCCCCTTGCCCAGGAGACAAAGACGCCTTGCGATCGTTCCTGGGACTCAGCGAATACTATTCCAAGTTCATGCAAGGATACGCAACCACTGTGGAGCCTCTAAGGAAACTGCTACGGAAGAACGAAAAGTATACGTGGACACAGGAACAAAGCGCTGCCTTCGAATCCGTCAAACAGGCAATCGCCGCGGCCCCAGTATTACGACCGTACAACAAGGACCTCCGAAATGTAATCACGGTTGACGCTAGTGCCAAGGGAATCGGTGCAGTATTTTGCCAATTCCAAGGGAAGAAGGAGAACACTGTTGCATTCATATCGCGGTCATTGAGCGAAGCAGAGAAGCACTACAGCACCATCGAGCGGGAGACGCTCGCGTGCGTCTGGGCCGTGGAGAAACTGAGAAATTATTTGTGGGGCAGGGAGTTCGAATTAGTCACCGACCACAAACCCTTGATATACATGATGGACGGTGAAGGACGTGGCAATGGCAAAGCCAGCTCTAGGCTCCTACGTCTACTGTCTAAGTTGCAAGAATATCACTTCACCGTCAGACACATCAAAGGGGGCCTCAACTGCAGGGCGGATTGCCTATCTCGCATACCGATCCCGGATGAGGAGAATGATTCCCTGGACGACACGGAGTGCGTTGTGGCAATGGTTGACGCAACAGCCATGTGCGAGGGATCCATATCAGAGGAAGAATGGTTGACGGCTCAGGAGAAGGACGGGACTATGCGGAGGGTGATGGACCACATGAAGGCTCATTGGCCCCCTATCCGGAACTTGCACGGGGCACTCAGAAGTTTCCAACAGATTAGTCCCGAACTCACCATCGAAGGCGGCTTTGTGAAGAGACACGAGCTGTTTGTACCTCCGGAAAGTTTAAGAGACAAGCTAATCAGGATTGCCCATAAAGGCCACCCGGGCAATACCGCTACAAAGAATCTCCTCAAGCAGTACTACTGGTGGCCAGGGATGTGCAGCGATGTCAGCAGATTCATTGATCGGTGTGGACCGTGCTTAAGGGCCGATAAGCACTGGAAGACGACAAAAGGAGAGTTGCAGCTGGTGGACATACCTGCCGGCCCGTGGAACAAGATTGCCATTGATTTTGCGGGCCCATTTACAAGGCTACCTGACGAGTGTAGACATCTCATCGTCCTTACGGATTACTTCTCCAAATGGATTCACTACAAGTTCGTCAGGGAAGTTACCACTGAACGAGTGATCAAGGCATTGACGAAAATTTTCGCGATTGAGGGACAGCCGAAGATCATGGTGTCGGACAACGGCACCCAGCTAGTGTCCAGGCGGATGACGGATTTTCTGTCCAGGTTGGGGATTAAGCAGGAGAAAACCCCGCTGTACAGCCCGAAGAGCAATGGGCAGGTTGAGCGTATGAATAGATTCCTCAAAGAGGGCGTGCAACAGGCGATCGCTTCCAACATGAATGTGAAAGCGTTTCTGGCGGACAAGGTGAACACTTTCCATAACACGCCCAGTGAGGTTACTGGACACACTCCGTTTTATTTGATGAGAGGGAGAAGATGCATGAGTGAGCTTACCCCCAAATTCAATAAGTGGTATGACATGAATCGGGAAATTGAGGCAGAATCTGATGAGAGATTGAGAGTCAAATCAAGAATAGTGGCCAAACAGGAAAACAATAAGAGGTACGCTGACATGGTGAATAGAGCCAAAACTAAAAATATAGCGCAAGGGGATTGGGTATTGGTGAAGAAACCCAACAGGGTGATGAAGGGGGAGTCTGTGTTTCAAACCCCGGTGCGTGTGCAAGGAGTGACAAGAGGGGCAGTCTGTCTGGAAGGAGCGGGGTGGCGGAGCAAGGACGACATAGTTAGGCTCAAGGCTGGGCAAGAGAAAATCATCATGAAAGATGTCCGTGTGGATGGGGCCGAAGGCACGGATGATGTTGACGAGTGGCAAACTCACGAAGCCAGGGATGTAGTCATTGATGAGGAGGAATGTGTGAATACGCCTTCCAGTCCAGGAATGAGTGGACAGGGGAGTGCGGAGCGACGCGAGAAGGCATGGCGTGGCTTGACGGCTGCCTCAGGACAGAATGGTTGCAGGCCCGAATCTGTGGAGAGCGACAGTCACAATGTAATGGGGTCAAGCCTAGAGGATGCGTGCGCCGTCAAGGCGAATTCACTCCAGTATGTTACTCCGAGCAGGCCAATTAGGCGTATCCGAGCACACAAGAGGTTCGAAGATTTTGTTATGAGGTGAAGTTCCTTAAGTTTCTTGTTCTGTTGAAAAGGGAGATGTCGTACGTGAGTTAACGCACGAGGCCGGAGGGACAGAACTAGTCTGTCTTCTATGTTTAGGCGCCTCATGACGCCACGACCAATCTGTAACGAGGACGGTCGTGACGTCAGGGGGCGGCGCGGCGGAAAGGCAGAGGCGCGAACAAAGCGCGGTGTTGCGGCCGGCCGGCTGCTCGTGGGCCTTATTTCTTGTGGCAAGAATAAAAGATATTAACATGAAATCTGTCTCCCTCGCATCCTTCATACTTGCCACTACAAGATCCTTGCATGAAGAACAGGACGTCATAGCCAGATAGACGTTATGGGACTATATGATTGTTGGACTATGGACACTTTGTTTCTGCTTCTTTCCTAAGGTTTTGTGGGAAAAATAGTTTTGAAGTTATTAAAGGAATGACCTTAGATACACCTGCTGTTAATAAAGTGAATGTATACTCCTCGGCTCCGTGTCCTTAATAGAATTGAAACCCTTCTTCTTGAAAGCTATGAAATGTTATATTACCCTGTCCACTTTATTATATTCATTGCGTTTATGGGTGCTTTAGCCCCTGAATAAAGTTTGATCTAAATCGGGTCTACTGACACGAATAAGTCCTTCCGATGTATTCTTCAAAATGTCCCTTTTTCCTACTGTCAGATGTCGTATTGTCTATAAAAGGCACTCGAGACAATTATGTAACTAATTCTTCCATTATAAATAATTTTCTTATGACTTTAAGCCTTTATTCTATGTAGACATGGCGTGCTGCGGGATTTACATACAAAATATCTCGACGGCTGGACACAAGATTATGATCTGCGAGCCAAGTCAGCCTCCGGGCTTCCTACTAATTTTCAGGATTGTCCACCTCCTCTATCTGGGAGCAGCAACAACATGATACATTTCGCATATTTACCAGCTGTGCGAGCAACTGGACCACACAAATGCGGGCAAATTAAACACTGGATGGGTAGCCTCCCCGATAATAACGTTTAGGGCACAAAAGGAGATAGATTCAGTACATTTGACCCTCACAGAGTTTCCGTTAAGGGTCGACTGTTTCCGATTCCTATCGTGTATTTTCGGCACCACTCGGCGATTTCCGGAAGATTTTAAGGCTAGTTTTCGGAGTTGACCTAGGCTCCGCCCCAAGGCCGGTTACCGGGCTCGTGACGTCATCAGGAGCGTAGTGCGGCTGCGTGGGGGCGCGAGGAAGCGAGTCTACGGCGGCACCGGGCACGAGGCCGCGTCAGAGAACGTGCGCGCGGCGGCGCGTGGACCCCGGACCGGAAGCGGAAGTATCCGCCAGGCCTGCAGCGGCGGCGCCAGCAGTGGTAGCGGCGAGCCTCCATTGTGCGGGGGAAGTGGGGCGAAGATGGCGGCCAACATGTACCGGGTGGGGGGTGAGTTGTGCCTGAACAGCGTGTGGTTTATGAAAGGTTGTGACTATTTGGTGGTGGTCAAATAATAAGAAAGGACGTAGGAATGTAGCAGGGTGAACTAAGAGGGGATGAAGGGAGTATTGGTAAAGAGCCTGGGTGGCTGCTGTGAGATAAACGCCTTAGTGGATTTCTTTAAAAGATACAACACGCGTGGGACCCTTCATGACTGAAGATGCAAATCATAGTTTGTTAACCAATTCATTGAAATGTGTGTGCGGGAAAGGATCCTCTCGTATTGAAGTGGCGGAAGGATAAGTGAGTTCCGTACATGGCTTATTTAAAGGGCAGTGAGATATGACCCCTCAGAGTCTATGACATTTTCCTCCGTAAGCTTTCGCAAAATGGGACCATAGTTCTTCAAAAAATAACCTATCAGAGTATTGGATCAGGACATAAAAAGTGCCTAGACCCTCAAAGATAACTGATCTTTTTAGATGGTGTCTAAAGACGTTGTATGAGCAATGAAGGGAACTTTATTAGATGGTACCCTAGAAACTGTTTCAAGGCTTATCAGTGTCATTAGATGGTAATACCGGTTCCTTAAGAATAAGATTGAAGCAAGTGAAAGGGATTTTGTCACAGTAAATCTTTCGAATAAAGTATGCACTGTCTCAGTGTAGGTGGCAGTCTCACCACCAGAGTAACTGTCCTATTGCCTTTTAATTTCAAATGTTTCTGCGATTTATTCTCAGCGCTGTTTAGATTTGCTCCAGATGTGTTTTTGATTGACTGTTCTAGTAGTGATTTTTTGTGTGACTTTTGTTATACTCCTGACTGTTATTGAACTTGAATGGTGTTCATTGCTATCTGTTAACATGCTTTGCACACAGTGAATTGAGATTGAAGAAGACCCTCATAAAGCACACTCAGGGACTTCAAATTAAAGAATCACAAAAGGCAACAGCCCCATTCAGGGTTCACTGGGAAAATAATTTAAGATCACTGAATTAGAGTAAACCCTCACACACCATGCACAAGCACTACGATTTTGTCATGTAAGGGAACATAGCCCTAACACAAATTATAGAACGAAACTAAAATATCATACCTCAAGAAAAACAATTAGGATGCCAGATGGAAATGTATCCCCTCTCCCTCGCATCCCACTTAAAGAAATGGGATCAACATCATCAAACATTTCAAAGCTTATCCACAAGATATGAACAAGACCACCCAAAGCCTTATTTTGCAGTACAAGAGTGTACTTTGGTGTTCTGTAACAACCCCCCCCCCCCCCATTCTCCACACAGGGGTGTTAGCAGGGCTCAGTTCAGGAAGGGCATCTTTTATAACAAAATATCACGTCACATGTACGGCCCAAACCCTCTGCATGCTAGAAGGCAACTTGTCCATCCAAGATTTGTTTGCTGGAGCTGTTGTGCAAATGGTCACCTACAATTTCCTCCCAGCAGGGATGTTAACTGTGGGATAGCTGGACTTTTCTTCAAACTTTATGTGCCCTTATCTTTTTCAGTCTACTCCTGGGGGTCTGTAGTCCACGGAAGTTTGAATGCTTTGAGTAAGTGTAAGCCCAATCCTCAATTGGGTGACAGAGCAAAATAGTGCACCAGCCCGACAAGTGAAAGAAAGCCACATATTAAGGAGCATAACCATTCTTATTAATGGAAAAAAAGTGTTCCAAAACATACCAATCCTTATCATGTTGGTGTTCATAGTTCTACCACAGACTTAATATATGTAGCTGAAGTCTACCCCCACATGTCAATCAGACTTCCCTCATATGGTGTTAGCTAGGTGGTAGTGACATTGATGTGTCTATGTTCTGTTTGTTTGGCACACTGCATCCCAGGTGGTGGTAACAGGGAGGAGACGAGTTCTCTGGTAAGGGAAGAAGAAAAGTGAGTGGGCCTGTGTGATAAAACTGAACTCTCACAAACCGTATGTTCCGTGGTATCACATGTATTTTTCATCCTGCTTCGAATGCGATATCGCAGAGAACATTGACTAGTTGTTAGGTGTACATTTGAATGGCAGTGAAAATGAGGTTCTCGTCTTTCTACCAGTTGTCATGTCCCGGTTTTTCAGGTCGTTTGATTTTTGTGGTTGCTTTAACGTTGTATTTTAAAGATGTATCAGGATGAATATCTGCAGCTGTCAGTTATATAGTCTTTTACTGGTGGACGTCTCCTAGTTTGAAGCAGTTTCTTTGTCTAGGGTTGTTACCAATGCCTGTCAATTTGATCTTGTGACATCAGCTCGCAACAATATATCAGATCTGCCAAAGAAAAGCTTTGAGTGGTCAGAGCATGTTTAATGTGATATAGACTTGCGCTGTGCCTCTTTTTGCCAATCTTATTTATAAGTCTTCAACCCGGATGAAGTGGTCCCAGTTTGTGTACTGCAAAGGCTATGCATCCGTGTTTTATGTGAATATTCTGTGGAAGCTTCTCTCTACAGGTGTGAAATGTAACTTTTATATCAGTTTCAACTTTCTTGGTCGTTAGGAAAGTTACGTCAGCTTCTGTAATTATTGTTTTGCCTTGACAGTAGTGTATTTTTAATGTTGTTATTATTTTTTGCTTCTCTTGCATGGCATGATTCATTAACCCAAGTTCCAGACAATTTATTTACTTCCTTTTTCTCAGAAGTTAAGTGTATAACTTTTTTTTTTTTTTAATCAAACAGAAAAAGTTACCCTGTATTAAATGAGTTGCAGTCTTTGAATGATCTGCTGGATGCATTGTTAGCACTGCGCCATAAAAGATACATTCAGCGGTAGAACATTAAAAATACTAATATATAAAACAACAATCTCCAGTCGAATAGCATACTAAAATATCATTTACATCAGAGGATAAATGGTTATAAGCACATTCATATATACCTACTTAACATAAATTCCCCAGAAAGATTGTTAAAAAGCAAGTGTTCAAGAAATAAAGCATTGTGTAAATATACAACAATAAAACAGTAGATACAAATTTAACAGCCACCTCCATAATATTGGTAAACTCCAAATGTACATTTGGACTGAAACAGTGTAGTACCTAAATGATTCAAGCAATCATTAAATGTATTGGATTTAAAAGAAGGTAGTTGTCAGTACTAATTTCCTTCTCGTACACCACATTGCAAATACAAATTTGGCAAACTGCACAAACAATGGCTTGATTTGTATATGTTTTTGGAATTCTATAGGCCTTTAGATGCTGACGGGTCCCGAAATTCCTACATGCAGGAACTATCCACTTTCTTCTGGACTTAATATAGGTATGGCAAAAGAAAAGGGCATGGACTTCAGATTAATTAAATCCAGCACATGCATGACAGGCATGGTTTTCAGCACACCTTGCATTTGCCCATTTATAGGTGTATGGAAGTAAAGGCAAGGTCCAAGCCTAAATTGCACTTAAAATTTCTAGGCCAGACTTGGTCCAGTTTCATCCGTAACATTTTTAAGTTATAAAAATCTTTATTAAATATAAAATTATTAGTCAGTGGTCCTAATCTGGAGCTGGATAACATTAGATTTGGAAATGCTAGGAGATGCCCTCCTAGGATCGTCCTACAGACTGCCTCTAGCCATATTCCTCAGGGTCACTCTGACATGCCTTATCCAGGGTAGATTGGCTGCACCCTGCATGCCAAGTATTTCTTTCAGGGCTAGCCTGAAAGCGTATAGTTCAAGAATAGCCCATACTCTCCCCCAGTATAAAATTGGCTTAAGGGCTATCTCCTCAGAGATAGGTCTGAACCCCCCCCCCCCCATGTCATGCCTGGAACAACTGGCGTGTTAACAGAAAGATTCAGCACTTATGTCAAAAAACGATTCTCTATTCAAATGAGGAATTTTACGGTTTCTGAGCCCATAATTCAGCCCCCTAAAACACCACCCCCAAAGCTTGGGCAGTGGAGATCTTAATGACAGGGGAAAGACGCCTGATGTACCATTAGTAGTCCACCAGTATGGTGTTCCAACGTAAGTCTTTGCTTAGCGATTTTTGCGGCCCAAGCCATCTGTTTGCTGATGGTAATGCCTCAATACTTCATATGTGTGGACTTGTTCTAAAGGAGCACCATTCATAGTGTGGTTCAATCGGATTGTGAACCATGCATTTTTTTGTTTTGCTCAATTACATTTCTAACCTCCTTGCCACACAAAACCTACTGAATGGGTGTAAGGGTTTCTGTAAACCCATAGATTTGGAGAGAAGAGTATCGTCTGCAAACATAAGAGCCAGCACTTTAGAGGACAATATCCTAGGGGCATCATTATCACACAGATTTAAATGCTCGACCAAGCCATTTATGTATAAGGAGAAGAGTGGAGGTGCTAACACACATCCCTGCCTTACTCCTCTATTAACAACAAAAGGGTCCGACACTTCCTCCATCTTACCAAAACGCACTTGAACAAAATTGTGCTCATGGAGTCTTACTGTGATGGAGAGAAGGTAAGATGGAACCCCAATATCGGAAAGGACTCGCCACAGAGTACTCCTGGGTACCAGGTCAAAAGCTGTCTTTAGGTCTACAAAGACTATATACAGTTTGCCCGCCTTGCACTATAGTTTTCCAGTAGAGAAGCTGCAACCTAAACACATGGTCAATCGTTGTTACAAAATCACAAAAAACAGCTTGCAAAGGAGTTAGGGTCTCATTGGCCTTAATCCAATCTTTCATTCTCTCCAAGATAACTCTGGCAAATATCTGCTGGGTGGTATCTCTCAATCTGATTGGCTGATAGATTTTTGGGCAACAGGAGTGAACCTTTAAAAAAAAAAAAAAAAAAAAGCAATTATTTCAGCGTCCACCCAAGAGTGGAGAATGAGTTTCCCTTCCACAATTGCATTGACAAAGAAAGCACAATAAGGGCCCCCAAACCACAAGAATAAATCTCCCAAGAATTGTATCAAGTCGCGGGGCTTTGTTCAGGACAATCTTCTTTTTTTTTTTTCTCTATTATTGCCTTGCTCACTTCCTCCAATGTTATAGGAGGTTGGCCCACACGTCAGCAGCAATGTTATTACCAGCCTCCCCCTGCATGCTCAAGAGTCCCTAAATTAACCAACTTCCAGAGTTCCGTATGGCCTTTACATCATCGTACTGCACTAAGCAAATCTGACCACCTGCCCTGATCTTTTTCTTTCTTCGCAGTACTGAGTGCTTTTTTTTAATTTATCAATTGCTCTTTGTTGTTGTATAAGATTTTTATCCTGGGTCTTAATCACATTAAGTAGTGTCAGTTTCGCTTCCCTACATTTGTCCTCAAACCAGGAGGGAGCATGCTTTCTTTGACCCCCGCGTTTGACCTCTGTGCAGGAGACATTCTTTTATGTTCAATATAACTGGGAGTGAATGTCACCAATCATTGATTAAGGAATCAGGGTTACCTAACACGGGGGACAAATCAAGAACTGCATCAATACTTTTTCTGACTTCCTGGTGAATCTGCCTCAATGATGGTTGAGGCCGCTTGACCATACACCATTTGACTCTGCGTTTGTTGGATGTCACCAGCAGCTTATCGTCAAAAAGATCGCATCTACTAACAGTACTGCATGTTGGGGGGGAAAGATCTAATCCTAGGGCATTGTGGTCACTATCATGACTTATGTCAATTACCATGTCTTCCACCTATGCCCAAAGTCTGAGATCGGCCAAAATATAGTCGATCAAGATAGTACACCCCACCCTATTAAAGGTATGCATCCCATTTCTATCGGGCTTTGTACTCCTATTACAGGCTCGCTACAGATGGTTTAGTGTATGAGCATACATTTACAAAGCCAATGCTGGCTGTTTCTTGATAGGGGGCAATCTGGCGGCTAGAATCTACCAGAGATTATCTTCTGCAGCTGTAGTAGACTTCCGGTCATAAATAATCACCAAAGGTTCGAATTGGCAATTAAAGTCCTCACCAATAACCTTAAATCTGGCTTGGGGGGGAGGCCATGTGAGCATTAAGAATGTCCCTAACTAATGATTCCTGCCCCTATCCCACAGATCTCGAGTATACATTACAAACATACACATTAAGCAGGGTTGGAAAGGAAAGGAAAGATGGATACGAAAGATATCATCAGACATTATTGCAACTGGTTTGATAATACAACCAAGGTGGACACCGACCCATATAGTCAAACCACCAGGAGGTCTTCCTCCTCCAATTGTGTTTTTACAGTAGGAGGCAAACCCCACTCGCTGACGCTCAATAAGTTGGAAAGTTTCTTGAACCAAGCAAAGATCAAAGTGATGTATATAATTTCCCCCAATCGGGGCAGCCAAACTTGGCGGCTAAGCCGCTAACATTCCCATGATAATAATTTAACTGCTGAACTAGCCTGCGATCAGTATAATCAACCGTGTCAGGGGATTAAATGGAAATTCTCCAGTCGAGTTATCGGGGCGCTCACCCCTAGTCGTCTTTGTACCTTCGTGGTGAGTTTGGTCTGATGCTTGATCCTCCCCCGCAGTGAGGCAGCAATAGGGTAACAGAGTGAGAGACCAGAATGTCATGGCCAAACGTTGGTGGACCTCCTCGAAGGCTCACAGCTAACTCCCTAATCGCACCCCATCCAACCCTCATATTTGTTATTGCCAGAGTTAATTAAAAGTGCGGTCATCCTCCCCTTCACATGGGGGCCAGCTCTCCCTTGGACTACCAATCCCCTCCCCGGAG
This sequence comes from Pleurodeles waltl, assembly GCF_031143425.1. Classification (NCBI taxonomy): domain Eukaryota; kingdom Metazoa; phylum Chordata; class Amphibia; order Caudata; family Salamandridae; genus Pleurodeles; species Pleurodeles waltl. The sequence goes on from NC_090448.1 coordinate 389,516,137, forward strand.
TACTCGAGGGGGCCCCATGGGTTGGTAAGTCGGTCAACTTCCTCAAGGGCTTCAAATCTGTTGGCGACTGGAATATTGTATAGCCTCTGTAAAATGCGCCTATGTGGAGGCCCCAACAAGCAAGGAGGGATCAACTTTGCTCACATCGTGTAATCCCTTCCAGTATGGGTTGGGGGGTTTATAGAAATTAGAAATACCCCAGCGGGAGGAGAATAATATCTGTACACTCTGCTATTTTATTCGTTGGCCTCGTTATTAGTTTCACAGCTTATTAACCTTGTGTTTGTCCCTTTCGATGAGATTCACCTCTTTGTTTGGCTGGCATGTCTGCTTCAGCTGTTTGCATTTCAATCAATACCTGTTTTTTTTGTGGTAGCCACTCCATGAGAGTGCATGCATGTTTGTGTCTCCCTCGCAAATGCTTCTGTTGCCGACTGCTTCTACATCCTCCTTGATCTTACATTTGTGCTTCTCCTCATTGCTTTGCCCCACCTGCCTCCTGCTGCTTTTATGCTTTCTTCGTGTTGCTTTGGCACCCATCATCCCCTGTATTGCCACCCTCCCAAGTGTTGCATCCTCTCCACCACCCACTTAAAAAACACATGTTTTATGTTTTCTTTTCGTTTTACTCCTCTAAATGTGATCAGTAACTTCAAAGGAAAACTAGCCTCTTCAGAGGTTTTTTTCTTTTGAACTTTATCCACCCTGCACAGCATCGCAACTGCTGTGCAGCTTGGCTAAACAAAAAAGATACAGACCAAACAAATATTTTACAAAAGCGAGACATATTGAATTTGCCAATGCTTGCTGCAAAAGTCATAGGCCAAGTGTACATCAAACCCCTCTACATTGAGTCCCTTTTAGTATCTCTACTCAATATAGCATCAAAATTCACCAATATGGTGATGAGACTTATCTGTATTTAGAGGTCTCCTCCTCTCCAGGCTTCCAACAGTTCAAACACGGTTTGCATCTTTGTCTCCAGCACATAACTTAAGCTTAACCCCATTAAACAGAATTGTCGTTGTTCTCCATAAACAGCAACCTACTTTTACCCATTACAAATTAAACTCCACTGCACCCAGCATTTTAGATAACATCTATATATTCATCAGCTTTAACTTAACCCTGCTCCAGTTTAGGAAAGATCTGTAGTCACACTTCTTAAAAGAACTCTACATCTTGATGCAATAACTGAGTACTTTCGCTTTTAGAAATCCGTTGTCCCTCAAATCACACATTGACTTTCTTTGAGCGCTATACGGAGCTCTGCTGGTCTTGCTGCTAGGTTGTGCTACACAAATACCACATATCTACATACATACGACTTTTATTTATTTGCATTCTGTTTACTCAGGTGTTGCCTTCATTCCTTGTGTGATTTCTAAATCTAGATTTCCTGCTTGAGTACAGTTCTGCTACAGTGTCTGCTGCAACGACTTTAACTAGTGAACTGTCTGCTCCATAGCTTCAAATGAACCCATAGTGGTCTCATCACTCTCCTCCAAGTTGTCAGTGATGTTGGTGTTACCAAGATAGTTTTAGCACCTATATGTTTATGTGACTGTGTGGGGAAAAGGAATAAATATAGTTAAGTGAAGCAATACTGGCATGATAGAGGTTTAAGGTCTTAAGTCTTTGTCTGGAAGATACTAAATTGTCATTTGAACTTTCACTTTTGCACTCTGTTCAGTATTTCTTCTTACTGCTTGCACTGTAGAGTGTACGTAAGTGTACACTGCTTTTTCTTTAGTGATTTGATTGTCCTTGTAGTGCTTATAAAAGTAAAGGGTTGCTACACAGGAGATTCCACTAGTAGATTAAAAAGTAATCAATGGAATAGCAGCATCTACTTATTTTACAAACAAATGCTCTCAGTCCTGCATCCGGCTGCATACTATTGTAGGAAAGTACCCTCTTTTTGGCATGGTTAACCCAAATTTTTGCCTGCTGTCAGTTTGTTTTGACTGTGCTCACTGGGATCCTGCCAATCAGGACCCCAGTGACTGTGCTCTCTCCCTCTAAAATTCATTTGTTCCTGACTTAGTACACCCAACCATTGGCATACTGGTACCCCCATGTAAGTCCCCAGTATATGGTACACAGGTACTCAGGCTGCAGCATGTATAATGCCACCAATGGGAGACGATGCAAAATGTCTGCAGGCCTGCCATTGCAGCCTGCGTGAAAAGGTGCATGCACCCTTTCACTATTGGTCACTTCAAGTCACTCCTGAATGAGCAGAGGTGCGCCTATGAACTCCAGCTCCATTTTCCTGGACTTTGTAAGTGTTGGGAAGCCATTTTACCCATGTACTGGACACCTTGTCCAGCTACATAATGGTAATTCCGAACCTGGGCATGTTTGGCATCAAACATGTCAGAATCATACCCCAATACTATTGCCAGTATTGGTGGTATGATTCCATGCACTCTGGGGGCTCCTTAGAGGAGCCCCAGCTTTGCTCCTCCTTGTTTGCAGAGTTTTCCCAGGCAGCCATGTCTGCTGCCATCCTACAGACCGGTTTCTGCCTCCTGCTGATTGGCCAACTCAAGCCCAGGAAGGCAGAACAAAGGATTTCCTTTGGGAGTGGGAGGCAACAAGCTCTCCCTTTGGGAATAGGTGTTACATGGCTTGGGAGGGGTAGCACCCCTAAGCCACTTGTATGCTTTGAAGGGCACATTTGGTGCCTTCTCTGCATAAACTGGTTTACATCAGTCCAGGGGCCCCAGGTCCCCTCTGGGACGCAAAACTGGACAGTGGAACGGGGAGTGACCACTCCTCTGTCCATCACCACCCCAGGTGGTGCCTAGAGCTCCTTCAGGTGGCCACTTGATTCTGCCATCTTGAATCCAAGGTGGGCAGAGGCCTGTGGAAGCTTGAGTGGCCAGGTCAGGAAGGCGACGTCCTAGCCTCCTCCTGATAGGTGGCCACCCTGCTAGATGACCAGTCCCCCTTCTTGGGCTTTTTAGGGTCTCCCTTTTGGGTAGAGCTTCAGATTCGACGTGCAAGATTCCAGCCTCTGGCCACTGCGACCCTCCAGGAACGGACAATCTGCAACTCCAGCGTCTACTCCGCTTTGCAACATTGTTTCTGCGGCTCCTTTCAGCAACTGCAACATTTCCCTGGCAGTGCATCCTCTGGGGGCAACAAGTCTTCAACCTTCACAAGAAGCAAGGAGAAATCTTCCTTGGTGTGAAGGTAAACCCTCGCCGCTCTTTGCAGGACAGTACCCTTGTGCACCGCGACTCTTGCAGCTACCAAGGCTCCTTGGTTCTTCTTCCAAGGGATCTTCAGGCTCAGGGTAGCCCTGGTCTTCAGCACTCTTCCGTGCAAAGCACAGTCTCCTGCCTGCTGCTCCAGCGACGTGTGACTCCTCTCCAGGTATGCTGAGTGGGTCTCACTGTGATACTTGTGCATGTGAGCTGCCTGCGAGGGTCTTCATCCTCGATGTAGGAAGTTGGCTCTGTATGTGCTATTTCAAAGTAAGGAATAGCATGCACAGAGTCCAAGGGTTCCCCTTAGAGGTAAAATAGTGGTAAAAAGAGATAATACTAATGCTCTATTTTGTGGTAGTGTGGTCGAGCAGTAGGCTTATCCAAGGAGTAGTGTTAAGCATTTGTTGTACATACACATAGACAATAAATGAGGTACACACACTCGGAGACAAATCCAGCCAATAGGTTTTGTTATAGAAAAATATCTTTTCTTAGTTTATTTTAAGAACCACAGGTTCAAATTTTACATGTAATATCTTGTTTGAAAGGTATTGCAGGTAAGTACATTAGGAACTTTGAATCATTTCAATTGCATGTATACTTTTCAAGTTATTCACAAATAGCTATTTTAAAAGTGGACACTTAGTGCAATTTTCACAGTTCCTGGGGGAGGTAAGTTTTTGTTAGTTTTACTAGGTAAGTACGACACTTACAGGGTTCAGTTTCTTGGTCCAAGGTAGCCCACCGTTGGGGGTTCAGAGCAACCCCAAAGTTACCACACCAGCAGCTCAGGGCCGGTCAGGTGCAGAGTTCAAAGTGGTGCCCAAAACGCAAAGGCTTAAATGGAGAGAAGGGGGTGCCCCGGTTCCGGTCTGCTTGCAGGTAAGTACCCGCGTCTTCGGAGGGCAGACCAGGGGGGTTTTGTAGGGCACCGGGGGGGACACAAGCCCACACAGAAATTTCACCCTCAGCGGCGCGGGGGCGGCCGGGTGCAGTGTTAGAACAAGCGTCGGGTTCGCAATGTAAGTCAATGAGAGATCAAGGGATCTCTTCAGCGCTGCAGGCAGGCAAGGGGGGGCTTCCTCGGGGAAACCTCCACTTGGGCAAGGGAGAGGGACTCCTGGGGGTCACTTCTGCAGTGAAAGTCCGGTCCTTCAGGTCCTGGGGACTGCGGGTGCAGGGTCTTTTCCAGGCGTCAGGACTTAGGTTTCAGAGAGTCGCGGTCAGGGGAAGCCTCGGGATTCCCTCTGCAGGCGGCGCTGTGGGGGCTCAGGGGGGACAGGTTTTGGTACTCACAGTCGTAGAGTAGTCCGGGGGTCCTCCCTGAGGTGTTGGTTCTCCACCAGCCGAGTCGGGGTCGCCGGGTGCAGTGTTGCAAGTCTCACGCTTCTTGCGGGGAGATTGCAGGGTTCTTTAAAGCTGCTCCTTTGGATAAAGTTGCAGTCTTTTTGGAGCAGGTCAGCTGTCCTCGGGAGTTTCTTGTCGTCGTCGAAGCAGGGCAGTCCTCAGAGGGTGCAGAGGTCGCTGGTCCCTTTGGAAGGCGTCGCTGGAGCAGAGTTCTTTGGAAGGCAGGAGACAGGCCGGTGAGTTTCTGGAGCCAAGGCAGTTGTTGTCTTCTGGTCTTCCTCTGCAGGGGTTTTCAGCTAGGCAGTCCTTCTTCTTGTTGTTGCAGGAATCTCATTTTTCTAGGGTTCAGGGTAGCCCTTAAATACTAAATTTAAGGGCGTGTTTAGGTCTGGGGGGTTAGTAGCCAATGGCTACTAGCCCTGAGGGTGGGTACACCCTCTTTGTGCCTCCTCCCAAGGGGAGGCGGTCACAATCCTAACCCTATTGGGGGAATCCTCCATCTGCAAGATGGAGGATTTCTAAAAGTTAGTCACCTCAGCTCAGGACACCTTAGGGGCTGTCCTGACTGGCCAGTGACTCCTCCTTGTTATTCTCATTATTTTCTCCGGCCTTGCCGCCAAAAGTGGGGGCCGGGGCCGGAGGGGGCGGGCAACTCCACTAGCTGGAGTGTCCTGCGGTGCTGTGACAAAGGGGTGAGCCTTTGAGGCTCACCGCCAGGTGTTACAGCTCCTGTCTGGGGGAGGTGTTAGCATCTCCACCCAGTGCAGGCTTTGTTACTGGCCTCAGAGTGACAAAGGCACTCTCCCCATGGGGCCAGCAACATGTCTCTAGTGTGGCAGGCTGCTGGAACTAGTCAGCCTACACAGACAGTCGGTTAAGTTTCAGGGGGCACCTCTAAGGTGCCCTCTGGGGTGTATTTTGCAATAAAATGTACACTGGCATCAGTGTGCATTTATTGTGCTGAGAAGTTTGATACCAAACTTCTCAGCTTTCAGTGTAGCCATTATGGTGCTGTGGAGTTCGTGTAAAACAGACTCCCAGACCATATACTCTTATGGCTACCCTGCACTTACAATGTCTAAGGTTTTGCTTAGACACTGTAGGGGCACAGTGCTCATGCACTGGTACCCTCACCTATGGTATTGTGCACCCTGCCTTAGGGCTGTAAGGCCTGCTAGAGGGGTGTCTTACCTATACTGCATAGGCAGTGAGAGGCTGGCATGGCACCCTGAGGGGAGTGCCATGTCGACTTACTCATTTTGTTCTCACTAGCACACACAAGCTGGTAAGCAGTGTGTCTGTACTGAGTGAGGGGTCTCTAGGGTGGCATAATACATGCTGCAGCCCTTAGAGACCTTCCCTGGCATCAGGGCCCTTGGTACCAGAGGTACCAGTTACAAGGGACTTATCTGGATGCCAGGGTGTGCCAATTGTGGAATCAATGGTACATTTTAGGTGAAAGAACACTGGTGCTGGGGCCTGGTTAGCAGGGTCCCAGCACACTTCTCAGTCAAGTCAGCATCAGTATCAGGCAAAAAGTGGGGGGTAACTGCAACAGGGAGCCATTTCTTTACACTCGACTTCTGACTCTCCGTACTGCTGAAGGTCACCTGGGACTCCCCTTCTTGGTGTTGAATTACCCTAGATCCTCCTGGTCCCCGGAAGCTTTGCAACTCTTCATTTGCGACTCTTGCCTTTACCAAGGCTTGTTGGTGGTTTTTTTCACACCACTGACTGACTGCAACTCTTCTTCCAACGTGGGAAATTGACTGCATCACTCCTGGAACTCTTCTCCTGCTCCTGTGCTGCGCAGCCGACTGTCTTCACAGTCAAACTGGTTTTGCAACTCCAGAAGGGTGGGTGGTGGCTCCTGCCCCAACCAGACACTCCAGCTCATTAATGGGGGATACCTGGTATAAGGTGATAACACCGTAGGTGCTCACCACACACCAGGCCAGCTTCCTACTACTATTACATGCGTTGACAATTTTGGAGAGTAGTGGTTGTCTTTGCAGATTTTAAAATAGGCAAGCAGGTAAGCCCAACGATCCTCTTCTGGCTGGATTTACACTTGAAAGTACAATAATTGGCTGACAAGCTTTGAAGATAATGACAGTGATCAAATACATTGATATCACTCCTGAATCTATTGCGCTAAAGGTTACATTTCTTCAACAGTGACGGAAAGGCTGCGTTGGCCAGTAGCCTGTCTTTGTAGGAAGTTTTACACAGTTGAATCTTCTTTGTGATTTACATGAGGTGTGTGTGGTTTTTCTCACGAGACAAGCATGACTGTGCAGATTTCAAAGAAGCTGGGTTTGGGTGTAGTGGATCCCCGTTTCTTGTTGCAACGGCATGTCTGTTTAGAGACACTGTTGTACAAAGTGACTGCAGATCTGCGGTCTTTCGTTAGAACAGTGGTTCGTTGTAGGTTTAGTTGCCATACTTGGTTTCCTTATTGCTTACGTCCATCCATTGTAGGATGTCCCAGAGCAGAGATTATTGAAGCAGAAGACTCTCGAACAGCAAGGAGCTTTGTAGGGTGGGCACCTCAGGGACACCAGGCATACTCACATAATTACACTGGGCCGAGAAACACTACATGCAAAGATAGTTGACTTCTGAAAAACTGAAGGAAGAGGCGGCAGAGAAACAGTATCAAGATATATGGAGAGAGGGGAAACAAGAAACAGGATTCACTGGGTGTCAAATGTTATGCCTGGAAGGTAGAGCTTGTGCCAAATGTTTATAGTATCCAAATAAGACAGATTTGTGTTAATCGAAACTAAATGACATGGAGATTATTCTGACAATCTGGCATGAATCAGGCCTTCTGGGACCTACGTTGAATATCCTTGTAATAGAACTTTGAGCCGGAACAATACTCCACAGGCAAGGAACAGAAGAGTTGCAAGCATTTTAGCATTAAAAACCTTACCTTCAACCTATTAATTTGGAATGGCACACTATCTGTAACTCCCCGCTTGGCATGACAAAGTTCACATACCAGCATGTCGTAGTTAGAGGACTGTAAGAATTCAAACACCATTATTTCCCCGGGAGCACCCAACAGGGATAACTCTCACTGGTAAGGATATGGAAGGTCTGCCCAGCCACTCTTATTCCCCAACCGAAATCAAACTCTACAGTTACGGAAACCCCCATCTTACATGTTAAGCTACCTGTGCTTACTTGGGCCAGTGGAATATGGAATGCCTATTGGTTATCATTGCACAGTGTAAAATAAGTAATATTTAGCTGTGACAGTTTGTCTAAATTTTCAGTCCCCCGCCCATCATTTGTGAAGCGCTCTGTTTGTTTGACATGCATGTCTGTTGTGGTCCACGGTGATGCTCATTTTGCACGTCTATTGCACAAAACTTGCTGTCCCATATTTACCTAACCTTTGTATCGTCTTGTGGGGGAATTAATAATTACTTTTATTTGAGGCTGATTTTGCTTTGTTTGCTTATACCTAACTCTTAAACGGGGTCCTCTGATAAATGTAGATGGTGACGGGAGAGCCAGAAGACTGGCTCAATGTGAGAGTCTTCAAATAGGAATATCACTGTAATATAAAAATTGTATCCATGTGTTTTTTTTAAATTTATTTTTTATAGATTATGTTTACTTTGAAAACTCCTCAAGTAACCCATACCTCATCCGGCGCATCGAAGAACTTAATAAGGTAAATATATTTTTGCTTTTAGCTCTTGCCTGTGTTGATGGAATGATCTGATGTTTCAGTTATAACCTGTGAGATCTGTGAATTCTAAGTGATAAAAATTAGAGGGCTTTGCTGGCAGGAACATCACGATATGACTGCTCCCCTAGGAGTCCTGATCTTGTATATTTTGAGGAATGGCGCAATTGTCTGACACCTGAGTTTCGAGAAATTTTCATGCTGCATGATCTTTATATGTTTATCATTTTGATATCTGATGCTTGAGCCTGTAAACTCAGTCTAACCAGAGATATACGATATTTGTCTGCTGTTACAAATCTTTATATTCTGTTGAGCGAGAAACTTGCTTGTGCTTTTGTGTAAAATTTAATCTCTAATCTGCTTTTTTTGATCCACAGACAGCCAATGGGAATGTGGAGGCAAAAGTTGTCTGCCTCTTCCGGCGGCGTGATATCTCTAGCAGCTTGAACAGCCTAGCAGACAGCAACGCACGTGAGTGGGATCAGCCGGTGCGTGTGGGGGCTGGGTATGGCTGTAATGCTCCCAGGGAGATGGGTTTTGTCCCTCCCCTCATGTTCAGGGATGCGTGCATATCATCTGTGTTTTCTGGGGTTCTATAAGACTCCCTGGGAGACAGGTTTGGTTATATGTCTTGCAAAGGGAAACTTGAGTGAGATCTGCCCGTGTATTTTCACATTTTTAGAGTGGTGCCCCTCTTCGATTTCTCATCTAAGCTCTCAAGTGTATGATATTTTCTGATGTGTTGTGTGGTATGTAAGTTTTTGTGTTTGCCACTCCTGCATTGATGTTTCTCTACCTGTACAGGGACAAGCTTCATTTTGTATTTGTTGATAAAACTGGAACAGAAATGTAACCAGTGTTGGTAATGAATAGTTCTCCAGTGAAGCAAGCTTGTTGGCTTGGTCAGTGTTTTTTCTTTAACTCTAGATAGCTTCTTCCACAGCTAAGAATGATTTTTCTTTTGCATTATGAAAAATTACAAACGGCTACCACACCTGTTAAGAGACATGGGTTACGGAGTGGCCCTCCTTTTTTTTTTTTTTTTTTTTTTTTTTTCTTTAAGTTTTAGTTAACTTATCTATGATTGCGAGCGGTCATCTTTGAAGAGTAAATTAAAAAAAACACAAAGTATCCACCATATTGCGAGAATAGCCAGCTGCTCTGCAGCAGTGTGCAGTTTTTGTACCCTTGTATAAATAAAGTAAAAAAAAAAAAAAAAAAGCAGACGCAGGTAAGGATGGCGAGTCATGAATAGGAAGCCAGCAACCTGACAGCACTCTGCAGCTGCTGGGCCCTCTCACAAGCAGTGTTAAGCATGTAGAAAACAAATGAAAAATAAAGCATGGTGGAGACAGCTAAAATTGTACATGGGTCAAGAACTAAGAATGACTGCACGAATGTCACTGGTTCATAAAGTTTGTGCTTGCTTAGGAACCCAATGTATCAAACAAAACCATTTTATTGACTGGTTGTGGGTTGTAAACAACCTAGTAAGCAAAATGAACCACTTGAGCACACTGTTTTAACTGACATACCAATAGTAGTATATTTCTGCGATTTAATGTCAGAATGTTATCATTATTTATTTGGGTGAATTAGTCAGAGGTATCTCATTAGCACTGTATGTCATCATTAGAATAGGATTCTAGCAAAGCAAAGGAATGTATATGCTACAGCTGTGATTAGTGTGGGAAAAGTTGGGGGGCTGTAGTGAGGTAGTAAAAACTCTTTCCAAGTTCCCAATCATGTAATTTTTGGTCTTGACAAAAAACAACAAAGGCATGGGTGTCTTGGTATCCTGTTTTGAGATGACAGCTAGCTCAATTGCTAGATAAACTTAAGTCATTCGAAGCTAGAATTGCCATTACTTAATGTGAAATGAAAGCGCTGAAAGAAATGAGTCTTTTTAAAAGACATTCCTTTTCTCTCTTTTCCATTGCATGTCCCCATGACTGCACATTAACATTGTTAACTTTTTAAGTTTGTTTGTTTTAAGCACACAGCTGGTGTTAGAGAGTGTTGAAATGTAAAGTTTTACTCTATCTACCTTTTTATGGGCACCTGCATCTAATTCTCACCAAATTCTGGATAACAATGAAGTCTCAACAATTGTTGCATCATCATTTAAGTTTATGGTAGATTTGGGAGTATAGTATTGCTGCGGTGCAAGATTGGCCCAGTTATGTTTTAGATTACTTCTGCGGTTATGCCAAAAGCTACGCAGTTGAGTTGTATGTGTTTTGTGGCTGGTTATAATCTTCATATGGTAATACCAGGCTTTCAAGATCAGTTGAATTTCAGACGTGTCTAAGTATGACTGTGCTAATCTTGGAAGGATTTTGACCTGCTTCCCCTAACGACTAGATTCAAAATTTCTTTGGAGGGCATCTCTAACTTTTCTTAAGAAGGTATACAGAGCAGGACATGCAGTCTCCTGCTGTAGAATGTGCAGTCTCCAGAGTGTGGTGAATAAATCTCGAGTAGCTGAGATGTTTTGGCATTGTTTGCTGCAGGACAAGTGGCTGCTTCAACACCGTACTTTTCTTTATTTACTCTATTGATTTATTTTTTTATTTTTATTTTTTTTCTTCCCTATAATGATGCCTTTCGGCCGACACCATACCCAGAGATGCCACCCTGCAGTTGTTAGCTTGACTCGAGCATTTTCGAAAATTGATTTAACCTCTTCACAGGCTTTCTTCCATTTTGAATCAATTAAGAGTTTGACATTCTTGTTATCACTTCTCTTGTTCTCATTTTATATCTTTTGGCCTTGCTTTGTGCCAATCCAGTATATAAATTGTTGATTAGTGTAGTGTGCTCCCCAGCTTGGGTTCCTGCCAATGACTACACCACACACTAAGATGAGTATTACATGTCTTTATTCCTGTGCTTTTAACTGAACTCGGCATTCTAAGCAATCTTTCATCGCATTCTGCTCTAACAATTACACCTTCACCATCTCTGTCTGAAGATTGTTGAATCAACAGCCAAAAGTGAGAAGAGTCTATGGTAATAGATTTCCCAGGCGCTGGGCAGTCACCATGTGTCCCTTGGTAGGTACCACGTGGAACGATTCAACATGATATGAAGCATCAGATGTCCTCCTTGGCGATCATTAAATCTCCTCTTAAAAGTGATGTTCTTTGCATGTCCCCTCTTGTCTGCATTGGCTTTAATTTTCTGCTTGTTCACCAAGTCCCTATTAAAAATTGTGTTCTTGCTGCTTTCTCTCTTGTTGGTCCATTGAGGCATCTTGGTTGTCATTGCCCTCCCGAACATCAGTTGCAGGACTTTTGTCTGTGGTGGAGTGAGGTGTTGGCGATAAGCTTGTAGGGTAGAATTTAATATACTCTTCAAACTGTATACCGTCTTAATAAAATGCTCAACGCGTCTGTGAGCCTGAGGGCCACAAGGGTGTGCTCTTTTGATTATTTATAGTCCTATGCTCCAGAAATTTGTACAATTCTTGACTGTTATAAAGCGAACCATTATCAGACTTCAGAATGGGTGGGGCTCCCCATGTAACAAAGATGACATCTGGTCTCTCAATGAGTCATTCGTGAGTTGTGGATGAGAGATCTTTGACTAATGAAAAACGTGAGTGTTTGTCCACAATCACCATCAGGTGATGACTCGCCCAAAGAAGTCTATGGCTATTTTTAATGCATGCTTGGGGAGTTTGGACATCTTCAGAGTATGTTGATTAACAGTTGGAGAAAGGCAGTTGCATAGATGACAGGCCTTGTTCTATTTCAACCCTTTTATCTAAATATGAAAATGAAACTCTGTCTGGGAGAGCTCTTTTTGTGGCAACAATACCACAGTGTCCTTCGTGAGCCACTTCAGTTACCTTATGTCACAGACTCTCCGGAATCTAGATTCTCGACCCTCAGCATAACTCCATCCTGAGTTAGACACTTCATATCTAACATCTGTATTTTTGATATTCATTATCATTGGTTAAAGATTGTGTCGGTACCATGACTGATGTGTAAATATGTCTTTTAACTTCAGCGTGTCATTATCCTGGCTCGTGGCAGTAATGATCTGGGCAAATGAGATGGCAGCTGGCTAATTTGATTTTACAATAAAATTAATGTAAACATCAGCTCACTTGGATGGAGTAAGTTGACCTGGTATAGGCACTCGGAAAAGTAGTCAGCAGTGTTTTGACCCTTCGATAGACTATGCACAATGTTATGATCGTACACTTGCAATCATAGTCCCCATTATTCAATGCGAGGAGGCATCTTGGCTTTTGGATTGCCAAAGATGGTCAGTATAAATAGATATCAGTTACCAGCATAAAAGGCTTTCCGTACAGGAATACATGTAAATGTTCACAAGCCCATACCACAGCGAAATTTTCTTTCTCGTGTTGTGAGTAAGCACGTTCTGTTTGGGACAAACTTCTAAGAGCATATGCCACAATATGCCTTTGAGCATTTAGCTATCCACTGTGCTGTGCAAGGTCATCGTCTAACCTGACTTGGCTAGCATCAGCGACCGCCTCTGTATGAAGCTTTGGCTTGAAGTATGTCATTTCAGCAGCATTTTTAATGGCATGTTCAGTTCTCTTGAAACTTCTCTCACATTCTTGTGACCATTGAAATGAAACAATTTTCTTTGTCAACTCTCGTAATGGAGCACTTACAGTGGCAAAGTCTTGTATGTTTCTTGAACAGTAACTGGCCATACCAAGAAATGAACGTACCATAGAAACGTCTTGTGGGGATCAGCATTTGACAGTGCTTGCACTTTTGAGGATCGGATATCCTACCCCCATCAGAAAAAATATGGCCAAAGAATTGTAGCTTTGTCTTGTGGAACTGCATTCAAAGTCAAGCCAGCATCAGTCAGGAATGAACCTACTTGTGTGAGAGTTCTTTCGTGGTCCTTCTGTGTAGCCCCTGAATGATGTCTTAGAAACGTTCTGCAGCCGATGACTCACAAAAACCTTTTTTTTTTTTTTTATCGAATCAGACCAACATGTGTAGAAAAGGTTGTAATGTACCTGCAATTTTCTTCGAGTTCTGATAATGATGTTTATTTTAATCAAGATGAGGGAAGCCCTTGGCACGATTTATTTGCATTATGTCAGCAATATGTAGACCCGGATGTCGTTCTCATTTAATCACCTTGTTTGTCTGATGCATGTCAACGCATATACATACAGCTTCTTCATTGTCCTTTTTTCAGCACTACCATTAAGGGAGAAACCCATAGCAATGGACCAGTGGAACGCTCAATGTCCTGCTTGAGGAACGATTCAAGTTCTTCTTAAACCGCTTTTTGTAATTGAAAAGCAACTTGACCATTTCTCTGTGGAACAGGCGGATGTCCTCATAAATATGCAGCTTTACTTTCTTAGTCTTAAGCTTTCCTAATCCATGCAACGATGAAAATAATTGACTTATATTTTGTGATGAACATTGATGTTGTAACTCACAGAAATCAGTCCCATAGCAGTTGTGCTGCAACTGAGTAGACAGACACTTTATGCTGTACCTTTAAGCACATGGATGGGTGCTTGCACCTTCACTTTATTGTGCTTCATTGTAGCCACAAATGAACCATGACTCTTTAGGGGTGTTGATGCAGCCCATGTATACACTTTGGTTTTCAGTGGCACAAGCCGCTGTAATGGAGATAGTGCATTGTATATCTCTTCAGCCATTATGTTTATCCATGCACTACTGTCAATAATTAAACATATTGAACAAGCATTTATTTCTAACGTAATCTTTGAACAGTGTTTATATGCAGGCCTTGAAAAATGATAAAAATGTTACTAGACTTGCAGATCGAGTAACTCAATTATTCTACTCGACCTAAATGCAATGTAATTGACCTGTAAACAGGTCTCAAATTGTGTGATCGTGGGCAAATATTTTATTTTACAGAGTTGCCTTTTTCTTCATCCTCACATAGGTTTGCACCTGCAAATATGTGAGTTAAGCATTTCTGCTGCACAAAAAAATTTCTCTTTTGTTTGATTATGTAGTCCAAACACATGCTTCATGTGTAATAAGAATCTAGCCCACATGTAGGGTACACGCGGTGTATGACTTGTCTCTTAGTGTACTAACAGCATACAGCATTGCCATCAGGGCAAGAGTGTTTCTCAGTTTGTTTAAACACTCACTTTTAATAAATATATTCCTAAAGCATGATGTAGTAGCATATGGTCATTTACAGACAGTAAATTTCCAAGAAATCTCCAATAACCTCTCATTATCTTGCAGCTTTACTGATAAAACTATATTGTGTATTAACATTAAACTGTGAAATTGAGGTCCAGAAAACATATTTATTATTGACACCTCACCAAGTAAAGTGTTCTGATTTGTTTTCACCCTATTAAAGTATTTTTTTCATTGCACAGAAGGACAAAAATGGGCTTTCACAACTATTGACATATTCTGTAATGTTTGTACAGCTGACGTATTTAAATGTTGTGTGTTATGAAAAACTGGACAACCTGCAGCCTTTCATTTCACACATCTGACAGCAGGTCAGACAGTTCACCTTACAAAATCCCGGAACTCTGTAGTCAGAAGGAAAAAAGACAAACTGATTTTGACCTCTGTCTCTGAACACAGAGCAAATGTGACAAGAACACCTTTATTTCTCCTTCACTTTCTAAAAGAACACTTGTTCTTTGTCAGCTCACCAAAAGGGGGGAGTAGGTCTTAAAAATAGCTTGACCTGATAAAATATGACTCGCCATAGCAAGTGGACGAGGTAGATTTTTTTCAAGGGTCGGTATGTTTTCCGTGCTTTAGCATGACGACTTAACTTTGACTGATGTTTTTCTTGACATGCGACCAGTCCAACATGCTCATATTTTTCAGAGGTAAACCTCAACATGGCACAACTCCTGACTTTCACTTGATATTGGGGCAGAAAAACTGTTTGGTGATTTGGATGACGATTGGCTTTGTTTAGTGTCCATTTGCCTCAACTAATGTCACTGCTTGGTCTTGTGGGTGTGTGTTGAGCATTGCTTCTGGAACATTCTGGCTGCATTTTGTCTTCGTTCTGTGACACGCTTGTTTTTCCCTTCGCTTTACAAACTGTCACAAAATGGTTCTCTTTCCCACAGGCTTTAAGTGTTTGTCCGATGGCAGGACATTTACTGGAGTGTGGAAACGAAAATCCACATCTAAAACATAGCTATTTTTATGTGTAGACATCACTTTGTGCCCTTCTGTCTTTTTTGCTTTGGCTTACTTTTCATACTCATTACTGATTCACTCTGGGCACGTCTGGCCTTCATGTCAGCAGCTTGTTTTTCACCACACGCTTCAGCTCTGGCAGCCACCAACACTTGCTCCAGATTGAGTTTCTCTCAGCATTCGTCATCTGAATTAATCTGACATGCATCCATTAATAACTCAAGCACATATAACGTCTTTATCATTCAATTCATTGAATTTAGTGTTTAGGTATATCCAGTCTCTCTTCAAATTCATCTGTGGTTTCACAAATTCTTTGGCGTACTTTACTGAAACTGTATCTTTTGTAATCAACCTTTAGGACTGGATTGGTGATCTGTGACTTTGTTCTCTGCATTATCTTTATTACTTCTTTCACACCAGCAAGATTTTTAAGATGATTGGTAATCTTCCTATCATCAATCTATTCAAGCGCGTTGATGAAATCGTCAGATGTTTCTATCCAAGCAGTCCATCTGTCACCAATATTTAGATTTTTGGCGGAATCAAAAGGTGGCGCTGGGGGTTTCAGGAGCGTGGCAGCATGGCCACTAGTTATGGGAATGAGTGACATTGAAGCTTAGAGCTCTTGTGTCCTGGAGAGGGGGGCTGTAAGGAAATGCCTCCTTGCCATGGTTACCCCCTGACTTTTTGCCTTTGCTGATGCTAAGTTATGATTTAAAAGTGTGCTGGGACCCTGCTAACCAGGCCCCAGCACCAGTGTTCTTTCCCTAAACTGTACCTTTGTCTCCACAATTGGCACAACTCTGTCACTCCGGTAAGTCCTTTGTAACTGGTACCCCTGGTACCAAGGGCCCTGATGCCAGGGAAGGTCTCTAAGGGCTGCAGCATGTCTTATGCCACCCTGGGGACCCCTCACTCAGCACATGCACACTGCCTCACAGCTTGTGTGTGCTGGTGGAGAGAAAATCACTCCCCTCAGAGTGCCATGCCAACCTCACACTGCCTGTGGTATAGGTAAGTCACCCCTCTTGCAGGCCTTACAGCCCTAAAGCAGGGTGCACTATACCACAGGTCAGGGCATATGTGCATGAGCACTATGCCCCTGCAGTGTCTGTCCGTTATTAGACATTGTAAGTTCGGGGGAGCCATAGGAGTGTATGGTCTGGGAGTTTGTCAAACACGAACTCCACAGTTCCATAATGGCTACACTGAAAACTGGGAAGTTTGATATCAAACTTCTCAGCACAATAAATGCACCCTGATGCCAGTGTGCAATTTATTTGAACATACACTCCAGAGGTGAACACCTACCCGACTTCTAGTGTAGGCTGACCAGTTCCTGACAGCCTGCCACACACCAGACATGTTGCTGGCCACATGGGGAGAGTGCCTTTGTCACTCTGTGGCCAGGAACAAAGCCTGTACTGGGTGGAGGTGCTTCTCACCTCCCCCTGCGGTAACTGTAACACCTGGCGGTGAGCCTCAAAGGCTCACCCCTATTGTTACAGCGCCCCATGGCATCCCAGCTAGTGGAGATGCCCGCCCCTCCGGCCACTGCCCCCACTTTTGGTGGCAAGGCTGGAGGAGATGATGAGAAAAACAAGGAGTCAACCACCAGTCAGGACAGCCCCTAAGGTGTCCTGTGCTGAGGTGACCCCTGCCTCGAGAAATCCTCCATCTTGAGATTGGAGGATTCCCCCAATAGGATTAGGGATGTGCCCCCTTCTCCACAGGGAGGAGGCACAAAGAGGGTGTAGCCATGCCCAGGTGGTGGCTGTCCCGAGAAGCCCACCCCTGTGCCTGCCTGCACTGCTAGAGTGACCCTGGGTCCCTCCATTGAAACCTATACAAAACCAGACGCCTGCTTTGCACACTGCACCCAGACGCCCCTGTGCCGCTGAGGGTGTGTTTTGTGTGCCTACTTGTGTCCCCCCTTCCCCCCTCCCAGTGCTCAACAAAACCCCCCTGATCTGCCCCCGAGGACGCATGTACTTACCTGCTGGCAGACTGGAACCGGAGTACCCCGTTTCTCCATGTGTTTTGGGCACCTCTTTGAGCTCTGCACCTGACCGGCCCTGAGCTGCTGGTGAGGTAACTTTGGGGTTGCCTTGAACCCCCAATGGTGGGCTGCCTATACCAAGGACTGAGACTTGTAAGTGTTTTACTTACCTCCTAATCTAACCTTTACTTACCTCCCCCCAGGAACTGTTGATTTTTGCACTGTCTACTTTGAAAATAGCTTATTGCCATTTTTACAAAGACTGTACATGATATTGTATTCATTCAAAGTTCCTAAAGTATCTAAGTGAAGTACCTTACATTTAAAGTATTAACTGTAAATCTTGAACCCGTGATTCTTAAAATAAACTATATTTTTCTATATAAAAACCTATTGGCCTGGAGTAAGTCTGTGAGTGTGTGTTGCTCATTTATTGCCTGTGTGTGTACAACAAATGCTTAACACTACCCTCTGATAAGCCTACTGCTCGACCACACTACCACAAAATAGAGCATTAGAATTATCTCTTTTTGCCACTATCTTACCTCTAAGTGGAACCCTTGGACTCTGTGCACACTCTCTTACTTTGAGATAGTATATACAGAGCCAACTTGCTACAGGGGCTCCTTGCTGTACTGTGCAGCCACCCCCCTCAAGTTTTGTTATGCCACTGGTGGTATGTTGCTTCAGGTATTGGACAGCTTAGCAAGCAAAATCCCTGTGCTGCTTCTTGGGTCTTCACGCCCGGTGCTGAAGTCATAACGCTTCACTTATCAAGACTGTGATAACTGTAACAACAGTATCATTACTTCTTACTTGTTCTGTCAGCGAACCCATCTATATACTTTATTGGTATTTGACTACAGCAGTTTCTTTTAGCACTTCTTGTTGGTGTACGTGACAGCCTTTTGCAGTAGCACTCCGTATAATGTACTATTTTAACTTGAGTGGTAGCATGATACCCTTATTTGCCTTGTTTGTAGCTTCTTTGTAGTTACCTATGCTAATTGTGCAAGGTGGAGGGTTGGCCATGGCCAAATCTAAAGGTATCTTGCACTTGTTCAAATTGTCAGTTTCTTTTGATTGAAAATAAATCTTCCACTGTATGGCACCCCCTTCCGACCATCTAGTAGTAAATACATTTTTGTTGATGGTCTTGTATGGCTTTAGTATCTAGAATGGAATCTCAGGATTATAATGTGACTTTTTAGTATGATTAGCCACTCTTTTCCCATACTGCCCCTGCCTGCCTGACTAGGCATAGGATGTTGTGTGGTTTATCACCTATAATATAGACCTCGCGTACGGTGTCAGGAGGGTTTGTCCCAGCTAATAAATTCTTCTCACAGTTAATGTACGTGTCAAACCAGTGTACTACATGTTGTAATTGTGCTGCTGCACTTCCTTCTCCTGGATTCTATTTCATGGTCATTTTTAAGTGAAGGAATTGGTCATTTCTTGGTCATTTAACTAAAGAAATTGAGATCAAGCAAGGGTATTGCCTCCTTCAGTATTAAAAAAAATATTTACTTACAAATATCTTAGTATTTTTCATTTATGGAAGGCTTTTTGAAGGTCAGTTCTTGGCATTGTCAGGCGATGCCTACTTTAGACTGAATTTACCAGCAATATTGTGGTCTTTTGATAGGGCTTATAAAGCCAAAGGTTGTTCTGTTAGTGCTTAATGGTAGGATTTCCGGCATGCAGGTTCCATTTAATGATCGTTTAGACAACACATGCCTGCTGCAAATGTTGAACTGGCTGTGGGAAGCGGGCTGCGTTTTCTGCTGCATGGAAGGCATCATGTACATACTGTTAGCCCTTGTTTCCTTACAGTAAAAATGAAAAGGTCATGTGGCTCAAGATCCATGCACTACGGAAATACGTCTTTTACAATCTCCAAATTTCAAATTGGTACATGGGGTGGCACAATCCCCCAATAAGGATGCAACTAGAATTTGGAACTACTTTTTCCCCTGGATCTGTGAACTCTCATTTCTCTGGACACTTTCAGGTTTGAGCTTGAACCTTATCTTTCAAAGATATTGTGATCTCCTTTGGCACAGCTTTGAGGGTTAAACAGCCTTGTAATCTCACTATAAAGCTGATGTTACAGAGGCTTGCTGTATGGAATTTTCAAAGTGGACCACTAAAGAGTTTGTTCAAAGAAAAATGCTGAAAATGTAGTGGTATCTTAATAGTCCATATTTCAATTTTACTTAGGTTACAGTAATTCTGTGGCAATCCAGGACCATAATTATGTAAAATGATAGAAACGGGGTCTCTAGTTGGCAGTGGGTTGGACCCTGTCCAAGTAGGGGCCCTCACTCTAGTCCGGGTAAGGGAGTCACAAAGCTAAGATAACCCCTGCTCACCGGCTTGGCACAAGCAGACAGACTGACACACACCCTGCCGACAACCCCCTGACAAACCCACCCACCGACACAACTGACACACCCACCCACTCACTGCCCCCACTTTTGGTAGCAAGGCTGGAGGAGATAATGAGGAAAACAAGGAGGAGTCACCCACCAGTCAGGACAGCCCCTAAGGTGCCTTGAGCTGAGGTGAAGCCTGCCTTTAGAAATCCTCCATTTTGAGTTTGGAGGGTTCCCCCAATTGGAATAGGTATGTGCCGCCCTCCCCTCAGGGAGGAAGCACAAAGAGGGTGCAGTCAGCCTCAAGGACAGTAGCCATTGGCTACTGCCCCCCAGACCTAAACACACCCCTAAATTTAGTATTTAGGGGCAACCCTGAACCCAGGAAATCAGATTCCTGCAACCTACAACAAGGAGTGCTGACCTGAAAGCCCCGCAGAGACGAGGAAGACAACAACTGACTTGACCCCAGCCCTTCCGGCCTGTCTCCAGACTCAAAGAACCTGCACAGCGGCGCATCCGACAGGGACCAGCGACCTCTGAGGACTCAGGGGACTGCTTTGAACCCAAAGGACCAAGAAACTCCAGAGAACAGCGGCACTGTTCAAAAACTGCAATAACTTTGCAACTTTAATGCAACTTTTACAGAACTCTCTCTTCCCGCCGGAAGCGTGAGACTTCTTACTCTGCACCCGATGCTCCTGGCTCGAGTTTGGAGAAACAAACACTGCAGAGAGGACTCCCAGGTGACTACGATGACGTGGGTCCCCCTGAATCGACCCCCTCCCCCACCCTTGGCACCTCCACAGCGACGCCTGCAGAGAGAATCCAGAGGCTCCCCCTGACTGCGACTGTCTGGTAACAAGGAACCTGACGCCTGGACCAAGCACTGAGAGGAATCACCTTCCAGTGCAGGAGTGACCAGCAGGTTGGCCCTCTTCCTAGCCCAGTCGGTTGCTGGCCCGTGAAGCACCCCTGTGCCCTGCCTGCATTGCCTAAGGGACCCTCGGGGCCCCTCCATTGGTTTCAATAGCAAACCTGACGCCTACTTTGCACACTGCGTGCCTTTTTTGCCACTCCCCCCCCCAGTTTTAAAATAGCTTATTGCTATTTTTACTAAAACTGTGTGTACTACTGCTTTGAATAAAAGTTCTATACTTACCTGTGTGAAGTACCTTGCATTTTATGTACTTACCTCAAATCTTGAATCTTGTGGTTATAAAATAAAGTAAGAAAATGTATTTTTCTATCCTATAAGTCTTGAGTGTGTATTCCTCATGTATTGCCTGTGTGTGTACAACAAATGCTTACCACTACCTTCCGATAAGTCTACTGCTTGACCACACTACCACAAAATAGAGCATTAGTATTATCTAATTTTGCCACTATCAACCTCTGAGGGGAATCCTTGGATTCTGTGCACACTATTTCTCACTTTGAGATGGTATATACAGAGCCAACTTCCTACAGCGACGCTGAATCTTTTGCTACACTATCTCGTGGTTCTCCACACTTGGGCTAGGGTTCCTGAGCTCCTGGTCTGCAATGGGAGACAGGCTGCCCTTGTTAGATGCCCAGACGAGGACCCAGTCCTCCTAGATGACAGCACAGTGAAAAATAATAATGGAAATTTCTCTGTTATGACACAGAGACGGTCCCGCTGAGGTGTGCGCCCTTGATTTGGCATGGAGCTCCTACCCTGAGCAAAGAAAAAACAAACAAAGGAGCTCAATCAAATAAGATCATGCAGTATACTACCTCTGGGCGTGGACCAAGCACTCTAAGGGCTGGGCTCCTCAACCCAACCTGGACCCTTGCAGGAATCTGTCGAAATATTAGAGGTGATTAAGGGTACCCAAGAGTATTTTGAAATCTAATGGACACTATGGCAGAGCCACCGTTCGAGAGTTGTAGACAGCGGTATCCAAACTGAAAAAAGAGGTCATCCAAACCACAGAGAGACTGGAAGACGTGTGGAGAGAGCGCACAGAGCACTGGGCCTGGTCCAGAGACCTGGTGCACTGCCGTGTGCAATTATTGTATTGTAATCGTATTTATATAGCGCTTACTACCCCTGACGAGGCGTCAAATCGCTTTTCGGTGAGTAGCACTCTACTCTGGAACACAACAAGAATTAGTGATGGATTAGTATCGGGAAATAATGAGTACAGTTTTAGTATTATTATGAGTTAATTTGAGCCGCAGATATGAGAGTTTGTTAGTTAGATTGACTGGAGTAATGGAGGGGTGGAGGAGTAAAGAAATCCAGAAGTGTTAATTGGGAGTATATTCTTAATTTACTCAACCCAAAGGCTTGGGATGAGTAAAGGGGATGGAGGAGGGAAGAGTATGTGGGTTAGGGAGAGCATAGTAGCAGGGTGAGATAAATGCGGGAGAATTTAGTAGAGTTGTGTGTGAGGTCACGGTAGTAGAGTGAGGTTTGGTGAGTTAGATGAGGAAGCGGAGGGAAGAGCTTAGGCAGAGTTATTTAGGAGATGAAAGTAGTAGAAAGGATATGGGATGACTCAGAGTGAGAATGGAGGATAGTTTGATAGAGACATGACATATGATGATGGGTAGATAAGTGTGATAAGATGAGAGCAGGAATTCATAGTTATCTGGTATAACAACCCACCCAGGAGCCATGCAATGACTCACGAACATGCCAAGCACAGAAACAACATATACATTTTATTTATATATATATATATATATATATATATATACACACACACACACACACACACACACATACACATACACATACACATGAATACACACACACATACAATACATAATTAGAACCATGGGTAAAATATACTTAGTCAAACAGGTTTAAAGAGTGTGTGTGTATTTTATTGTTATGACATAGTAGTGATACATAGTTTCTAAAGAAACTATACATAACTAGCAATATACACATAATCTGAAAAAAATATTTATCAACATAGGCATATGCAGTTCATAGTTGTTTGAATATGGTGTTTATGAAGGAAAGAGCCAACTCTTGAGTAGTTTTCTGAAGACAAGAAAGTTATCTGTTGCTCTTATAGTTGGGGGTAATGAATTCCATAGTTTGTCTGCTTGAACTGAGAAGGATGTACCACCTATAGTATTTTTCTTGTATGGTGGTGTTCTAAGGCGGGGTGCATATCTTGAGCGGAGGTTTCTTTGTTGGATGTATTTGGTTATTTTGTTTCTGATAAAAAGCGGTCCTGTTCCATGTATAGCTTTGTGGGTGATACAAAGTAGCTTGAAAGTGCATCTTCTGGCAACGGGTAACCAGTGTAGTGCTCTCAAGGCAGGGGAGATGTGGGCTTGCGACTTTACATGTAATAGTAGCCTGGCTGCGGAATTCTGGATACGTTGTAGTTTTTTCATAACAGATCGAGATGATCCATGGTAGAGGCCATTGGCATAATCCAGTTTGGATAGTACAAGCGAGATAGTAGCTTGCACCTTGTGTGGAAATCCGAGGTGGGGGGAATATGCGTCGTAAAGTCTACAAAGTGATGAAGCTAGTTGGTGCTAATTTGTCCACTTGGGCATTCATAGTTAACTTGGAATCCATGGTGATTCCTAGGTTTTTAACTTCCTTGGTTAATTGAGGAGGTGGTCCGAGATTGTCAGGCCAGACGCACAGAGGGTCATAATTTTTCCAGTCACCACATATGAGTATTTCTGTTTTGGAGGTATTTAGTTTGAGATGGCTCCAGGTCATCCACTGATCAACGGCTCTGAGGCAACTGAAGATTTCTGAGTTTTCAGTGTTTTTGGGGCACTCTAATTTAAGAAGTATTTGTGTGTCATCTGCATAGTTGTAGCATGTGAGATGGAAATCATTGATCAGTTCTGGTAAAGATATCATTTAGATGTTGAAAAGCAAAGGTGAGATGATTGGCCCTTGGGGGACCCCTGCTTTTGTGAGCACGCTTATTTAACTACATAGATAGGGATATCCTACAACATGTAAGATCCCAAGGCCACTCTAACTACGAGGGTACAACATGGTAAGAAGTTGCACTTTTTTGAGAATCCGCAAGAGGCGTTGAACTGCGTGGAGGAACAGGGCCTCCCACAAGGGGATCATTCTTCTGGTTGGAGAGAACCGAAGTGGGAGAAATCTCGGCAGCCATCCCGTTCCTCTCAGAGAACTGAAAGCCAAGACCCAGCACCACCACAAACTGAGGTCAACAGAGTACTTCTAACAGATGATGGAACACTCTGTACTGATGAAATCGAAATGACCCTGAACGTCTTCCTCCCTTTGACTAACCTTTCAGGCACTCAAAACACAGATTGGTTGTCCGAATAACCACTTTGGGGGAGGTGGTGGCTTAAACTTACCCGACGCCTCCTATGGTGTCTGTTTGCTGTAACATAACTACCTTTTTCAGAGATTCCTGTATGGTATATATACGAAGGCAGAAACATATAAAATGTTCGGGACAGTTCAGGACCGGAGTGTTTGAAAGTACCCTCTTTTTGGCATGGTTACTCCCACTTTTTGCCTGCTGTCAGTATTTTTTAATTGTTCACTGGAATCCTGATAGCCAGGACCCCAGTGACTGTGCTCTGTCCCTCTAAAATTGGTTGTTCCTGACTTGATACACACCACAATTTCCATACTGGTGCACTCATGTAAGTCCCTAATATATGGTACCTAGGTACCCAGGGCATTGGGGCACCAGGGATTCACCATGGGCTTCAGCATGTATTATGCTTCACCCATGGGAGCCCATGCAAAATGTGTCTGCAGGCCTGCCATTGCAGACTGCGTGAAAAGGTGCATGCACCCTTTTACTATAGGTCACTGCACCAGGTCACTATAAATCACCCTTTTGGTAGGCCCTCCTAACCCAAAGTGCAGTATTCAAGTACTTGTGTGTGAGGACACCCCTGTGTGAGCAGAAGTGCCCCTACAAACTCCAGCTCAATTTTCCTGGACTTCATAAGTGCGGGGAAGCCATTTTACCCGCGTACTGGACACACTTCCTGTGTCCCTCTACGTAATGGTAACTCGGAACCTTGCCATGTTTAGTATCGATCTTGTAGAAATCATTCCCCAATACTTCTGCCAGTATTGGTTGTATGATTCCACGCAATCTGGGAGCTCCTTAGAGGACCCCCAGCTTTGCTCCTACCAGTTTGCAGAGTTTTCCCATGCAGCCCGTGCTGCTGCCACTGTACAGCCGGGTTTCTGCCCTCCTGCTGCTTGACCAACTCAAGCCCAGTAATGCAAAACAAAGGATTTCCTTTGGGAGTGAAAGGCAACACCCTGTCCCTTTGGAAATAGGTGTTACATGGCTTGGGAGGGATAGCATCCCAAAGCCACCGGTAGGCTTTGGTGCCCTCCTTGCATAAACTGGTTTGCGCCAGTTGCTCTAGTGTGAAACTGGACAATGGAAAGGGAAGTGACTACTCCACTGTCCATCACCACCCCAGTGGTGCTGCCCAGAGCTCCTCCAAGTGGCCACGTGATTCTGCCATCTTGAATCCAAGGTGGACAGATGCCCCTGGAGCATCTGAGTGGCCAGATCAGGCAGGTGACGTCACAGCCCCCTCCTGATAGGTGGTCACCCTGCTAGGTGACCAAGTCCCCTTCTTGAGCTATTTAGGGTCTCCCTCTTGGGTAGGCCCTCTGATTCGACATGCAAGATTCCAGCAGGACTCCTCCTGCATAGTTTACTTAAACTTCTGGCCACCGGGACTGCAACTGGACCTTCCAGAAACCGACACTCTGCAACTTCAGCGATGACTGTGCCTTGCAACATGTACAACATGTACAACTTGGGAGACTGTAAGCCCTTGCCTCTCCTTGCAGGACAGTACCCCTGTGGACCGCGACTCTTGCAGCTACCAAGGCTTGTTGGCCCTTCCAAGGGATCTTCAGGCTCCGTGTAGGTCCATCCTCCAG
The DNA here is from genome assembly GCF_031143425.1 of Pleurodeles waltl. Classification (NCBI taxonomy): domain Eukaryota; kingdom Metazoa; phylum Chordata; class Amphibia; order Caudata; family Salamandridae; genus Pleurodeles; species Pleurodeles waltl. Next base: position 389,541,886 of record NC_090448.1, read on the forward strand.
CATTCTTCCCTGCAAAGCAGTCTCCTTCCTGCTGCTCCAATGATGTGGGACTCCTCTCCAGGTGTGCTGAGTGGGCCTCATTGCGACTCCTGTGCCTGCTAGTTGCCTGTGGGGGCTCCATCCTCAACTTCTGACTCTCCTCACTGCTGAGGGTCACCTGAGACTCCCCTTCCTGGTCCCTAGCAGCTCTTCGACTCTTGCCTTTGCTAAGGCTTATTGGTGGTGGTTCCACACCACTGACTGACTGCAACGTTTCTTCCGACGTGGGATATTGACTGCATCACTCCTGGAACTCTTATACTGCTCCTGTGCTGCATAGCTGACTCCTAGTCTTCACTGTCGACACTCCAACTGGACTTGGTCCATTTCTTTTTGCAGGTTCTCTTCTGTTCCTTCCCGTCTTGCTTGGATCTTGCAGTCGTTTAACAAAGTTTACCCGTGTGTTTTGGGAAAAACCAGGTACTTACCTCGTCTTTCATGGTCGCTGGGGGGCACTCTGGTGCTTACCTTTTGGGGTTGCTAGTTCCTCCAGCTCACCTCTACAGATTCCATTTCCTCGGCTTGGGGGACTGACCTTCGCATTCCACTTACATGGTGCATGGTTTGGTCTCCCCCTATGGTCTCCATTATTTTCTGTTATTTCATTGTTTTCTATTGCTCCGTATGCCAATTCCTGACTTCTAATGTGTATATAATCGTGTATACTCTCCTGCTAGTAGAGTATTGCCTATACAGTATTTTAGTTTTTGGGTTACCATAATAAGGTACCTTTATTTTTTGTAACAAAGTGTGGTTCTTTCATGTGTGTAAGTGCTGTGTGACTACAGTGGTAGTGCACAAGCTGTGCATGTCTCCTAGATAAGTCTTGGCTGCTTATCCACAGCTGCCTCTAAAGAGCTCTGGCTTCATAGACACTGCCTACACCTCACTAATCACTAATAGGGGATACTTGGACCTGCTATAACGTGATAATACCATAGGTGCTCATCACATACCAGGCCAGCTTCCTACACGGAGTGCCCCAGACTTCCTGAGCTCAGGTTAGGCTTTTAACGTAGGGACACTAGTGGTCTTGGACAGATTTTCTAATAGCACACATTCTATTGCATAGTTACAGTTTAAGTTTCCAGGAGGGATACTTGGGGTGGGATTTCTGAACCTCTTGGTAATTTTTGTACCAGTAGGGTTCTGTGGCTACTATGTGGGGGTTGAATGTGGGACAGAAAGGGAGTTTTCAACTTCAGGGTTTGTAGGAAATTGGCTCTGTATATATTATTTCAAAGTAAGAAATAGTGTGGTTCCCCTTAGAGGTAAGAAAGTGGCAAAAAGAGATAATTCTAATGCTCTATTTTTGTGGTAGTGTGGTTGAGCAGTAGGCTTATCAGAGGGTAGTGTTAAGCATTTGTTGTACACACACAGGCAATAAATGAGGAACACACACTCAAAGACTTACTCCAGGCCAATAGGTTTTTATATAGAAAAATATATTTTCTTAGTTAATTTTAAGAACCACAGGTTTGAGATTTACAAGTAATACTGTAAATCAAAGGTATTTCACTTAGGTACTTTAGGAACTTTTAATAATCACAATAGCATGTACAGTTTTGGCAAAAATGGCTATAAGCTATTTTAAAAGTGGACACTGCAATAATCAACAGTTCCTGGGGGAGGTAAGTAGAGGTTAAGTTCACAGGTATGTAAAACACTTACAGGGTTTAAAGTTGGGTCCAAGGTAGCCCACCGTTGGGGGTTCAAGGCAACCCCAAAGTTACCACACCAGCAGCTCAGGGCCGGTCAGGTGCAGAGGTCAAAGAGGTTCCCAAAACACATAGGCTTCAATGGAGAACAGGGGTGCCTGGTTCCAGTCTGCCAGCAGGTAAGTACCCGCGTCCTCGGAGGGCAGACCAGGGGGGTTTTGTAGGGTGCTGGGGGGGACACAAGCAGGCACAGAAAGTACACCCTCAGCGGCACAGGGAGGGCTCCTCTGGGTAGCCACCACCTGGGCTAGGTAGAGGGTCGCCTGGGGATCGCTCCTGCACTGGAGTTCGGTTCCTTCAGGTCGTGGGGGCTGCGGGTGCAGTGTTGGTTCCAGGCGTCGGGTCCCTTGTTACAGGTAGTCGCGGTCAGGGGGTGCCTCTGGATTTCCTCTGCAGGCGTCGCTGTGGGAGCTCAGGGGGGTTGTCTCTGGCTACTCACGGGCTCGCAGTCGCCGGGGTGTCCTCCCTGTAGTGTTGGTTTTCCGCAGGTCGAGCCAGGGGCGTCGGGTGCAGAGTGGAAAGTCTCACGCTTCCGGCGGTAAACGTGAAGTCTTTAAAGTTGTTTCTTTGTTGCCAGAAAGTTGCAGATTGTTGAACAGTGCTGCTGTTCACAGGAGTTTCTTGGTCCTTGGTTGCAGGGCAGTCCTCTGAGGCTTCAGAGGTCGCTGGTCCCTGTTGGATGCGTTGCTGTTGCAGTTTTCTTCAAAGTTGGGAGACAGGCCGGGTAGGGCTGGGGCCAAAGCAGTTGTCATCTCTGTCTTCACTGCAGGGCTTCAGGTCAGCAGTCCTTCTTGTTAAGGTTGCAGGAATCTAGTTTCCTAGGTTCTGGGGAGCCCCTAAATACTGAATTTAGGGTTGTGTTTAGGTCTGGGAGGACAGTAGCCATTGGCTACTGTCCTTGAGGGTGGCTACACCCTCTTTGTGCCTACTCCCTGTGGGGAGGGGGGGCACATCCCTAATCCTATTGGGGGAATCCTCCATCCACAAGATGGAGGATTTCTAAAAGTAAGAGTTACCTCAGCTCAGGACAACTTAGGGGCTGTCCTGACTGGTGGGTGATTCCTCCTTGTTTTTCTCATTAGTTCCTCTAGTCTTGCCGCCAAAAGTGGGGGCAGTGGCCAGAGGGGCGGGCATCTCCACTAGCTGGGATGCCCTGTGGTGCTGTAACAAAGGGGGTGAGCCTTTGAGGCTCACCGTCAGGTGTTACAGTTCCTGCAGGGGAAGGTGAGAAGCGCCTCCACCCAGTACAGGCTTTCTTCCTGGCCACAGAGTGGCAAAGGCACTCTCCCCATGTGGCCAGCAACATGTCTGGTGTGTGGCAGGCTGGCAGAAACTAGTCAGCCCACACTGGCAGTCGGGTATGTTTTCAGGGGGCATCTCTAAGATGCCCTTTGGGTGTAGGTTACAACAAATTGCACACTGGCATCAGTGTGCATTTTATTGTGCTGAGAAGTTTGATACCAAACTTCCCAGTTTTCAGTGTAGCCATTATGGTGCTGTGGAGTTCGTGTAAAGCAGACTCCCAGACCATATACTCTTATGGCTACCCTGCACTTACAATGTCTAAGGTTTTGCTTAGAAACTGTAGGGGCATAGTGCTCATGCACCTATGACCTCACCTGTGGTATAGTGCACCCTGCCTTAGGGCTGTAAGGCCTGCTAGAGGGGTGACTTACCTATGCCACAGGCAGTGTGAGGTTGGCATGGCACTCTGAGGGGAGTGTCATGTCGACTTAGTCATTTTCTCCCCACCAGCACACACAAGCTGTGAAGCAGTGTGCATGTGCTGAGTGAGGGGTCCCTAGGGTGGCATAAGACATGCTGCAGCCCTTAGGGACCTTGCCTGGCATCAGGGCCCTTGGTACCAGGGTACCAGTTACAAGGGACTTACCTGAGTGCCGGGGTTGTGCCAATTGTGGAGACAAGGGTACTGTTTAGGGAAAGAACACTGGTGCAGGGGCCTGGTTAGCAGGGTCCCAGCACACTTTCAAATCATAACTTAGCATCAGCAAAGGCAAAAAGTCAGGGGGTAACCATGCCAAGGAGGCATTTCCTTACAGGGTTGTTAAGGGCTTATACTGCTCCTTAACAGATGCAGGTTGGTTCTTTTTGTTATTACCAGACCACGCATGGTACAGTATTGCGCCCATTGGGTGGAGACTACCCATTGGAGAACTTTGCACCCTCTCCACCTCCCTGTGTAGCCCACACAGAATGAGAAGCTACACCGCTACCTAACTACACATGGCAATCTTGGGGACTAGCTGTAAACTCTCAACATGGAATGTGCAAGGTCTTATTAACCCACTAAGCGAAGTAGTATCTACGCGTTTGTGAGGCGCTACAGGGTGGCTATAGCTCACATGTGCTGTTGTCCTCCAGGAAGTGTGTCAGTTGGCAGGTGACGATCTTATCGATGACCTTCGCCGGGAAGGGAGTGAGGGAGATGGGTCGGTAATTCTTGAGTTCTTCGGGGTCCGCTTTGGGTTTCTTTAGCAGGGCGTTGACTTCGGCGTGTTTCCAGCTCTCCGGGAAGGTGGCAGTCTAGAAGGAGCTGTTGATGATTATGAGAATTTGGGGGGCGATGATGGTGTTCACTTTGAAGACATGGTGGGGGCAGGGGTCGGAGGGAGATCTGGAGTGGATGGTGCGCATGGTTTTGGTGGTGTTCTCGTCGTTGATGTGGGTCCAGGAGAGGAAAGAGGTTGGTGTGGCTGGGTGCGTTGGGGTTGGTGGTGGTAGTGGGGGGTGAGGAGTTGAAGCTGTTGTGGATTTCCGTGATCTTGCGATGGAAGAAGGTGGCAAGGGAGTCGCAGAGGTCTTGTGATGGAGGGGGGTCAATGGAGCATGACCTGGGGTTGGTGAGTTCTTTGACGATGCTGGAGAACTCTTTGCTGTTGTGGGCGTTATTGATGCAATCTTTGTAGAAGGATCTTTTGGTGGTCCGGATGAGCTGGTGATGCTTGCGGAGGGCTGCATGGTTGCTCTCTGTTGGTTCGTGGCCCCACTTCTTCTCGATTTTACGACACTCCTGCTTGGAGGTTTGAAGGTCGTCGGTGAACCAGATGGCCTTGATGCTAGTGTGGTTGTTGGAGGTTTGCCTGAGCAGGTCAAGGGTGTTGGCGCAGTCGTCTGAGTGTCTGAGGTTGGCTGTGTTGGGGGCGGTGATGCTGGGTGGCGGGGCCCGGGGGAGGATGAGGTCAGTTGGTCTTCAGAGATCTTGTTCCAACTGCGGTGGGGGATCTGTTGTGGGCAGTGGTGAGTGATGGGTTTCTGGAAGGTGAAGTGGAAGCAGCGGTGGTCAGTCCAGTGGAGTTCGGTGGTATGGCTGAAGGTGATGTGGCTGCCTGTGGAGAAGATGGGGTCGAGTGAGTGGCCGGCGGAGTGTGTGGGTGTCGTGACCAGTTGTAAGGAAATGCCTCCTTGGCATGGTTGCCCCCTGACTTTTTGCCTTTGCTGATGCTATGTTTACAATTGAAAGTGTGCTGAGGCCTGCTAACCAGGCCCCAGCACCAGTGTTCTTTCCCTAACCTGTACTTTTGTATCCACAATTGGCAGACCCTGGCATCCAGATAAGTCCCTTGTAACTGGTACTTCTAGTACCAAGGGCCCTGATGCCAAGGAAGGTCTCTAAGGGCTGCAGCATGTCTTATGCCACCCTGGAGACCTCTCACTCAGCACAGACACACTGCTTGCCAGCTTGTGTGTGCTAGTGAGGACAAAACGAGTAAGTCGACATGGCACTCCCCTCAGGGTGCCATGCCAGCCTCTCACTGCCTATGCAGTATAGGTAAGACACCCCTCTAGCAGGCCTTACAGCCCTAAGGCAGGGTGCACTATACCATAGGTGAGGGTACCAGTGCATGAGCATGGTACCCCTACAGTGTCTAAACAAAACCTTAGACATTGTAAGTGCAGGGTAGCCATAAGAGTATATGGTCTGGGAGTCTGTTTTACACGAACTCCACAGCACCATAATGGCTACACTGAAAACTGGGAAGTTTGGTATCAAACTTCTCAGCACAATAAATGCACACTGATGCCAGTGTACATTTTATTGTAAAATACACCACAGAGGGCACCTTAGAGGTGCCCCCTGAAACTTAACCGACTATCTGTGTAGGCTGACTAGTTTTAGCAGCCTGCCACAAACCGAGACATGTTGCTGGCCCCATGGGGAGAGTGCCTTTGTCACTCTGAGGCCAGTAACAAAGCCTGCACTGGGTGGAGATGCTAACACCTCCTCCAGGCAGGAGTTGTCACACCTGGCGGTGAGCCTCAAAGGCTCACCTCCTTTGTGCCAACCCAGCAGGACACTCCAGCTAGTGGAGTTGCCCGCCCCCTCCGGCCAGGCCCCACTTTTGGCGGCAAGGCCGGAGAAAATAATGAGAAAAACAAGGAGGAGTCACTGGCCAGTCAGGACAGCCCCTAAGGTGTCCTGAGCTGAAGTGACTCTAACTTTTAGAAATCCTCCATCTTGCAGATGGAGGATTCCCCCAATAGGGTTAGGATTGTGACCCCCTCCCCTTGGGAGGAGGCACAAAGAGGGTGTACCCACCCTCAGGGCTAGTAGCCATTGGCTACTAACCCCCCAGACCTAAACACGCCCTTAAATTTAGTATTTAAGGGCTACCCTGAACCCTAGAAAATCAGATTCCTGCAACAAGAAGAAGGACTGCCCAGCTGAAAACCCCTGCAGCGGAAGACCAGAAGACGACAACTGCCTTGGCTCCAGAAACTCACCGGCCTGTCTCCTGCCTTCCAAAGATCCTGCTCCAGCGACGCCTTCCGAAGGGACCAGCGACCTCGACATCCTCTGAGGACTGCCCCTGCTTCGAAAAGACAAGAAACTCCCGAGGACAGCGGACCTGCTCCAAGAAAAGCTGCAACTTTGTTTCCAGCAACTTTAAAGATCCCTGCAAGCTCCCCGCAAGAAGCGTGAGACTTGCAACACTGCACCCGGCGACCCCGACTCGACTGGTGGCGATCCAACACCTCAGGAGGGACCCCAGGACTACTCTGATACTGTGAGTACCAAAACCTGTCCCCCCTGAGCCCCCACAGCGCCGCCTGCAGAGGGAATCCCGAGGCTTCCCCTGACCGCGACTCTTTTGAACCTAAAGTCCCGACACCTGGGAGAGACCCTGCACCCGCAGCCCCCAGGACCTGAAGGACCGGACTTTCACTGGAGAAGTGACCCCCAGGAGTCCCTCTCCCTTGCCCAAGTGGAGGTTTCCCCGAGGAATCCCCCCCTTGCCTGCCTGCAGCGCTGAAGAGATCCCGAGATCTCTCATAGACTAACATTGCGAACCCGACGCTTGTTTCTACACTGCACCCGGCCGCCCCCGCGCCGCTGAGGGTGAAATTTCTGTGTGGACTTGTGTCCCCCCCGGTGCCCTACAAAACCCCCCTGGTCTGCCCTCCGAAGACGCGGGTACTTACCTGCAAGCAGACCGGAACCGGGGCACCCCCTTCTCTCCATTCTAGCCTATGTGTTTTGGGCACCACTTTGGACTCTGCACCTGACCGGCCCTGAGCTGCTGGTGTGGTGACTTTGGGGTTGCTCTGAACCCCCAACGGTGGGCTACCTTGGACCAAGAACTGAGCCCTGTAAGTGTCTTACTTACCTGGTTAATCTAACAAATACTTACCTCCCCTAGGAACTGTGAAAATTGCACTAAGTGTCCACTTTTAAAACAGCTATTTGTCAATAACTTGAAAAGTATACATGCAATTTTGATGATTTGAAGTTCCTAAAGTACTTACCTGCAATACCTTTCGAATGAGATATTACATGTAGAATTTGAACCTGTGGTTCTTAAAATAAACTAAGAAAAGATATTTTTCTATATAAAAACCTATTGGCTGGATTTGTCTCTGAGTGTGTGTACCTCATTTATTGTCTTGTGTATGTACAACAAATGCTTAACACTACTCCTTGGATAAGCCTACTGCTCGACCACACTACCACAAAATAGAGCATTAGTATTATCTATTTTTTACCACTATTTTACCTCTAAGGGGAACCCTTGGACTCTGTGCATGCTATTCCTTACTTTGAAATAGCACATACAGAGCCAACTTCCTACATTGGTGGATCAGCGGTGGGGTACAAGACTTTGCATTTGCTGGACTACTCAGCCAATACCTGATCACACGACAAATTCCAAAATTGTCATTAGAAATTGATTTTTGCAATTTGAAAAGTTTTCTAAATTCTTAAAAGTCCTGCTAGGGCCTTGTGTGTTAAGTCCCTGTTTAGCATTGTCTTTTAGAGTTTAAAAGTTTGTTAAAAGTTTGAAATTAGATTCTAGAAACAGTTGTAGATTCTTAAAAGTATTCCAACTTTTAGAAACAAAATGTCTAGCACAGATGTGACTGTGGTGGAACTCGACACCACACCTTACCTCCATCTTAAGATGAGGGAGCTAAGGTCACTCTGTAAAATAAAGAAAATAACAATGGGCCCCAAACCTACCAAAATACAGCTCCAGGAGCTTTTGGCAGAGTTTGAAAAGGCCAACCCCTCTGAGGGTGGCAACTCAGAGGAAGAGGATAGTGACTTGGAGGACAATTCCCCCCTACCAGTCCTATCTAGGGAGAACAGGGTCCCTCAAACCCTGACTCCAAAAATAATAGTCAGAGATGCTGGTTCCCTCACAGGAGAGACCAACACCTCTGAAATCACTGAGGATAGCCCCAGTGAAGAGGACATCCAGTTAGCCAGGATGGCCAAAAGATTGGCTTTGGAAAGACAGATCCTAGCCATAGAGAGGGAAAGACAAGAGATGGGCCTAGGACCCATCAATGGTGGCAGCAACATAAATAGGGTCAGAGATTCTCCTGACATGTTGAAAATCCCTAAAGGGATTGTAACTAAATATGAAGATGGTGATGACATCACCAAATGGTTCACAGCTTTTGAGAGGGCTTGTGTAACCAGAAAAGTGAACAGATCTCACTGGGGTGCTCTCCTTTGGGAAATGTTCACAGGAAAGTGTAGGGATAGACTCCTCACACTCTCTGGACAAGATGCAGAATCTTATGACCTCATGAAGGGTACCCTGATTGAGGGCTTTGGATTCTCCACTGAGGAGTACAGGATTAGGTTCAGGGGGGCTCAAAAATCCTCGAGCCAGACCTGGGTTGACTTTGTTGACTACTCAGTGAAAACACTAGATGGTTGGATTCAAGGCAGTGGTGTAAGTAATTATGATGGGCTGTACAATTTATTTGTGAAAGAACACCTGTTAAGTAATTGTTTCAATGATAAACTGCATCAGCATCTGGTAGACCTAGGACCAATTTCTCCCCAAGAATTGGGAAAGAAGGCGGACCATTGGGTCAAGACAAGGGTGTCCAAGACTTCAACAGGGGGTGACCAAAAGAAAGGGGTCACAAAGACTCCCCAGCAGAAGGGTGATGAGACAACCAAAACTAAAAATAGTAAAGAGTCTTCTACAGGCCCCCAAAAACCTGCACAGGAGGGTGGGCCCAGAGCCTCTTCACAAAACAATGGGTACAAGGGTAAAAACTTTGATCCCAAAAAGGCCTGGTGTCATAGCTGTAAACAGCATGGACACCAAACTGGAGACAAGGCCTGTCCCAAGAAAGGTTCCACTCCAAACTCCCATCCAGGTAACACTGGTATGGCTAGTCTCCAAGTGGGATCAACAGTGTGCCCAGAGCAAATCAGGGTCCACACTGAAGCTACTCTAGTTTCTGAGGGTGGGGTGGATTTAGCCACACTAGCTGTCTGGCCGCCTAACATGCAAAAATACAGACAGCAACTCTTAATTAATGGGACTAGAATAGAGGGCCTGAGGGATACAGGTGCCAGTGTCACCATGGTGACAGAGAAACTGGTTTCCCCTGGCCAATACCTGACTGGAAAAACTTACACAGTCACCAACGCTGACAATCAGAGAAAAGTACATCCCATGGCAATGGTTACTTTAGAATGGGGAGGGGTCAATGGCCTGAAACAGGTGGTGGTCTCCTCAAATATCCCAGTGGACTGTCTGCTTGGAAATGACCTGGAGTCCTCAGCATGGGCTGAGGTAGAGCTAAAAACCCATGCAGCAATGCTGGGTATCCCTGAACTGGTGTGTGTGAAAACAAGAGCACAGTGCAAGGCACAGGGTGAAAAAGTAGAGCTGGAGTCTGGAAAAATGGCCCAGCCTACCAAGAGAACAGGAAAGTCAGTTGGGAAACCAACTGCAACACAGCAAAAGAAAGGGAACCTCTCTTCTCAGGAAGAAGTTCTGCCCTCTGAGGGAACTGAGCCTTTGGAGCTTGAACCTTATCAGGTTGAGCTCTTAGGCCCAGGGGGACCCTCCAGGGAAGAGCTGTGTAAGGGACAAGAAACCTGTCCCTCTCTTGAAGGCCTTAGGCAGCAAGCTGCTGAAGAGTCCAAAGGCAAGAAAAATGGAACACATAGGGTCTATTGGGAAGATGGACTCCTGTACTCTGAGGCCAGAGACCCCAAACCTGGTGCCACTAGGAGAGTGGTAGTGCCTCAGCTGTTCAGGAAGTTCATCCTAACATTGGCCCATGACATTCCCCTTGCTGGACATTTGGGACAAACCAAGACGTGGGAGAGGTTAGTCAACCACTTCTACTGGCCCAATATGTCCAACATGGTTAAGGAGTTTTGCCTCTCCTGCCCCACCTGTCAAGCCAGTGGTAAGACAGGTGGGCATCCAAAGGCCCCCCTCATTCCACTTCCAGTGGTGGGGGTGCCCTTTGAAAGAGTGGGTGTGGACATAGTTGGTCCACTAGAACCTCCCACAGCCTCAGGAAATATGTATATCCTGGTAGTAGTGGATCATGCTACCAGGTATCCTGAAGCTATTCCCCTTAGGTCGACTACTGCCCCTGCAGTAGCCAAGGCCCTCATTGGTATCTTTACCAGAGTGGGTTTCCCTAAGGAGGTGGTGTCTGACAGAGGTACCAACTTCATGTCAGCATACCTAAAGCACATGTGGAATGAGTGTGGAGTGACTTATAAATTCACTACACCCTACCATCCACAAACTAATGGCTTAGTTGAGAGATTCAACAAGACATTAAAAGGCATGATCATGGGGCTCCCAGAAAAACTCAAAAGGAGATGGGATGTCCTCCTGCCATGTCTGCTTTTCGCTTACAGGGAGGTACCACAGAAGGGAGTAGGATTCTCACCCTTTGAACTTCTGTTTGGTCATCCTGTAAGGGGACCACTTGCCCTTGTTAAAGAAGGCTGGGAGAGACCTCTCCATGAGCCTAAACAGGACATAGTGGACTATGTACTTGGCCTTCGCTCTAGAATGGCAGAGTACATGGAAAAGGCAACCAAAAACCTTGAGGCCAGCCAACAACTCCAGAAGTTTTGGTATGACCAAAAGGCTGCACTGGTTGAGTTCCAACCAGGGCAGAAAGTCTGGGTTCTGGAGCCTGTGGCTCCCAGGGCACTCCAGGACAAATGGAGTGGCCCTTACCCAGTGCTAGAGAGGAAGAGTCAGGTCACCTACCTGGTGGACCTGGGCACAAGCAGGAGCCCCAAGAGGGTGATCCATGTGAACCGCCTTAAGCTCTTCCATGACAGGGCTGATGTGAATCTGTTAATGGTAACAGATGAGGATCAGGAGGCAGAGAGTGAACCTCTCCCTGATCTTCTGTCATCAGACCCAAAAGATGGCACAGTAGATGGAGTGATCTACTCAGACACCCTCTCTGGCCAACAGCAGGCTGATTGTAGGAGAGTCCTACAACAGTTTCCTGAGCTTTTCTCCCTAACCCCTGGTCAGACACACCTGTGTACCCATGATGTGGACACAGGAGACAGCATGCCTGTCAAGAACAAAATCTTCAGACAGTCTGACCATGTTAAGGAAAGCATCAAGGTGGAAGTCCACAAGATGCTGGAATTGGGAGTAATTGAGCGCTCTGACAGCCCCTGGGCTAGCCCAGTGGTCTTAGTCCCCAAACCTCACACCACAGATGGAAAGAAAGAGATGAGGTTTTGTGTGGACTACAGAGGGCTCAATTCTGTCACCAAGACAGATGCCCATCCAATTCCAAGAGCTGATGAGCTCATTGATAAATTAGGTGCTGCCAAATTTCTAAGTACCTTTGACTTGACAGCAGGGTACTGGCAAATAAAAATGGCACCTGGAGCAAAAGAAAAGACAGCATTCTCCACACCTGATGGGCATTATCAGTTTACTGTTATGCCCTTTGGTTTAAAGAATGCCCCTGCCACCTTCCAAAGGTTGGTGAATCAAGTCCTTGCTGGCTTGGAGTCCTTTAGCACAGCTTATCTTGATGATATTGCTGTCTTTAGCTCCACCTGGCAGGATCACCTGGTCCACCTGAGGAAGGTTTTGAAGGCTCTGCAATCTGCAGGCCTCTCTATCAAGGCATCCAAATGCCAGATAGGGCAGGGAACTGTGGTTTACTTGGGACACCTTGTAGGTGGAGGCCAAGTTCAGCCACTCCAACCCAAGATCCAGACTATTCTGGACTGGGTAGCTCCAAAAACCCAGACTCAAGTCAGGGCATTCCTTGGCTTGACTGGGTATTACAGGAGGTTTGTGAAGGGATATGGATCCATTGTGACAGCCCTCACTGAACTCACCTCCAAGAAAATGCCCAAGAAAGTAAACTGGACTGTGGACTGCCAACAGGCCTTTGACACCCTGAAACAAGCAATGTGCTCAGCACCAGTTCTCAAAGCTCCAGATTATTCTAAGCAGTTCATTGTGCAGACTGATGCCTCTGAACATGGGATAGGGGCAGTTTTGTCCCAAACAAATGATGATGGCCTTGACCAGCCTGTTGCTTTCATTAGCAGGAGGTTACTCCCCAGGGAGCAGCGTTGGAGTGCCATTGAGAGGGAGGCCTTTGCTGTGGTTTGGTCCCTGAAGAAGCTGAGACCATACCTCTTTGGGACTCACTTCCTAGTTCAAACTGACCACAGACCTCTCAAATGGCTGATGCAAATGAAAGGTGAAAATCCTAAACTGTTGAGGTGGTCCATCTCCCTACAGGGAATGGACTTTATAGTGGAACACAGACCTGGGACTGCCCATGCCAATGCAGATGGCCTTTCCAGGTTCTTCCACTTAGAAAATGAAGACTCTCTTGGGAAAGGTTAGTCTCATCCTCTTTCGTTTGGGGGGGGGTTGTGTAAGGAAATGCCTCCTTGGCATGGTTGCCCCCTGACTTTTTGCCTTTGCTGATGCTATGTTTACAATTGAAAGTGTGCTGAGGCCTGCTAACCAGGCCCCAGCACCAGTGTTCTTTCCCTAACCTGTACTTTTGTATCCACAATTGGCAGACCCTGGCATCCAGATAAGTCCCTTGTAACTGGTACTTCTAGTACCAAGGGCCCTGATGCCAAGGAAGGTCTCTAAGGGCTGCAGCATGTCTTATGCCACCCTGGAGACCTCTCACTCAGCACAGACACACTGCTTGCCAGCTTGTGTGTGCTAGTGAGGACAAAACGAGTAAGTCGACATGGCACTCCCCTCAGGGTGCCATGCCAGCCTCTCACTGCCTATGCAGTATAGGTAAGACACCCCTCTAGCAGGCCTTACAGCCCTAAGGCAGGGTGCACTATACCATAGGTGAGGGTACCAGTGCATGAGCATGGTACCCCTACAGTGTCTAAACAAAACCTTAGACATTGTAAGTGCAGGGTAGCCATAAGAGTATATGGTCTGGGAGTCTGTTTTACACGAACTCCACAGCACCATAATGGCTACACTGAAAACTGGGAAGTTTGGTATCAAACTTCTCAGCACAATAAATGCACACTGATGCCAGTGTACATTTTATTGTAAAATACACCACAGAGGGCACCTTAGAGGTGCCCCCTGAAACTTAACCGACTATCTGTGTAGGCTGACTAGTTTTAGCAGCCTGCCACAAACCGAGACATGTTGCTGGCCCCATGGGGAGAGTGCCTTTGTCACTCTGAGGCCAGTAACAAAGCCTGCACTGGGTGGAGATGCTAACACCTCCTCCAGGCAGGAGTTGTCACACCTGGCGGTGAGCCTCAAAGGCTCACCTCCTTTGTGCCAACCCAGCAGGACACTCCAGCTAGTGGAGTTGCCCGCCCCCTCCG